>NC_069680.1:74454858-74757888 GCF_023699985.2 Odocoileus virginianus
ACTGGAGACCATGAGGCCTAGTCTGAAAAGGCTTTGGCTCTGACCTTTGTTCCAGGTTCCACCTCAGGCTGGTTTTGTAAACCTGAATGAGTTACTAAAATTCTCTGAGCCTCACTTTCCCCATCTGCAAAAGGGGAAGATAAACACCTGCCTCATAGAGCTGTGGTGAGGATTAAACTCAGAGAAAGTATGAAATTCGTGAAGCAGCAAGTATGTGCAAGTCCCCTCCCAGCCCCTGTGATGTTCACCAGACTTGGATGTTCCTTCAGGGTCCTGCCATCTGCCGTCTGAATTCAGAGTTTCTCTAACCCCCCAAAATACTATATGTTATCTTAAAACTTGGAGCCAGTTATGGTAAATTCTGAAAACAAAGCATTCTGTTAGAGTTGGGCATCCTGGCTAACTAGCTATTTACTCACTCACTGACACTTACACACTCATTTATTCATAGCCTGTCTCAGGTAAGGATTTGAGGCAGGTTCCAACAAAGGTAACATAAACATGAAAGTTAAGACAATAGAACTTTAGCAGATCAGCACCAAGCAGAAGAGGGAAAAGGAAACATGCTGATTATGACGAATAACAGAGCTGCAGTGACTGGGTAGCAAATTTGAGGGAAAAAAAAACCACACCGTAAGTTAGTTTACTTTAAAACCAGAAAGGGGAAAACATTTCAGTTCCTCAAGGGGAAAAGTAAAACAAAATAAAACATTTTTCCTCCCCTTGACAATAAATTATAAAAGAAACTTCTTGGTTTCTGAGGTATTGGTGAATTCCAGTAAGTTTCATTGGATGACTTTAAATGTATCTCAGTCATTCTGGCCTCAGTTTCTGTATCAGTGAAAGGAAGAAGGTCGCACCTGTCTTTTCCCTTCTTACAAGGAAATGATGATGGTTGATAATTAGTAAAAGTGCTGTGATACCAGGACTTCCTTGGTGGTCCAGTGATTAAGATTCTGTGCTTCCACTGCAGGGAACACGGGTTCAATCCCTGGTCTGGGAACTAAGGTCCCACATGCCGTGGGGTTGTCCAAAAAAAATGCTGTGGGACCAGTACAAATTGCTATTATTAGTCAGCTAAAAGCATTATAACTTTCATAATGTATGATCAGCCACAATTTGAGGCTTGTGAAAGAATAATAGATCTATACTCTTCCCACTGCTTTTCTAGCAATCCCCCCAAAAAGATTTTCAAAGATAATATTTTGAGTAAAAATGGTCTTAAGGTGTTAAGAAAATGCTGCAAGGAAGCAGATTTAGTTTCACCCCCAGGCACCCCCAGAGACCCTGACCGAAGTCCCTCGGGGGCCACCTCCAGGCAGTGTGATGATGGACAAGATGCGTACCCTTTCTGAGTCCGTCCTTCCCCACCTAACTCTCAGAGGCTGTTGTGAGGATTAACTGAGATAGTGGGTACAGAGGTCTCGACAGAACACCTGCCCGTGGTGAATGGGCAATAGGCATCCTCCCTCTAATGGTTTCGGGAGACCCACAACTCTCCAAGGAGCACAGTTTGAAACCAGGCCCTTAAGAAGTGGGAGTCACTGAGAGGTTTTAAAGTTAAGAAGTAACACAATCTGATTTTTATTCTAGCAAGAGCTTTAGAAATTTAGTATGCTTGTTGAATGTGACAGTGACACTCTTAATGAACAAAGTAATGAAAGGAGAGCTAGATGACCCAATAGTGCAGTAAATCAAGCCTGGTTGGTTAACCTACCCTTGAGATAAAATATCAGAGTCAGCCTTGAGGAAGGTCCCCAATATAATACCACAGGATACTGTGTTTGGTTCTGACCTTGTCATTTTTTTATTATTATAGGGAAATATGAGGCAACTTCCCTGGCGTCCAGTGGTTAAGACTCTGCACTTCTTATGCAGAGGGCACAGGTTCCATCCCTAGCTGGGGAACTAAGATCCTACATGCCACATTGGCTATGAGGCCAATAAATAGATAATTAATTAACAATGTATTAGAGTCAAACCTGTGATACCAAATTCCAGAACAAAGTGGCAGTTCTCCAGATAGTACCAAGACAAGTTTAAAACAAAGCAAAATTAATCAGTAGACAGGACTAGACATTCCAGAAATAAATGCAAGCCCTTGCAAGAGCTTGTGCTGTGCTGGGCTTAGTCACTCAGTCGTGTCCAACTCTTTGCAACCCCATGGACTGTAGCCCACCAGGCTCCTCTGTCCGTGGGGATTCTCCGGGCAAGAATACTGAAGTGGGTTGCCATTTCTTTCTCCAGGGAATTTTCCAACCCAGGTTGGAAATCAGATCCAACCAGGGATCAAACCCGGGTCTCCCGCATTGCAGGCAGATTCTTTACCGCCTGAGCCACCAGGGAAGCAAGAGCTTAATCTGTGGGGAAAAACCAGGCTGCGCAACAGGAGAAGGAACCAAATTTAACAAGGTTGTTTGAAACATATCTTTGTCCGTGCATCATTTAACCATCAAATGTGTGCCAGTCGCTATGAAGGGCCCTAAGCACAGAGAAGAGGGTCGCTGCCCTGAAATACCTCAAGCAGACCCATCAACGTCTGATATGCTGGCACGTAAATGGACAGTTAAGAGATAATGAATAGACGGGTGAATGACGAATGAATGGGGAGGAAGAGAAGTCCAGGAGAAGCCCTCAGGAAGGCTGTCTCATCTCCCTTGGGTGGGAGGGGAATGAGGTCTTCCTAGAAGGAAGGCTGCCAGAAGGATTGCAGAAATTCAGGTAGATAAAGTGGGGAGGGATTCCTGAGCACAGGACCCGGTTCATAAAGAGGCACGAAGATGGAGGAAAGAATCCAGGGCATCTGGAGACCAACTGGGCAGAATGAAAGAGAACTCACAAGTGGGGTGCAGGGCTTGCTCTCAAGTGGAGGTGGGTTGGCCTGTAGTCCTGCTTCTCATCACACACTAGTAAGTTCCTGCAGAGCAGAGTGAACCATAAACTTGCCATAACTCTCTTAAGGAAGCAGAATGATGTTTTCCTACCTTGGTAAGGCAATCGAGTTTTGCCTACTAAAGAAATTAAGTATTCTGTCAGAAACAAGGTTGATGGCTTGTGATGTATGTAAGAGTATTTACATGACAAAGTACAATAAATCCCAAAGAGGAAACCATACATTGGAAAAAATATGCAAGAGATATAGCTTATCAAAGCTCCATGGCAAATAGATAACTGGAAGCAGCGTGAAGTCAGGGAGAAGGGATGACCTTTGGAGTCCAGCAGGCTGCTGACCACTTGCGTGATGGAACTGCTACAGCCAGGTTCATCGTCTTTAAAATGAAAATAATAGTTCATTGCAGAGCTACTGTGATTAAACAGGAAACATAAAAAAGCACTCGTACTAGCACATAGTAGGTACTCAAATTATGTTCCCTTCCCTCCTTTCATCATCTTAAACGCGTTCAAAATAAGAGCCAACATTTTTGGTGCCTAGTACTTCACATACTTTATTATATTTAATCTGTAGTTATTCGCATTATACAGATGAAAAAGTTGAGACACTAAGAAGTTAGGTGACTTGCCCCAGATTTGAACAATTCTTTTATAGAGGTGGGATTTGAGCCCAGGTCTGTCTTTCTTCAGAATCCAAGTTCAAAGCCCCCACTACATGCTGACTCTCTGTAGTGGTCTAAGACAGTGATCAGGTACACTTTCCACAAGGAGATCAGAGCAGAAAATCGCTATGAGAAAAAGCCAACTGTGGCAGAGCTGGAAAGACAAGTCTACTTCCAGGGGGACTTTGTAAAAGGCATCAAGGTTTTCTAGAAGAATCTGGAAGAGTTCTACTGTGAGTGCAGTGGGAGTGCTGCTCGTGACCCAGCCAGGACTGCCTGTGGCTGAGAAGCTTGGGACCTGGCCTGCTGTCACCCATGTGGCTCTGGCTACAGCCTTTACCTCCTTGAGCCTCAGTTTCCTCACCCAAAAAAATGAAACAAAAGTAGTCTTGCAAAGATTAAGTTCATTCATTGATTTATCTTTTTTTCCCCAAATCATTGATTTACTGATTCATTCATTCACTCATTCATTTGACATACATGTGTTGGGTACCAACTTGTGTGCCAGGCATTGTGCTGGGAGTACAAAGAAAACTAATACATGGACCTTGACCTTGAGATACTAGCAAATAAGACCCTCTATGTGAGGATTCCTGATAAACTGTAAAGCATTACATGAATAATATTTGGTATTATTATCCTCTTACCTGGGGGAGGGGAATTACTTCTGACAAAGTAATTCAAATACTGTTTCTTGTAGTGAAAATTTATTATCAACACAGATACCTCATGACAGAAGAATAACCAAGCAAAGAACATTCCCTAACTCTAAAAAAATGTTAAAGGCTCTCATTTCTCCAAAATAAGCATAGTTGCTGGGAAATAGGATTGCTTTGTCTTTTGGGGGATTGGTCTCTTTGGGTCATAAGAGGTGACAGAGGCAGAGGAGAAAATCACCCTGCAGAAAGTTAATGGCAGTTCCAGAAAGTGTTTGCAAATCAAACCAGCACAGGGTGGTGACTAGCCTGAATCTGCACAACCCCGGTGCAAATTATTGGAAAAGGAAAAAACCAGTCATGTAACTCAGAATTTTGTGTGCAAGATGACAAGTAACCAATTAGGTTTCATCACTGCCTCAAGCTCAGTGATCTGAGGGGTTGTTCTGGTACTGGGTCGGTACTGGTCCTTACTCTGCCTTTCATTTCAGACTACGTCAATCTGTTCAGCACCAAGTGTCACGGCTGCGATTTCCCTGTGGAGGCTGGTGACAAGTTTATCGAAGCCCTGGGGCATACCTGGCATGACACCTGCTTCATTTGCGCAGTATGTTTTTAGCCTGGTGTTATGACTTTCTGAGAAGGGATTGGAGGGACAAACTGGGGCCAGGTGACAAACCCTCCACATAGCTTTCAACTGTTATTCTAATATTCTATCTTCTTTAAAAGCTGGCAAATACCATGATGCCTTGAGAGGTCACAGTTGAGCCAAGCTTTATTACTAGTAATGATTTATAAACCAACATGGCTTTGTTACTCTGCACTTCATTAAAGACAGAGGAGTGTCTCAGGATGTGGCAAATCAGTAGCTTGCCTCACCAGCAGTGCTCTCAATAAGTGTGAGGATTGAATGATGTTTGGATTTAATAGAGGCAGATGACTTCTCATTGTTATAAGTTGTTTAAGATACGATGACATGATTCAAGCGTTTTTCCCCAAATGTTCACCATGAACATTAGATCAGAGCTTATTGATTAATCCTATGAAAAGCTGAGATAAGATTTCTTTTGATTGAACCTTTAGAAAGCAGGACTAAATATAATTTCATTTTCCTACATGGTCCTGTTCTTGATATGCAGTTGCCAGGAGATAAGTTCTAGATTAAGTATTAACCACATGCAGTTTATTTCTGCTGAAAAGCCAGGTCATTTTTACCATGAGACTGACATTTTCTTTACAAGGGCTTTGGTTTAGGGAAGGGATATGACAATGAACATGCAACACTTAGACGCCACATTAGAGTTAGAAAATAGTTATCCCTGATAAAACTCCATAATATGAGTTTGTAATTGACTCAACTTTATTTGGGAAAGTTAATATGCTACTAGGGCTATTTTTTTTTTTTTTACTAGAGCTGCTCAAGATAAATTTTAGGAATATGTGAAAGATCTATATAGTTTAAACTTGAATACTTTTTATAGACTTATGACATAGAGCAACCCTAGTCATAAAGTTCACTGCAATTCACTTTAACTTTTACACTTCATGTCTATATCCCCTCCCATTTGTGGGGTGCATTGTATTCACTCTGTATATTAGCTTGCTAAGGCTACCATAACAAAGTACCACAATATGAACAGCTTAAACAACAGAAATTCTTACTCTCTCCCAGTTCTAAGGGCTGGAAGCCCAAATCCAAGGTGTCAGCAGGGCCCTACTTTCTTAAGCTCCTGGTGCTTAGGAGCAGTGCGTGGAGTTTCTTGAGTTGTAGTTGTGTCGCTCCAATCTCGACCTCCATTGCCACATGGTTGCCTTCCCTCTGTGTGTCTGTGTCTTCACATGACATTCCCCTCTGTACAGGTGTCTGTCTCTATGTCCTCATCTCCTCTTCTTATAAGGAACTGGTCGTATCAGATGAAGGGCCCAACTTACTCCATATGACATCATCTTAACCTCTACCTTAATTAAATCTGAAAAGACCCTATTTCCATATAAAGTCACTGCTTTCCCTGTTCTGAGTAGGCTGGAGGTACTCAGGGTTGGGACTTGAACGTGTGAATTTAGTGGTGGGGGGGACAATTCAGTCCATAGCATGGATTTTCCAACCCTTTGAACACCTCTAATCACCCTTTTGGGTCCTATAATTACATCAGGACCTCCCCTCCAAAAAGGGACAACAGTATAAATATACTGGCTTTGGGGTTGTCCCCTGCAGAGCCACAGCTCAGCAAGCAGTGTACAGGGCTCTCTTACCTTAAACCTTCAAGCCATAGCTTGTCTAATCCTAAGATGCTGCCTGTAAATCTGGTTACCCAACTTCCAGAAAGATCTAAGAGACTTGGAAGAGGTTCAGGGAAGACAGTGGCGCAGAAAGCTTGTTCTCTAAGGGCAGGCTGATGAGCAGTCTGTCATGTGCAGAGGAAATCACACAAAGGTGAGCGTGGGTCTGCTCCCTCAAGCCTTCTGTGTTTGTCTGAGAATCATGATGTGGTGCAAGTCTCAGAGAGAGACCAGAAGATGCAGTAAAGCTTGGGGTTGCTCAGTCTGAGATTACAAATAAGTTCCAGTCTGGTATGAAAGACCCACAGCACTGCCCATAGGATCTGCTCAAAGAAACCAGGCCACTCCCATCCTCTGGAGAATTATCACAGAGAACCATTATGCCTTCCCCCAAACTAGCCCAGTGTAGCACTCAATGCCCCATGAACCTGTCTATATCTAAGTGGAACATGGTTTTAATTTTTGGAAAGCAATATTTTGATTGGAAAACTTTCAGGGATTTTTTGGTCCTCTTTCCATCACTTTGTATTTCCAAATCACTTTTTTTTCCCCAACTTACTTCCCCCCCCCAAATCACTTTTAATGAGCATATATTTTCCCGTGACTTGAAAAAGAATTAGTAAGAAAGGAAGATCAGGACTTGCTCTCCTATGTGACATGGGCTTAGTGAGCTACCCTGATACAAGTCTGTAAACCCAGAACAATTTCAAGTAAACATAATCCCTCTCTGCTGTGAGGTATGGGGAAAATGAGCTTAGAATTGGAGTCTTGCAGACCTGAATATGGATTCCTAGGTTCTACAACTTAACTAGGTCTGTGACTTGAGCAAGATACTTGGCCTTTCTGAGCCTTAACTTTCAATTGTGAAATAGAGAAGAGTCATACCTATCCCATAAAGTTTTGTGATAATTAAATGAGATCGTGTATACAGAGTGTCTGGTATCATATTTGATCACAATGACAAATATTACAGATCTCCTTCCTTTCTGCTTTGTTTCCATCTTTAAGCTCCACTCATATGTTGTCATCAAGGGGGTATATAATTTTGCCTTTTTTTTTTCATGTACTATTTTCCTTCATATACTTTGCCATATTTGATTTACATTTCATGGTGGCATTTCATTGGGAAAATGCACCATAAAAATTAACTTAATCATCATCCCCTTGAGAGAAATGTTAGTGGCTACCTGGTTTGTAGTTGAGCATATGTTGCTTTCTTGTTCTGTGCAATAGTTGCTGCAAGATGAAATTACCCAGAGTGGTGTTATGGGGTACAGGTCAGCCACCTCTTTGTGGCTTCTCTTCAGTGATGCCACATCCCCTGCCAAAGGCTGGGCTGATTCACATGTCCCTAAACAGTGATAAGTAGGCCCGATCTCTTGATATTGTTGACTTTCGACTGATCACTTTTTTTTTCACTTTCTGGCTTTAGTCACATGAGGTTAAAGGTGACAAGCTTTTGAGGCTTTTTGTTTTGTTTATTTTGCTAGATTAACAAGTATCTCATAGAGGTTTTAATTTATTTTTCTTTTAATTCCAAGTGAGGATCATTTTTATGGCATTTTATATTTCTTTAAATATTAATCACCTGTGTGGATAACATCAGTTGATCATCTTAATTGTTGTTGTTCAGTCGCTAAGTTGTGTCCAACTCTTTGCAGGCCCATGGACTGCAGCACGCCAGGCTTCCCTGTCCTTCACTGTCTCCCAGAGTTTACTCAGACTCATGTCCATTGAGTTGGTGATGCCATCCAACCATCTCATCCTCTGTTGCCCCCTTCTTCTCCTGCCCTGAATCTTTCCCAGCATCAGGGTCTTTTCCAGTGAGTCAACACTTTGCATCAAATGATCAAAGTGTTGGAGCCTCAGCTTCAACATCAGTCCTTCCAATGGATATTCAGGGTTTATTTCCTTTAGGATTGACTGGTTTGATCTCCTTTGGTTGCCTCAGATGGTAAAGAATCTCCCTGCAATGCAGGAGACCTGGGTTCAATCCCCGGGTTGGAAAGATCACCTGGAGAAGGGAGTGGCTACCCACGCTAGTATTCTTGCCTAGAGAATCCCATGGACAGAGTCGTCTGGTGGGCTACAGTCCACGGAGTCGCAAAGAGTGGGACACAACTATGCGACTAAGCAAACACACACAACATTGATCACCTTTATTGTGAATATATTCTGTATGCCATTAATTTAATTTAATTTAATTTGAGTTTATTCCACTTTCCTCTTTGGAAGTCTTTACTTTAATAATAGTTCAACCCATCTATACCGCTTTGGGCTTCCCTGATATCTCAGTTGGTAAAGAATCTGCCTGCATTGCAGGAGACCCCGGTTCAATTCCTAGGTTGGGAAGAGCTGCTGGAGAAGGGGTAGGCTACCCACCCCTGTATTCTTGGGCTTCCTTTATGTCTCAGCTGGTAAACAATCCACCTGCAATGCGGGAGACCTGGATTCCATCCCTGGGTTGGGAAGATCTCCTGGAGAAGGGGAAGGCTATCCACTCCAGTATTCTGGCCTGGGGAATTCCATGGACTGTATAGTCAATGGGGTTAAAAAGAGTCAGACATAACTGGGTGTAAATGCTGAGCATATACTGCTTTAGTTGTAAAGCATTTGTCGTGAGGAGAAGCTGACTGTTGCCTTTTCTCCCATCTGTCTGTGACAGTGCTTTGTCTTAAAAGGATGGCTGAAATCTTTTGCTCATGTCCCCCTCTCTCCTGGGGAAATGAGCATGCCTCTCATGCCTATCTGTTTTCTGTCTCAGGTCTGCCACGTGAATCTTGAGGGGCAGCCATTCTACTCCAAGAAAGACAAACCCCTGTGCAAGAAGCACGCACACGCCATCAACGTGTAGGGGACCCAGGGCGTCTGATATGGACGGGCAGGGAGCTGCTCCTGCTGCTGGCAACAAACCATTGAAGGAGGCTGATGTTTCTTTTTTGGGGGGAAAGGGAGAAGACAGGAAGCGACTGAGCCCTTTTGAAGTATAATTTTAGTCCTTTCTTCTGCACACAGATCGTGTATTTGCATAGTTCAGACTAGAAGCCAAATGAAGATTCCTGAACCAAGCTAGTAATTAATCCAAGACTGGAATTGTACTTCAAACGTTGAAGACAGAATTCCAAGAACTCAAAAGTGAAAAAGAAAAACTCATTTTCCCAAAGCAATACACTTCCCTGAGGTCACCAGAGCAGGGACAGAGCTCAGAGCAGTTATGGAGAATCTGAAGCTTTCTGTGGAGTTCTTTAGAGCTCCTCTGACAAACAAAATGAAGTGCCAAACAGTTCTCACTGCAGGGTATTTTTAGAGCCATGGCTGAGAGCTTGTTAGCTAAGACCGATTGGGCCTTCCTCACCAAAAAAGGAAGTGTTATTCCATTCCTCGCGTCATGGAGCTACCTCGGCGCATCAGACTTCAGACCTTGCACGGGCTTGAACATTCTCACGGGAGCCCAGACATTGGAGGGATGTCTTCTGGAAGCCTCTGGGCAATCGACAGGGCTTCGGGAAAGGATCGGGCTCACGCTGCAGACAGCTGAGGGAAAGAAGGGCTCTTCTGCCACCCTCTTTTAGCCTGAAACAGTCAATGTCCCCAGAAAGCTTAGCTTCTTTTTGACTTGTGGTGGGCAAGTGGAATTGGGTTTTTTTCCAGTTTTGCTTTGCTGTGTGTGAGAGATTGCACAGTAACTCTGGGCTGTGTTTGGCCCCTATTTGGCTTCATGAGGTTCATTAGCATGAATGTCTAGTCTTGTGCATGTATTTCATTCCCAATCCTATGAGTGCTCACTGCTGAAGTCCTCTTCAACATCCCTTCCCTCAACAGGCTTAATGACCTGCAGAAAAGAAGAGAGAGAGTGTTTGAAACAGGATGGCAGAACAGGCTGAGGACATGCCCTAACTCCGGGTGGGAAAGAGAAACCTTCCTTTCTGCCAGCCTCAGTAAGAACACACGAGCTGGCAGGACCTCCCACTTCAGAGCTGCTCCATCATTCTTGCGTCTTCCTTTAAATGCAGCACATTGATTGTATACAATTGTGTTGCCTGCTGGAAGGGAAAGATGGCCTGATATAGACACGTCTGCCATTTTGGCTAGTATTTTGAAAAAAGTATGAGCTGAGTTGACCTAGCAATTGTTTAAGCATTTATTGAAATAGATTTGGATCTTCAAACTTCTTTAACGTATTAGTGATAGTTTGAGTTAAGTAAGCATTTTAAAGCTGTTTGGTGATAAAGAGAGAAGCTTAGTTTTTGAGGTTGGAAATGGTTATCGTCTCTTTCCCTTTTAGGAAGCGCTGTTATGCTCACTGAACGCGGCATCAAAGAAGGCGGTTTGAGTGGATGTTTCTCACTTGAGCACAATATTTAGGCCATCTTCCAGTCACCGCTACCCTCTCCTCACTCCTGTTTTGGATTTTCTCTTTGCACGTTTGAAATGTTTTATGAGAATGCATTAGACTACTTTTTCTTCTGAGAACTGAGGCTTCCAGGGGACTGCCTTTCTACCTGAGGGAGAAAGAAGCAGCTAGATATGTCTCTAACAGAAGGCCCGTGTTTTTTTTTTTTTTTCCAAGAGTGAAGCCACTAACGTCCCCCAGGGAACACCAGGAGGGACGTAAATGTGCTCCTACCACAGGGCCCTTCTTTAGCTTTGGTGCAGGGAGAAAGTGAATATAAAGCACCAGGCAGAGTAACATCTGCAGGGAGTGCCTGGAGATTTTTCAGGAGTTGCAAGCAAGCATTCTGTTATTTTTGGAAAGTTCAAGTACACAGGGACAAGGAGGTTGCTGACTGTACAGAAAGGCTCTAGGCAGATTTTCTTAAAAAACAACAACAAAAAAAAACTATTAAATTATCAGGGACTGGTGTCAAGGAAAGGAAATAAAGTTCCCTAGAGTTTTTCCCGAAAAATATCATTTAAAAGATTTTACACATACACACACACAAGTGTGGCCATTAAAAAGCATATGATCATTAAAAAGAAAAGTGAAATCTCAAAGGTGAGCTTCATCATGGTCATTTATTGAAGCAGTTTTTCTACATTTTACAGCTAGTGTATATTCTGAGGGACTCTTATTTACCAAAACCCAAAATCAACAACAAGAACATTTTAAAGGTAGCAGGAAAAGGAGGTGATTTTTAATACGGTTCCCTCAGTGTTTTTAAGTTTGGCATAGTGTTGGGTTAAGGTTGTAGCTACTTCAGATTTAACATCATGGATGTCCTACAACACCAAATACAAGTTTTAATAGTTCACGGTGAGGAGTACACTTTGGATCTACAGTTCTTGTCTCCTCATTGTTGACATTTATTTAACATTTATAAACATTAACTTTTTGCAACTGAGTGACTTATGTCTGCAGTGTTTGTGTTAGGAATCTAGCTTTTATAATGTTAACTTTTCAACCCAAGTGCTCTTGCTTTGGGATTTTTAATTTTAATATTTCAGAAGTGGAATATAGTGTGGTAAAAGTGTGCACAAAAATGTTTTGCATGGTTTTTTGTTTTTGGCCTGTGTGAATTCTTTTTAGCAAAATAAAACCCCAAACGGATGTGCAAATACAGATTTTTCTGTGTAAAGTTTTTTCATGTGATAACCAAAAGTAGATTACTTCTCTATGACTGCAAATGTAAGTTTGAGAGAAAACAAAATGCCCTAAGGAGAAAAAACAAATAACTCACTTGCTCTTTTGACTGTGTGGTCCAACAGCAGTTTGAACAAGAAGGACACATGGATAATACAGATGTTTTGCATACAAAGTGAATTTACCAGTAAATAATAACCTAAAGACCAGGTTTGGCCTTTTCCTTTTGGAAAGATTTATTTATTTAGCTATTTCATATTTATTTCTTTTTATTCTGTTCTAAATAACTTCATTTCTAGAAAAGTATATTTTCTTCCATGCCTTTTGTCTTAAAATAAGCTCAGAGTAACATCCCCTCATGGCATTTTTTTTTTAAGAATCATGAAGGCCCCTCTGAGGGGCCTTTAGCGCCACCAATTCATTCTTTTCTGAGATGTTCTGTTTCTAGGCATTACTTTAAAAGAAAAAGATATTTTTTATAACTTATTTGACTTTTAATACCTGAATCAGATTTTCAAATAGCTGTACAGTTACAAGTAGAAATAAAATCTTATTTTAGTACTTTTTAAAGCTTTAGCAATTTTTCAAATAGATGATGGAGAAAAAAAGATTCATAGGCATAGAATTTAAAGTTGGAAAGAATCCAAGAGATCACCTGGATATTTTCTAGATGTAAGAACTGAGTCTTGGAAAGGGGAAGTGGCTTCCCAGCATATACACAACCAGCTAGGGAGGCAGCCAGGTGCCGTGAAATAAACATGGACTTTGGTATTGTAAGACCAGTGTTTAGATCAAGGCTGATCTAATACCACAAGTGTGGTATCCGAAGACTCTCTCTAAGCCTGCCTATCTACCTGAAAATGAAGCTATTAATATAACACCTGCATTTTATTTCAAGAGCCAAATACAGTAACTTTGGGAAGAAAATTTCAATGCAAATGTTAGTTATTATTATCAGCAGTAGAGTGGGGTCAGAACTCCTCGCTTCTGCATCATTTTGTATTTTTTATTATTTTTTTTGCATCATTTTTTAAACTCCTTCAATTTGTTCATCCAGAAAAAATACACTGGGAAAGCCAGCAGTAAGAATAAATATTACACAAATATCCCAGAAGTATGAACCATGTGAATCAGAATTTGGTAGCATTACCTGATACCAGAATTTCTTCCCTCTTCACTGAGGAATTGTGGAGCAAATAAAAATTGCTTGTTCTACACCTCACAAAATCAGCATTACCCTGATACCAAAACTAGACAAAGACACCACAGAAAAGCAAAATTGTAGGCCAATATTTTTGATGAACACAGATGTAAAAATCCTTAGAAAAAAATCAGCAAACCAAATCCAACAACATAAAAGGATCATATGCCGCAATCAAGTGGGATTTATTCAAGGGATACAGAGATGGTTCAACATCCGCAAATCAATCAGCATGATACATCCTTGATAAAATGAAGGCTAAAAATCATACGATCATCTGAACAGATACAGAGAAAGCATTTTCCAAAATTCAGTACCCATTTGTAAGAAAAATTCTCAATAAAGCAGGTATACAGGAATATTCCTCAGCATAATAAAGGCCATATCTGGTAAATTGTATGTCTCATAAGGGATTAATATCCAGAATGCATACAGAACTCATACAACTCAACAACAAGAAGCCAGACAACCTGATTAAAGAATGGGCAGAGGATCTGAATAATTATTTTTCCAAAGAAGACATTTAAATGGCCAACAGACACATGAAAAGGTATGCATCACTAATTATTAGGAAAATACAATTCAAAGCTACAGTGAGATAGCATCTCATACCTGTGAGAATGGCTTTATGGAAAAGACAAGAAATAATAAATGTTGGTGAGGATGTAGAGAAAAGGAAACACTTATATGCTGCTGGTGGTACTATAAATTGGTATAGCCACCGTGGAGAACAGTATTCCTCCAAAAATTAAAAATAGAACCACCATATGAGCCAGCTATTCTACTTCTGAGTATGCATCCAAAGAACACAGAAACCCTGATTTGAAAGATACATGCACTGCTACGTTTGTAGCAGCATTATTTTTGTTTTCATTATTGCAGCTTTTAAAAAAAATTTGTGTTGATGTATAGGTGATTTACAATGTTGTGTTAGTTTCTGATGTACAGCAGCATGACTCAGTGATCACTTACACACTTAAAGCTGTCGACAACTTGGGCAGTATATTTTTTTTAACAGTCTTTATTTTTAGAACAGTTTTAAGTGAAAGTGAAAGTTGCTTAGTCGTGTCCGACTCTTTGCAACCCCATGGACTGTATAGTCCATGGAATTCTCTAGGCCGGAATACCGGAGTGGGGAGCCTTTCCCTTCTCCAGGGGATCTTCCCAACCCAGGTCTTCCGCATGCTGGCAGATTCTTTACTAGCTAAGCTGCAAGGGAAGCCCAAGAATACTGGAATGGGTAGCCTATTCCTTCTCCAGCGGATCTTCCCAACCCAGGAATCGAACCAGAGTCTCCTGCATTGCAGGCGGATTCTTTACCAGCTGAGCTATCAGGGAAGCCCCTGAGCAGTTTTGGGTTCATAGCAAAATTGAGCAGAAGGTATACAGATTTCCCATATGGTCCCTGCCCCCATTCAGGCATAGCCTCCCCCATTTTCAGCATCCTCCACCAGAATCTACATTTGTCATAATCAGTGAACCTACATGGACACATCCATATCACCCAGAGTCAGTAGCTTATATTAGGGTTCACTCTTGGTATTGCACATTATATGGGTTTGAACAAATGTATTATGACATGTATCCACCATTATAATATCCCATATAGTTGCCTAAGAATTCACTGTGCTCCACTTACTCATCCCTCCCCCCCCTTAACCCTTGACAACCACCCATCTTTTTATTGTATCTATAGTTTTTCCTTTTTCAAAATGTCATATGGTAGGAATCATATAGTCTGTAGCCTTTTCAGACTGACTTCTTTGACTTAGCAATATACATTTCATTTTCCTCCATATTTTTCCATGGCTTGATTTCTCATGTCTTTTTAACATTGAATAATATTTCAGAATTATTACTTTTCACTCCACGAACACTCACTGAATTGCTAAGCTCTATTGTAGGGATGGAAGATGACAGTACAGACAAGGTTCCTGCTATCATAAAGCTTACCCACTAAAGGGAAGAGGCCAACAGTAAACACATAGTGTATAGTCAGTACAATTTGAAATAATGAGTGCTACAGGAAAATAAAGCAATATATTGGGGGCTGGCATAAGCTACTTTTGGTCAAGCAGTCAGTGAAGACCTGGCTGCGAAGTGATACTTGGGCTGAGGTCTGAATGATGAGAAGGAGCCAACCACACCAAAATTGGAGGTTGAGGGGGGAAAGAAACGTGGAGGCGTCCAGGGTACAGCTTTGGCACAATGAAGGAACGGGGTTTGAGACAGAGGTAAGGAACGAGCAGCAGGAGAGGTGGCCAAGAGCACAGAGGGCCTTGTAAGCTACTGTAAGTCAGGGTAGACAATGTTTTCATATACCTGCCAGTTGCAAAGAGTTAATATTTGACTCTATTAGTGAAGGAGGTCCCCTTTTGTTAGAATACATTTTATTTTCCTTATCAAGCTTTTGAAGAAAGCATCAAAGCTATTCATCAAGTAGCTCTGGATGAGTCTGGTGAAAGGTTGTATGCAAGCACTTCTCCGGTGGTCCAGTGTTAGGACTCTGTACTTCTGTTGCAGGGGGCCTGGGTTTGATCCCTGGTCAGGGAACTAGGATCCTGCAAGCCCCATAGTGCGGCAAGATTTAAAAAAAAAAAGGTTGTATGCAGTTGTCTAAAGTCTGCGAAACATTAGTTCTGTGTGGATACAGCACAGTGTTGTTTTCTGAAATCTGGGAAACACAGACCTATCCTTGTATATATACTCACACAAACTATACACACCCACATTGTGTTTTACTTAATTGGAATCATACTATGCATACTGTTCTGAGATTTGCTTTCTTTTTAAAACAATGTATTTTTTAAAACTATGAACTTCACTAATGCAATCCTACTTAATCTCTATTAAATACATTTTGAAGATTATCTGACTAATAATGAGAAACCTGTATGCAGGTCAGGAAGCAACAGTTAGAACTGGATATGGAACAACAGACTGGTTCCAAATAGGAAAAGGAGTGGAGAAGAACTAAAGAGCCTCTTGATGAAAGTGAAAAAGGAGAGTGAAAAAGTTGGCTTAAAGCTCGACATTCAGAAAACTAAGGTCATGGCGTCTGGTCCCGTCACTTCATGGCAAACAGTGGCAACAGTGGCTGACTTTATTTTTTGGGGCTCCAAAATCACTGCAGATGGTGATTGTAGCCATGAAATTAAAAGATGCTTACTCCTTGGAAGGAAAGTTATGACCAACCTAGACAGCATATTAAAAAAGCAGAGACATTTCTTTGCCAACAAAGGTCCATCTAGTCAAGGCTATGGTTTTTCCAGTAGTCATGTATGGATGTGAGAGTTGGACCATAAAGAAAACTGAGGGCTGAAGAATTGATGCTTTTGAACTGTGGTGTTGGAGAAGACTCTTGAGAGTTCCCTGGACTGCAAGGAGATCCAACCAGTCCGTCCTGAAAGAGATCAGTCCTGAGTGTTCACTGGAAGGACTGATGTTGAAGCTGAAACTACAGTACTTTGGCCAGCTAGTGCGAAGAGCTGACTCATTTGAAAAGACCCTGATGCTCAGAAAGATTGAGGGCAGGAGGAGAAGGGGATGACAGAGGATGAGATGGTTGGATGGTATCACCGACTCAATGGACATGAGTTTGGGTGAACTCCGGGAGTTGGTGATGGACAGGGAGGCCTGGCGTGCTGTGGTTCATGGGGTCGCAAAGAGTTGGACATGATTGAGCGACTGAACTGAACTGACTAATAATGATCATGAGAACTGTATCTACAGTTAGGCATTAGACTGGAGACAGTAGGAACAGAAATGCAAAAGGATGCCATCATTGTTATCATTTACTTGGGGTTCATGTTCCTTTTTTCACAAACTAATTCTATTTTTTAAAAAACCCGAAATATCTTAATAAAATTCTTAAAGGACATGCCTTATAATACAGGGAAATATATTCAATATCTTGTAATAACCTATAATGGAAAAGAATCTGAAAAAGAATATATACACATAAACCTGGATCACCTTGCTGTACACCTGAAACACTGAAATTCAACTATACTTCAGTTAAAAATTTTTTAATGTTAGAAAAAAAAAGAAAAATTCTTAACAGACTACCTTTCCATGTGCAAGTCAGTTATCCCCTGACCCCTCTCTAGTACCAAGTCTATCAATGCATAAAAATAGGTATAAAAAGACCATTTCAAAATAGTTTTTAGATTCAGGGGAGAAGTCAGCTAACAGAGGTTTTATATTTTTATTTCTAGTGAAGCACTTGGGAATGCTAGAGGGTCCCAGCATTTGTGGAAGGAAATTGGTACAAGGTGTTCAATAGGTTCCTGAGAGAGAAGATAGACTGCAGGTATTGAGGGTGAGTCTACCTCTCATGGAGTCTTTGTGACAGAGACCCCTGCACACTCTTCTGTACTTGTGACTTTCTGGTGAGCTGTAGGGTAGGAAGGCATTAGAGAAAAGTAGCTTCAGGTTTTTTGGAGTCATCCTTAAAAAGAATATAAAATTTCAAACAGAAAATAAATTACAAAACTGAGTATTCGTTTAGAATGAGAGGAAAGAATCAAATTCCTGGAATCACGGCTCTCTAGGTCTCTTTCTTCTGAAATGTCTTAGGCAACTTATCAGAAAAGCTTACATAAGAATGCTCCCTGATTACACCCTGACTTCCCTTCTCAACCTAGAGCATTTTAGGCAAGTCTCAGCATAAACAGGGGCCTTTGATAGTGAGGGCCCCTGAAGCTTAAGCTTTATTAGTTTCTGAGTAAAGTTATTCTGGACCCAGACCA
The DNA here is from genome assembly GCF_023699985.2 of Odocoileus virginianus. Lineage (NCBI taxonomy): Eukaryota > Metazoa > Chordata > Mammalia > Artiodactyla > Cervidae > Odocoileus > Odocoileus virginianus. The sequence continues at coordinate 74,472,882 of NC_069680.1, forward strand.
ATAGAATGAAGGACACAGCCATTTGGGGATCCCGACTCCCTGGCTCATTCTCTAAATTAGGAATTGGCAACTTTGCCCAGGACCCAGTTTTGTCTGTAGAACCAGGATCAAGACATGCCTCAGAGTTGGAAAAGCAAATCAGATTACTTAGTGAGGCAAGGCTTGAAATGGGCCCTGACTCGGCAGCTCAAGCTCCTAATAGGTGGTTACCTTTCTCCACCTTCTAGTTGAATTCTCTCTCTCTTTTAAGTCCAGGTTTAAAGTGACAGTCACCGGTCACTGAGACAGTAAGGAAACTGCTGGATGATATGGTAATATTAGGTTGGAAGTTCAGGAAGGAGGACCAGGGTGCTGTAGAAGAAGCCCCAGGCGGTGGCTCAGGTCCCTTTTGAGTTGCTTGGAATGACTGAAATAACCAAAATCATCTCTTTGTTTGTAGATTAATGATCAGAATTAATTAGTTATTAATTAGTCACTTTAGAGAAAACTAAAGAAGCTTTTTTGCACGCACCTTCTATGTGCCAAGTTCAGTTTACTTTGTGAATCTTCTCATTAAGCCTTAACCACCTACCAGGTTGGGAAGCCAAAAGTCTGATAGGTTAAATACTTTTCCCAGAAGTACAGCTAGAATTGTGTTCTCTCTAATAGGCACTCCATGTGAAGTCCTGTCAGTTAAACAATTTCAAAGTTGCTCACTTTGATGGAAAAACTATAGCTTCCCCAAAGTACTGGGAGAAGACAGAGAGCTGATTTCAGCTCCACAAACATTCCTGGAGCCTCCACCTTGAGACAGGCCTCACGCTATGTAGGTAAGTTTTGTGATTCAGGGGCAAATGAGGTACAATGCCTGCCGTAACAGAGCTCACAGTCTGCTGGAAGAAACAGACTAGTTACGGTGTAATTTCACTGTCATGTGGCAATAAGTGCTTCTGCAACGTCTCTGCAAAGAAAATCTAAAAGCAAAGGACGATGATCACATGTCTTCTAGGAACCCTCTGCCATTGTGAAATTTCTTATATAATCTAATATCTTATCTTAAAAATATATTCATGCCCTTTGTTTTACTCATTATTAGATAAAACATGCTCTGGAGAAGATGCCTTATAACATCCTGTACTCCGTGCTCAATGCTAGGTACCCTGTTTTGAGAAGCAGAATGCAAGGTAAATGATGAGGATAGAGACAAGTTTGGAGTGCCAGGGGACTACTTGGGAAGGCCACTTACTCAGCATGGGAGTGGGTAGCAAAGGTTTTCTAGAGGAGGAAATTCCTGAGCTAAGGCTGGAGCGAAGAGCTGGAGCCCAGCCCGAGCTGAAGCAGAACTCATATACTAATTACTGAACTGCACCGGGCAGTATTTGAAGTAAGGCTCATTAAGGGTTTTACAGTTTGTTTTCTTTCCTCTTCAATAGAAACACCAATGGACCAACCCCCTTCTAGAAGGAAAAGGAAAGGTAAGTAAAAATAATTGAGTGTTGATTTTATGCCAACAGTTTTCCAAATACTCTTGGTTAATTCTCATATCTGCCTCATTAAATCAATATTATTTATCCTCATTTTATAGGCAAAGAAACTGGGATTCAGGGTTGACAAACTCTGCCTAAGGTCAAAAATTAGGAAGTTCAGCCAGAATTCTGACTCCAAAGTTGGTGTTCTTATCCTGTTGCTTAGCTTGTTTCTGAAGTGTCTCTCTACTGGGCGGATGCAGTGGTAGTCAAGAAAACAGTGAATTGGCTTCAAGTTTCAAGGACAAAAGGAAAGAAAAGCAGAGGCTTTCCATGTACTCTTGACCCTCTCCTTTGGTCATGGAAAGCTATGGAAAGGGACTTTTAGAATACTCCTCTTGCTGGCATCACAGCACCCTACCTCACCAAGCCAGATCTGCTGAATCTGGACTTGGAGAAGTAAGGGTTCATGGGACATCTTTTGGGAGTGTCCACTGAGGTCTGCTTATGCAGTTTATAATTTGCTGTAAACAGCTGGCTGTTCCTAATTAAACCTGTATGATCACGCCTGAACTTTTAGGAAACAAGGAATTCTTTTTTTATGGTTCTCTTTTTCAATGGTAAAACTAGAGCCCTCTGCAACTCCATAGGCCTCCTTAACCTGTTGAGCCTTGATTCTGAGACTCTGAAGTATAGTCTAGAAATATGTATATCCTGGCAAAATGCCCAACAAATACCTGGATGAGAGGATTGCTAGTGATCATGAGCCATCTCTTCCTGAGGGATGATCTGTAATTCTATTTATCAGGGCTCTAGGGCATCCTAAACGCAAGTTCTCTGATGCTTTTCATGCTAGAAGAGAATGGAATACAGATCTCTTAACTAAAAACTGCTGGCTGAGTTTAATATTTAAAGAAACAGTTGTTCAAAATGACTACTTCCTCTCTTAAGGCAGAGGTTGGATAAAACCACCTTAATTTGAAACTGGTGATAAATGAATGGGTTTAAGGATCTTAAATGTGATTTTTACTAATTAAGAAAGGAATAAAACCCCCAAAACACATATAAATAGGAAGAAGAAAAAGGTAATCATAGTCCCTCTACCTGGAGATACCACAGACACTATTTGCATTTTTGTCAATTTTCTCCCATTAAGAAATATATATGTATATATTTGTATGTGTGTGTGTGGTAAGAACACTTATCGAGCGTGTGTGTTAGTTGCTCAGTTGTATCCGACTCTGCAACCCCAGACTGTAGGCTGCCAGGCTCCTCTGTCCATGGAGTTCTCCAGGCAAGAATACTGAGTGGGTAGTCATTTGCTCCTCCAGCGGATCTTCCCAGACCTTATGTAACTTTATATCAGGTGAGCAGCAGCCCCCCATTTCTGGTGCTCCACATGCTCGGAGAAACTCCTCGAGTAACAAACTACAGAAATGATCCTGAAAGTAGCCTTTCTACCATTTGTTTTCGATGGTGACCACAGAAACATCAGTTCAGGGTTCAGATACTATTCATGAGGCCTGAGGGGACCAGATCATAGTTTATAGCAACACTGTCCAATAGAACTTTCTGTGAAAATGGCCATGTTCTATATCTTCCCTCTTCCAATATGGTAACCCCTAACCTCATGTGGCTATTGAGCACTTAATGAGCCAAGACTGAGAAACTGAACTTTAAATGTTGGTTTCCTTTTAACTAATTTAAAATGTACATAGTCACACTTAGCAAATGGCTGTTGTATACTGGACTGGTCAGGTTTATCCAGAGGATTTATAATGAGTTACTTGCTGATCTCAAAGTGAACGGTGGGCAGGGATTGAAAATTGGCACTGAACATGCTGCCTTTGTCATTTCAAATAATAACAGAACTCAGAATATTTCTCAGCAATGAGAAACGCCACTCTAAGAAAAGTACAGAGATGAGCTCACAATTAGTCTCAGAAAAGGAAGTCAGTCATTAGCTACCTTCTGACATCCTAGCAATTAACCAGTCTTGGGAGAAGAGCAGGTATCTCCAGAGAGGTGCCAAATAAATAGGAGATAAGAGACTATAAAAATGAGAAGCCACTTGGTCTTTCATCACAGGATAATCCAATGCATGTGAATTAATGGCAAAAGGCTCAATAATAGCTTTTGTGAGGAAATAGGAGCAGTGTACAGGATATCCTTTTTCCGCACTAAAGCACCCAATTCTTTCAATTTTATATACAGCGGAAGCAATTAATTGTACTAGAAAGAAACCCACAGCTGGCTTTTCCTGATGGCCCCACAAGCAACAAGGACTATTGTTCAGCTTCCGGGATAAATGTAAAGTCATTCTACTGCACTGTTGAGATTTTTCTGATTGTTTAGTTTGACTTTTCCAAGGATAAAAATATGTCCATTCTCTTTGTCATCACACATTTTCAGAATAAGCAGCTGTCCAAAACTTAATTTTTTATTTGTAATGTAATCCAAATACTACATTACATTGACTGGATGCTAGTATTTCTTTTAAACTTTATGTGACTGAATCACAAGTTATTCATGTTTGTTTTATGTGTTTATATGCAGTTGAACTGTACTGTCTCTGCTCTTGTGGTTAACTTTTACAGTATGATTATTTGAGGATCGTGTATAACAAACAAATAAGTTATATGTCAAAACCCAGAAACTTAATATTTCAAATTACTGGGCCATATGGTGGTGTTTTGCCTTTTAGATGCATTAAAACACACTATGTCTCATCAATTCTTAGATGCACACTTTTTGACATTTCATGACTTCTGAAATTAGGATGTCTTACTATTAATAATATGTCATAATTTAATTGGCAGTGTTTTTCTTTCCTAGTTGTACATAAAATAATGTTGCTTATAATCAATGTTATCTTATTTTGATGAAATATGGTACATATATAAATTTTGATTGGCATGATGTATTATTCTAAGTATAACAATAGAATAATTTTTGTTTTGAGCATTTGCACTGATGAAAATGAAGTCAAAACAAAAATTTTGATTAATTACACATCCTATATGGGATTCTAATTGATTTAATTCTGACAAATACACATCTTGCCTCTTTCATTTCCTCCAAATGCCCTGAAAGGTATATAATGTTTATAATAAAATATAATGTATCTTTGTAATATATAATCTTATGTAGAGGTATATATAATGTTAATAGTAAAAAAAAGGTGGTTCTTTAAGCAAGCCAGGGACTTGGCTCCCTGTATGCAATTGGAAGCTCTTTCATGGTATTCCATGGGGCCAGGAGCAGGTTGTGCATTGTGCAACTCCAGGGAGCATCTTTCACAAAAAGCAGGATGGCACCTCTTGGAGTCCTGGAACGTAGCTGCCTGAGGTGATCAGTGCAGTGACTACAGCAACTGCGCTAACAACAGGGGCAGGAGAGGGAAGAAGGGAAGAAGGAACAGGAGTACACTCTTTGACCCTGAGGGATAGAGCAGCACAGTAGGTGCATTGAGAAGTTAGTGACACCAGCCCCCCACCACCAATTGCCTCTTGAAAACAGGGGCAAGAATTTTGACTATTACAGTGGAATCCGCTTGCCAAGCAGGAGACGCAGGTTCTATCCCTGGGTCGGGAAGATCCCCTGGAGAAGGGAAATGGCAACCCACTCCAGCATTGTTGCCTGGGAAATCCCATGGACAGAGGAGACTGGTGGGCTACAGTCCATGGAGCTGCAAAGAGTTGGACATGACTGAGAACTAAACAGCAGCAGCAATGGTAGGTTCCAGCCTAAGACTGCTATTTTGATACCTTGAGTATTTTGATACCTTCTATATTGTCCTTCCCCAGCCTGGCAGACTAGAAAACCCCTATTCATATGTAAGTGAATAAAGGTATGAAATAATATTTTGGAGAAAGACACAGGAATAGCTAAACTGTACCAAAAATTCAGTGATATAGTGAGAAAAGCCCAGGATGGAGCCATCAAAGATGAGTTCCTGCAAGAGGTGGTATTTGGGCATTGGAGGCAGGAGAATAGCATTAAAAGGAGAAATGAATGTGGCTCATTCCGTGGGAAGTGGAGATGCCAATCTAGCAGAATACTGTCATACAGTAGTGGTTCTCAGATTGTGATGAGTGTGGTGTCTCATTAAGTGAAACCTGGAAAAACTGAGCAAGATCAGTTGAAAGTGGGAATGACCAATTAGGGTAGCTGGTATAATTCAGGCATACAATGAGGAAGACAGATCTTAAGGTGGGTAACAAACCAAATGTAAAACCTACATTTTAAAAGAAACAGTGACAGCTATTGATTATAGATTGGATAACTGATTTTATTTCCCCATGAGAGAATGGAGGAAGTTCTTTTTTTAAAGAGCACACAGAACTCCAAAACTTAAGCATTATTTGTTGAAGAGATGTTAAATTTAAAGCCAGTGATAGGAGTTCCCTGCTGGTCTAGTGGTTAGGATTCTGGGCTTTTACTATCATGGTCCCAGGTTTGATCCCTGGTTGGAGATTTTGGAAGCCATGCAGCATGGCCAAAAAAAAAAAAGTATAGTCAGTGATACTTCTGTGCTACCATTACAGCATTTCTCAGACTCTCATTCTATCAAGGTAAGTGCTTTAAAATTAAGCCTCAAAAATACTAAAAACAAGCCCCCAAAATCAACCCTGCTTTTGTTGATAAAAATACAAGAAATAAGTGAGGGCCATCTATCAACAGAAAACAAAATGAATTAGCAACTGTCTTAAAGACAATAAATCTTGACTTGGAAAGAAACATCAAGTAAAGAAATTATGAACACAACTTATTTTTATGAGATTTTAAGCTTTTAGGGGAAGGTATGTACTGGGCATTATAGTACATTTATTTATTCAGTAAATAGTGAACACATACTTGTGTGCCTCGCAGCAGGCTAGATCCTAGGGATATGATGGAGTGAGAAAAAGACAGCTCTTGTCCTCTAGAACTTTCTGTCCAGCACAGGGTTAGGTAGCCCAAAATATGTGGTGGATAAACTAGTATGTCTATGTACATTGGAGGCACCACACTACACCTATATATTTAGATAACCATGTCAAGCATGTACAGTTGATATAGTATGGCTGTTAATGACACAGCATTCCTGATCCAAAATTATTATCTCCCCAGTTATCTCAGCTTGAATCTTTATCATGACACCTTGTCTTTCTTTGAATGGTCATTCACAAGGTAACCATACTCAGCTCCAGAAGCTAAGATTTCTGGACTTCTAGTGCCAACAGAATTCTTGAATAGAATCAGTGTTTAGGAGTAGTAAGTAGAACTGGATATGGTTTATACATGTTCATATTAACAATATATATAAATATACATATATATATGCAAGCACCTATTACATTTTATTTTTTAATGAGACAAAAACAAAAGCAACTATATACATATATACCTATCTTTATGTATATCTGGTTAAAAAATAACATGTAGTTGGTTATAAACCCACTGCTTTCAGGACAGAGAAAGGCAGTGAGGTGAACTGCTACACGATAGGGAAGGACAGATTGACTGTGGGCTGAGTGAAGCTGGGGTGGGGAGGCCCCAGGTCCAGGTGTTGGGTGGGAGGACCTCAAGCCCTCTAGGTAGTATCTGATAGCTGGAGAACAGTGAGCAAACAACAGGTGGTAGTCCAGGAGACCAGCAGCATCAAGATGTCCAACTTGAGGCAATGGGGGAAAGGAGACCTGCTAGATAGAATATGGACAGAGAAATTCTAGAAAATGAAGCTGAAGGCAAACAAGTATTACCACTAGGGGTATCAATCAGTACACAACAGAGTCTATGTTGTAGGGCTGGGGCAGACTTCAGAGAGCAGAGTCCAGAGTCCAGACCACAGGCAGAGAAAATCGAGTTCCACACAGGTTAAAAGGCCTGGGCTTCAGGAGCAAGAAAAGGGCTGTGAGTCAGTGCTTAGACGGGGGCCAAGGTTAGGACACCTTGGTGTAAGTAGCAGAGGCAGCAGGTGGCTGAGTCCTGGGCTTGGGACTGGAGCTTTGAGAAGAGTCTTCCTGCCAGGAGAGGATTGGGTTCTATGGTAAAGTGTATACTGATAGAAGGGAGGGTCAATTGAGACCATGGGCTAGGCAGGACCAAGTGGGGACTACTTTGTAGCAAGAGCTTCACTGAACCATCTTTTAATCATAAGAAACAAGTTCCTTTGAAAGAGAAATGAAAATAGAAGTGGAAAAAATCAAGTTATGTACAAGTAAAAATAAAATGGGAAGTAAAATATTATACCAATACAAAGGAAAACACAAATTCAGATTTTTTAAACTTTATTTTGTGCACTCAATTTTATATATATATAAAACCATCTTTTTTCTTAAACACAATTTCTGTTTTGGCTTGGTCCTTCTTAACCATGACCTTAACCAGGGTATTATTAACCAATAAAATGATGTAGTAGTGTCCATGCTGAATAATATAGCTGTTTCCTCTACTCTTCATAGTACTCTTATCTATTTAATATGGGGTTTGAAAATAACTAAAGCATCACTCTGCCAAGGGCATCCCTTCACTAGTCCCTCCTTACTGAATTCTAATTTATCTCCATACCCATGATGACTTAGGGCTGCCTTCGCCTCATAAAGTCTTTATAGCAGGGAACTGACTTTGGATGGATTAACTTGGATTAGTCTATTCAACTAATACCTTCCCTGAAAGCAGACATGTCCATTTCACTGAAGATGGTATAACCCATAGCTTCCCTGACTCACCCTCACCTTTTCAACATAGTCCAAGCCACCCTCTAAAACTGGATACCAGGACTCCCTGGCAGTCCAGAGGTTAGGGCTCTGCACTGCAGGGGGGCCAGATTCCATCTGTGGTCGGGGAACTAGGATCCTGCAAACTGCACAGTGTGGCCAAAAGAAAATAGAAAATTAAATAAATAAACAAACTGGATTTTGATGACAAGGTTCAGAAATGCTTAAAGGAAATTCTGTCTTTATCTCATTCATTTAACAAATATTGAGCACTAGTCATATACTAGGCTCTGCAGAAACAGTTGAGAACGAGATGGACAAAGTTTTTGATCTCATGGAGTTTACAGTCTAGTGGGTCAGAGAAACTCAGACCATAAACAAATAATTAAATGAAGTAATTTCATACAGTAAAAAGTGGTACCAAGAACACGAAATTGGCTGTGTCGGGGTGTTAAGATAGGTGATCAGAACACCTCTGGGTGTTCTGTAGAAGAGGGGTGATTTTGCATTCCAAACTAATGCTATGTGATTTGGGCATGCAACTATCACTCTTGAGGCTTATACCTCAAACAGACTATGCAGAGAAAAAAGACCCATTTCCAGAACATTCTGTTAACCTACTTAGAGGAAAACTATCACATTAGAGAATGTTAAATTTGCACCTTGAGGTGTTGCCTTTGAGTTTGGGGGCCAGACCATACGTGTTCAGATGTTTCTTTGGGCTTCCTGGCTGCTCTTGTTCATTTAAGTGGGCAGGAAAACCGGAGAAACAGGCTAGCATGCATACACATGCCAGGAACCAAAGAAAACACCATGCCCTGCTCAGTTGTCAGTACATAGGCTGCCTGCTGTGATAAAACTAAGGATTTCAGCCTGGGCACTAAGGGGGGCTTTGTCCAAGGACAGCAAAAGTATATTAAGTAAAATTCCTGAAAATTTGAAAAGGAGATCCTTTTCTAAAAAAGCAAAGATATGATGACTTAAAATGTGATGCTTCAGTTTTGCTCTAATTTCTACAGTGGCGTATCACACAACCTAGGCAACATGGATTTGTACATTTTGAAGTACTAAATTTTCAACCTGAGGTTGTCTATTTTATAGACTGATTCATATATCTGAAAATTGAACTAGGCTCTAGAGAGTACACACTCATCATAGTTTTATCTGCCATGACACATTGCTCAGCTTACATCAATGAGTTCTTTGGCTAATCAGTCTGAATCTCCTCAAGCAAAAGGTTCACCCTATCCCTTGACATCAAAACAGTGTCCTATGTAGTAAACTTGAAAAAGTGACAAATTTTAGGTGATGCAGGGAAACTCATGTATCAAACATTCATCCTACATAGCAAGATCTATGACTCTCAAACCTGAGACAGGTAGAGAGTTCAGGAAAAAAAATTACAGAATAAACAGAATTGAAAAAATAATTTGGAATTACAGAAGGTATCTGAGGCATTAAGGGCAAAGGTGGATAAAAGCGCCTGGCAGGGAAACATGGGCCCAAAAAAAAAAAAAAATTTAACAAGAATGGAAGGGATTTTAGCCATTTAAACAAGAATATAAGGTAATACTCTGGAATCTAAACATCTCTTAAGGGAGAATGTGTGTGAAAACAAATACCTGGGCTTGGTACATTCTTTTCCTTGTCTCTTTTTCACCCACAGTTTATAATGGTAACTTTTAAAAAAAGAGTATCTTTTGTAAAGAGATAATTTAATACCATGCGTTCGTTGAAAGACTTACCCAAGAGATCAAAGTCACATTTGGTTGTTAAAAAGAGACCAAGACTCTTCACATACTGGACACTGAATACTCGTAATGGCATTTCCAAAGAATGGGGAGAAAAAAGGAGTGACAACTATTTACGTTTTCCAAATGGAGGGAATCAGACTCGGAGGGTATCCGAGGTCACTAGAGTGAGCGAAAGCAGAGACGGGAGCAATATTTATAGTCCGCTGACTTCAGTTCTGTTGGGTTAACACCGCTGCTCAACTTATGCCTCTGGAATTCACGGGCTCCATCATAGTGTTCCCGGGCGGGCCAGGCCTCACAGCTCCTGGATCGAGGCGAAAATGCTTCTTTCCCCTCAACTCCCCCTACCTGCGCCTCGGTACGTTGGCAAAGAGCCCAGAAAGAGAAGCCGGGGAGCTATGGGTAAATAATAGTTGGACTGTGGCTTTCTACGTTTCTTTGTCGCAACGACTACCACCACGGTCGGGCAGTTCTCCGCCATGGCGTGTAATTCTCAGCGATCAGGCTTATTCCGCAAGCGCTGACCTGCCCTCACGTGTTAAGAGTTTTTGTTAGAGCTTTAGAGTTTGTCCGGGGAGGGGGTCCACACGAAGCAACCCCGGAGCACTGGAAGTGCCGGGGGCCGGGTCAGCGCGCAGCATGCAGCGGCGGTATCTGCGCGCTCCACCGCGCTCAGTACTGTGCGGCGCGCGTACGGCGTCTTCTCCACACGGCTTCCGGAGACTAGCCGGCCCCGCCAAGGCGGCAATGCGGCGTCTAGATGAGGAGGGGCCGGCAGGGCCGCGCGGAGGAGAAGCCCCCCTCCTTACGGCAGCCCGGCGCCCCCTTGCCGGCGGCCAGCCCTCCTCCCCGGCAGCAGGGCGCCTAGCCCCGGGGACCCTTCGGGAACTTCCGCCGCGCGCTCGGCTCTCTTCGCGTCCCCGGCCGGGCGGAGCGGGTGCCCTCCCAGTGCGCGAGCGCTGCGCCGAGTCTCGCGGAGGCCCGCCCCTCCCCCCACGCCCCGCGCCCGCGCCGCCCCCCCACCCCTCCCTCCCGTGCGAGTGTCCGCAGCGGCGGCGGCGGCGGCGGCTGCCGAGATTGGAATCCGCCTGCTGGCGCTCGGCGAAGGAGGAGCGAGGAGGGAGGAGGGCGGGGAGGGCGGGCAGGAAGGCTCGGGCTCCGGCGTGTCCGTCCGCGCAAGACGAGGATTGTACGGCCGCGCGAGGGGCGACCGGGCTGGGGCCGCTGCACGCCCCGGGCGGAGGCCGAGCCGGGCCCCCTGCCTCGCCCCCGCGCCTCGCCGCGCCCACCCTGCTCCGCTCCGAGAGCTGGAGGATGAGTTCCCCAGGGTTCGGGTGAGTTGGCTTGTCCGGAGAGTGCGTGTGCGCGTCGGCAGAGGCCGGCTGCGCCGGGGAGGCCAGCGCGGGCCGCGGGCCGCGGGCGAAGTTTCGGGGGGAGCCAGGCGCGCGCGGGAGGCCTGAGCTGGGGGCCGCCAGGCCCGGCTGCCCCGTGGGGGTCTCTGCCGCCCAGGCTGTGACAGGCCGCGGCAGACTGGGCCCTGCCGCCCCGGGCCCAAGCCCTGCGGGAGACCCGGGCCCCCGGCAGCCCCCTGCGACGTCCCCGCCTCCGGGCCCCTCTTTGTTCCCCACCCCCGGGTTTCGGGCCGAGTTTGGGGAGGCGGTGTGGGCGAAAGCCGCCACCAAGGACGATTCTTGAATCCTTAAATGGGAAAGGCGCTCACCTCCCTCGCCCGGGAACGGCGAGGGTGATATTCACGATTTGTCTATTACGTTTCTGAAAGGAAAAAAAGAAAGAAAACGAAGGTCTGTCTCGGGGGGCGGTAGAGCCTGGAGGAGCTGCCAACCCTCCTGCAAAACTTGCCCGCGGGAAGGTGCCAGGGTTCTCGGAGGTTCACCTGTTGTCCTGCGCTGCTTCCGCTGCCATGTCTGTTGTGATTCTGCACTTCAGTTTCTGAAAACTTTATGCTGGATTGACTGTAACCCTTTTTTTCTCTTTCCAGACTCCTAGTGGAAAGGTTTGGCAAGAAAAAAAATAGCTTGCGTCCGGGAAGAAAAATAATGTGCTGTGTGTTAGGGTCTGGCGTTTTGTGACTTGTGCTTTTTCAGGCTTTCGAATGTTTTAATTTGGTCAAAGTGCTGCAAGTTTTCTCTTTCAAACGGTTAGCAAACTGTTCTGAGTACATAGTACGAACTTGGCACGGTCACCTGTGTTACGTCATTTAATCCTTATGATAATCCTGGTTATTGTATTCCTCATTTTTTAGAAGAGGAAATCGAGACGGAGAGAGGTTGAATAACTTGACTAAGTGAGCTGAGATTTGAACCCAAGATTTTCTGTTACTCGGAATCTGTTGTAGTGAGGCATGCGAAGAGTTAAACAGCAACAATTACAAAAAGCCTTTCTCTGCAAACACTCTTAAGTTTAGGAGCGCTTTTCAGTTCACTCATACTTGAAATGATCGCTATTTTGTTGCTTGAGTTGAAAACAACTCCTGAATTGTATTTATGTCAAAAGAGCAGTTCAAGTCGGAATTAAAGTAGAATGTATTAATGCCTATCAATTTTCAGTTGTTGAAATAGTTTGTGAACTAGAATTTAAATATTTAAAATTAAAGTAAACTAGGGCAGTTCTGAGCTAGAAATGGGATGAAGTTTTACAAAAGGCCAATTGAAATTAAGAATGCCCTTTTAATAGAACCTGTATTCCGCTTCTGTTTTGGGTTTCCCACCCCCTGCGCATTCTCTGTAGAACTCATTTGAAACTTTTTCTACTTGCTTCACTTCACATTCTTTCTTGAGAACCTTGAGGTTTCCAGTGGGAGCTCCTTCCAGAATTTACTGGACTCCTTTTATCAACATCTTCTTTTCCTTCCATCTTAGTGGAAGAATATGTTTTGTCCTTCTTCCTAGTTAATACCTTATTTCAGTTTTTTCTTTCCTACTTAATGGAGTTTGTTACTCTCTTAGTGTACTTGTTTACCCTTTAATTTACTACTCCCTCCACCTGTCTTGCCGCTTTTCCTTTTCAAATCATATTAACAAAAAAATATATTGTCCTTATAGAAGTAATACATGTTCATTAAACAAAACTAGAGCAAAATTGAAGTGAAATTAAAATTCATTCCGTAAAATCAACTTGAGACATTACAAGAGTAACTTACTTTTCCTGCCTTTATTTCCTGACCATCCATTCACTTCTTAACCGTTGTTATCTGAATTTCACCTTCGCAAAGGTCACCTATAACCTAATAAACACTTTTGGGCCTCCTTTCTAAGTCAACTTGAACTTTTTGTAGCTTTTAGCGTCAACCCATCATTCTTGAAATGCCTTTCCTTGTCTATCCTTCATCTGTCCATTTCATTCAACAAATACTATATTTTAACATAACACAGGAGGCAGCAGAAGGCAAAGACGGATAGGGTGCCTTTCCCTCATGGAGCTTAAAGTCTACTGAGGGAGACATGAATTCTGTAATTAAATATAATTGTATAATTAAAGTGCAGAGTATTTATAAGAGCTTAAAATGAGGACCTGACCTAGTGATGGTTTATGTTGGAAGAATCTTAGAAGGCCTTCTTGAAATTGTTACTTTGGAACCCTGTGAACAATTCTGAAGGATGAATATGAATTTCCTAGATGAAAATAGGGCTTCTCTGACATTATACTGACTTTGTTATTCTTTGCCCCCTTTCTACTTTCTGGTCTTCCTTCTTCCTGATGAGTCTAAGTGTTCTCCAAGTTCCAATTTTCAGATCATTTTTCATACTTCTCTGGTCTTTTGACATTATTGTTTCAGACCCTTCTGTCTGAATAATTCTCAAGTCTCTATTTCTTTTCTGTCCTTGAATCTTGGTTTTTCCAGTTGTTTTATGAATATCTCTATCTGATTATTCAGGTACAATGTTCTTACCAAACTTGTTTCCTGGTGTTTCTTATTTCTGTCGACGTTATCCCAAACCCAGACCTTTCCCCATCCCATCACATGTTGTCTGTAGTCAACATCTATTGGTTCTCCTTTCATGGTATTGTCACTTTTCTCTCTGTTCATGCCAGCTCTGGTTCAGTTCTTAATACATGTTGGTATCAAGGTTATAATAGATTTATAAAATGAGTTGGACCACTTTCGTCCTTTTTCTCTTTTCAGAAACAGTTTAGACTGAGATTATCTTTTACTTGAGAGTTTGGCAGAACTCACTTATAAGAGCATTCAAGCTTAAAATTTTTTTTTTCTGGAGAGGAATTTGAATACTATTTCAGCTTATTACATGGCAGTTGATCTTTGTAGGTTTTCTATTTCTTGCGTGAATTTTAGTGTTTAATATTTTTCCAGAAATTTATTTATTAAGTTTTCAAATCTAGTGTTATTTGGTTTTCACAAAGTTCATTTTTCTTTAAATTGTTTAATTTGCTATGCTCATGTACAGTATTATGTCCTATGTATATCTTTGTATATTTCATAGTTTTCCCTCTTCAGTCTTTTTTTTTCCCTGCTAACTGAAGCAGATTCTCATCCCACCTGGACTTCTGTTATGACTTTATTGCCTTTACTTCCTTATCCAGGTTATCTTAGGCATCACTGTCTAAATTAATCTTGAGTCCTGTTCTTTTCATATTCCCCAGTCAGAAGTTTCTGGTGTCTTCTGTTAAATGAAATTGTTTTTTTGGGATTCGCCTCAGATTTGCCAGATTCTTATAAGGGAATGGCAACCCGCTCTAGTACTCTTGCCTGGAAAATTCCATGGACTGAGGAGCCTGGTAGGCGATAGTCCACGGGGCTGCAAAAAGTCAAACATGACTGAGCAACTTCACATCACGTATCTTCCACTATTTTTGCTTCCTGCCCATGTTCTTTCCCTGCTGATTCTGCTGTTGCTTATAACTGTTCTATCTACTTGGATGAATAAATGGCTGATTTTCATATGTACAAGTCCTGCCCATTCTTCAAGCCCCATTTCAGATTCCAACTCTTTTTGAAGTCTTCTCCATTTTCTTATTCTGGATGGTTGTGAAGGAAAGGATTTTCTAAAGGTATGAAGTCTTTTAATCTAATATTTTCCTCTTGCATTTGCTCACTTGTCTTTTTTTTCTTCTAGTTTTATTGAGATATAATTGACATACAACACTCTCTAAGTTTAGGGTGTACAGCGTAACAATTTGACTTCCATACATCATGAAACGATTATCATTGTAAGTTTAGTGAACATCCATCGTCTCATATAGATTCAAAATTAAAGAATGGAAAAAAGTTTTATTCCTGTGATGAAAACTCTTCAGATTTATTCTTATCAACTTTCATATATAACATGCAGCCGTGTTAATTATGTTTATCATATTGTTGTACATTACATCCCTAGTACTTAGTTGTCTTATAACTGAAAGTTTGTGTCTTTTTAAATAAGCAACCTTACTGAAATATAATTTGTGTATAGTTATATATGTACACATGTTAAGTGTATCATTTTGTGCGTCATTTGATCTTTTACAGCAATTTTTATACAAATACTAGCTCTGCTACTAAGACTGTAGAATGGGTCTGTATCTGGCTTTGCTGCATATTAAAATGATAAATGGAAAAAGGCCCCTATCTGGCCTAGCAGCAGTTGGACATCAATTATAGTAGTATTGATTGGACTTTTGGATCTTAGGAGCAGGGAGCCATGGAGAGAAAGGAAAATGAATTTCCTCTCAGGCTAAATTTTGATCTAGAAAGTATTTCCTTCTTCCCTCTTGTACTTTTTATTAGTGTTTATGCTTTTAGAATGCTGTTTTAAAACCTCAAGGTCATTATTCACCAGGTCAGTCCAACTCTTTAACACTTACAAGATTAAATGCTGAAGTGTGTTGAATTATGTCAACTATAAGATACACCCTCATTTTATAGACCATTTATAAGGAAAATATGCTCCTAGTTGATTTTAAGAAGCCATTGACTGCACCTTCATTTCAGAAATGCTAAGATATGGAAAATATATGTGCTTTAGAATTAATGAGTAGGGTTTCTCTCACTTATCAAAACTCTTATTCCTTTAGCATACATGTTGGGAAGAAGAAGTTAAACTACATTTACGTGAGAATGGTTTATAGCCCTGCTGATACTGTGAATAGAGAGGGTGTTTGCTAAACCTCTTTAGCAAGTAAAATGTTTCATGCAGTATAGAGAAATATTTATATGTTTGGATGGGATCTCTTCACAGCTGGGTATGCCAGCCTGATCTCAAGGTACTTTGACTCCCCCCAAATTTTCCTCTTCATTTCTTTTGCTCATTTTCTGAACTCACAGGTTTCTAAAGCGCTGATAATTTTTACAAAATGGCACAGATTATATAGGGGGGAATTGTGGTAGAGTTGTGATAGCAGTTTTGTGGATTATTTTAGACAATATCCAGTATTTGTATATCATCACTAACAGTCATCATATACTTTTATAAAAAGTAAATATAAAAATAATTGTAAATATTTGGATAATTTGCTAAATCATAGTTACGTTTGTCAGTTTTATAGCCAACGTTTAAAAATTTTTATTGATGTATAGTTGCTTTATAGTGTGTTAATTTCTGCTCTATAGCAGAGTGTAGATTTGGTTATACATATATATATATATATATATATATATATTCTTTCCCATTATGGTTTATCACAGGATACTAAATATAGTTCCCTGTGTTATACAGTAAGATCTCGTTTATGTATCCTATATATAATAGTTTGCATCTGCTAACCCCAAACTCCCAATCCTTCCCTCCCTCACACTCCTACTCCTTGGCAACAGCAAGGCTCTTCTTTATGTCTGTGAGTCTGTTTCTGTTTTATAGGTAAATTCATTTGTGTCATACTGTAGATTCCATAAGTAAGTGATATCATATATTTGTCTTTATCTGATTTACTTTGCTTAGTATGATAACCTCCAGGTCCGTTCATGTTGCTGCAAATGGCATTATTTCATCCTTCTTTATGGCTGAGCAGTATCTCATTGTAGTATATGTACCACGTCTGTCCTCATCTGTGGATAGGTATGTAGGCTGTTTCCATGTCTTAACTACTGGGAATAGTGCTGTATCGCCAATACTTTAAAAGACTGTGAGTTCTAAAAATTGGAAAGAAAGAAACAAAATGATGTTTTCCAAGATCTCCAGTAATGTTTTTTGAAGAAAGCATGAGAGTATCGTCTTAAAGAGATCATATGATAAGTGGAAGCCATCTTTTGGTGGACTCAGTGAGTCCCTACGCCAGGTTCATAAGGGCAGTTAAATATGGAACTAATGAATTACTGAATAGATAAGGAAAGACACCAAACAGCTAAGGAAAGATATTCCTGTGTATTTTTTCTTGAAAACTGGTGGGCACTTACATTACCATATGTAAAATAGATCGCCAGTGGGAATTTGCTGCATGACTCAGGGAACTCAAACTAGGGCTTTGTAAGAACCTAGAGGGGTGGGATATGGAGGGAGGTGGGACGGAGGTTCAGGAGGGAGGGGCCACATGTACACTTATGGCTCATTTATGTTGATGTTTGGCAGAAACCAACACAGTTCTATAAAACAGTTATCTTTCAATTAAAAAAATAACTGGTGGATTTGAGCTATCCTGCCTGATATTATGCACATTGTTACTCTTCTGTTATATTTGTGATGAACCTTGTTTTCTTACTGTAAATATTTTTCATACCGCTAATAACATCTGAAGCTGTAGGGCTTGACTCTTGCTCTACCTGTATATAATTGGCTGTTCCTTGAACGGCTTTCTTGGTGGCTCAGATGGTAAAGAATGTGCCCGCAATGCAGGAGATCTGGGTTCAATCCCTGGGTTGATCCCCTGGAGAAGGAAATGGCTCCCCACTCCATTATTCTTGTCTGGAGACTTTTTTGGACAGAGGAGCCTGGCACGCTATAGTCCATGGGGTCGGACATGACTGAGCCCCTAACACATTCACTTCACTTAAGAAGAATAGGGGTATGTCAAGTGTGGGGATAAAATAGTCAAATTTACCATTCAGGGAGATTAATTACATAGTGGATAATCAGTTTGGAGAAAAGAAGCCCAAAGACACGGAAGCTTGTAGGGAAGCTGCTCCATCCTTGCTCACACTTAGGATGGTGGCAGGTAATGAGGGTGTAGAACGGATAGGACTTGGTAATTAGCTGTGGCGGAGAGGAGGAGTGGGATTGTCAAGAATAACTCCCAGGTTTCTAGATTGGAAACCTGGCAGGGTAGATGTGTGTTGTTGGCTGAGATGAAAAAAGTAGGGGGAAAGCTGGTTTCTGGAGGAAAATAATTTAGTTTTGATCCTCTGAAACACCAGGTAGAGATTTCTACTTGCAAGTTGCATATATAAGTCTGGAGTTTGACAGAGGTTTGAGTTGGAGGTAGATAGACATTTGGAATTGAATACCATATAAATTGTATATTCCAGCAATGGAAACTAGGTGGCTCTCTAAAGTGACTTTTGTTTGCAAGTGACAAAACTAACTCAGATTAGTTTAAAGGGGGAAAAGCTCCCCCCAACCACCTCCCAACCCCATTTTTGGGAAAAGACTAGAAATAAATATGACTGGATCTAAGTGTTCAGATGACGTAATTGGGAATCTCTCTTCTCTGCTTACCACTTTTTTGGCCTCGTTTTCAGTAGGTACTTTCATCTGGCAGAGAGGACCACTGGTAACTCCAGGGTTATATGGTCCTTATTGCTGTAGGTTCAAGAGAGGGAAAAAACATTTCTTTCCCAGGTGCATATATTCTGTCTCATAGAAAGATTGTTATTGAGTCTACATGGAATGTGGGGTACCATCATTGCCAGAATTGGCTTGTATGCCCACTGAAGCAGTCAGGGACTGGTAGCCTTCTTGGAGCCATGTGAAATGGGCAAGTGGTTGTTTCCTCAAAAAAAGGTAGCTCTGAGTAGGTTGTTGTTGAGTCGCTAAGTTGTGTCTGACTCTTTGCAACCCACTGGACTGCAGCACGCCAGGCTTCCCTGTCCTTCACTATCTCTGGGAGTTTGCTCAGACTGTCTGTTGACTTGGTGAAGCTATCTGGGTAGGTAAACAACATAAACCCACTATTTTAAAGGTTCTTAACCCCTTTAAGGTCATTTTTTGAGTATCTGAAGAAAAATACACAAATATAGCAATTACGTATATAAATTCACCTTGATGAAGGTGAAAGAGTATAGTGAAAAAAATGGCTTGAAACTCAACATTAAAAAAGAAAACTAAGATTACAGCATCCAGTGATCATGGCATCCATCACTTCATGGCAAATAGAAGGAGAAAAAAATGGAAGTAGTGACAGATTTTATTGTCTTGGGTGCCAAAATTACTGCAGATGGTGACTGGAGCCTTGAAATTAAACAATGCTTGCTCCTTGGAAGGAAGGCTTTGACAAGCCTAGACGGCATATTAAAAAACAGACATATCACTTTGCTGAAAAGATCTGTATAGTCAAACCTCTGGTTTTTTCAGTAGTCGTGTACAGATGGGAGAGTTGGATCATGAAGAAGGCTGAGCACCAAAGAACTGATGCTTTCAAATTGTGGTGCTGGAGAAGACTCTTGAGAGTCCCTTGGACTTGCATGGAGATCAAACCAGTCAACCCTGAAGGAAATCAACCCTGAATATTCATTGGAAGGACTGATGCTGAAGCTGAAGCTCGAGTACTTCGGCCACCTGATGGGAAGAGCCACTGGAAAAGACTGTTGCTGGGAAAGGTTAAAGACTAAAGGAGGAGAGGGTGGCAGAGGATGAGATGGTTAGATAGAATTACTAACTCAGTGGACATGAATTTGAGCAAACTCCAGGAGATGGTGGAGGACAGAGGAGTCTGGCCTGCTGCAGTTCATGGTATCTCGAAGAGTCAGACATGACTTAGCAACTGAGTCAATAACAGTGTATGATTGTTATTATATACAACAGCAACAACAATATATAATTTCATGATTATTTTACAGACCTCATTTCAGGAACTTCTGGTATATAACAGCAGACAGCCTAGAACAGCCCTGAGAAATAGCAGCTTAAGACCTATATAGAGAAGATAGACATTAAGTAACTTCACAAATAATTATCTAATTATAGTTACATTATGATCTACAGAACGGAAGTACAGGTGGCTTACAAGAGTAGTGAGGAAAGTTGGTCTGTTTAGGGTGTAGGTGCTTTGGAGGCTTTCCTGAGAAAGTGGCCTGTATAGTGAAACCTTGGACTGGAAAGGAGAGGAGAGTGTTCCTGGAAGTATCACTATTTAGTAGTTTTTAAAGCAAACATTTTTTGCTTTTTAAAAAATTATAAAAGTAGTATACCTGTTGTGGATAATTTGGGAAATTTGGAAAATTTTAAAGAAACTGCAAAACACTCAGTTTGGCTTTTAATTTTTGTAAACTAACATCTATATAGTACTGGTACTACCACTAAGCTAACTGCAGTCTTGGATATTGTATTTAAATCTATATGGATCTTTGTTTCCGTGTCTTAAAAAGTGAAAGGAGTTGATAAGCTTTAATGTTGTTTTCTACTTAAAAAAAAGAAAGTTACATGACTTTAATGCAGAGTGGTTAGTTACTGAAATTGTTTTTGGTCCTGATGACATCACTGGATTTCTGATTTTTAGCTGAAAAGTCACTTTTCTGCCCTGGCAGTCATTTCAGGTAATGAAGGAAATGGCGTATGACCAGTGGTTTTCTTCCATGTCCTGCTTTCCTGTCTCTTCTTTTGAGCATTTTTTTTCCTTTAGATAGATAATTTACCTAAACTCGTTGAAATGTTATAGGCTCTCAATACTGAAGTTAAATCTGGAGGAGACTTGCGTGGTTGTCACGCTGTTTTGTGTATATTGAAATTTGTAGGTAGCTTTCTTACTTGAAATTAAAATTTTTGTAATATATTTCAGGAATATAAAATCTTGAATAAAAATAAATAAATAAAATAAAATCTTGAATGTCTTAAATTTGTATTTAACTAAGGATATTTAGATTTCTAGCTGAAAGAGGTCCTGTTGGGAAATACTAAAGTTAAGGCTATTAACTTTCGGTGAAATTCTTAAACTTATTTATTTTTCAAAAATCATTAAAAAATGTCATGAAATAAAAATATTTGAACAGTATTCAAAAGTGTCTATATATCAGGTCAACAAAGTACTGTTGCTTGATGACAGATAACTTTTATTGTTATCGATTTCAGTAATCTTTCATGTAATAAAAAATGTTGAGAAAAAGACTTGCTTGCTGTATTTACATGTGTCTATCTTGAGTAAAGAGAAAAGTTAATCTTCCTGAAATAGTGCTTTAGTGATCATCTCTACTTGTTAAATATTTTTTTCTGGTTTCTTATTTGCTTACAATATAAAATTAAAATTGTCCTATACTGGCTGCCTTCTCTGGCCCCTTCTTCCTTTTCTGCCTCATTCACTTCCCACTGCTTTTATTAGCCTCTGTCACCTAAATATCCAATGCTGGGTGTGAGTTTGGAATCCTTAGATCTGTCGTGTCCACTGTGGTACCACATGTGGTTGTTGAATATTCAAAACGTGGCTAGTCTGAAGTAGGTGCCAGATTTTGAAGATGGTGCAATAAAAAGAAGGTAAAATACCTTGTACCATACAAGTTTTGATTACGTATTGATAATACTGTTTTGAATATGTTGGGTTAAATAAATGTATTATTATTTTTGATTCTTTTTGCTTTCTTAATGTGGCTATTAAAAATTCTCAAGGATGCATTCTATTGCAGAGTGCTGCCTTTCCTCCTCCCATTCTTTGCTTATCATAGTTCTTCAAAATCTAGTGAGAATCCTGCCTCTTCTGTGACGCCGTCCTCAGTGGTCCAAGGCTAAAAGTTCGCTCTTGTGTATGATTGTTTGAAGGCAGTTGGCGTTTCTTGTACCATCATTAAATATATTAAATTTCTTCACTGTAAGCCTTCTCAGTTTTTAATCAAGTGAAGCTCCAATATTGTTTCACTGTCTGGTACCATAGACCCTCTCTTTTGTTTCTTCTGTTTAAAGAAGTTACACATATTTGTGTTGAAAAGTCAAACAGTAACAGCCTGGAAGTAGAAAGTCAATGTCTTCTGTAATCCTGCCCTGTGCTCCAGAGATTACTGCTATTAAAAGTAATATAAAGATAAAGATAATTTTTCTTTTCCACTGTCTTCATTTCTTCCTCTTAACCCCTTTCCCTGTTTCCAAAAAATGGGGTCATACTATGCATCATTTTCTTTAACTTTCTGTTTTCACTGAATATGTGGCAGGAGTCTTTTATGTCAGTAAATATTAATTTTGTCATTCTTTTTAGTAGCTGAGTAGTATTCCCTTTTACGAATATACCTTAATTTAATGTACTAATCAGCTATTGAGGAATATTTAGATTGTTTCCAGTTTTCTGGCATTACAAACAATGCTGTGGTGCTTGTACATATCCTGTGAGAGTATTTTTATTTTATAGGATGAATTCTTAGAAATGCATTTACAGAGCCATACAGGTTTGCTATAGTGCCAAACTGCTCTGCGAAATCTTCATAACAATTCACTTTCCAACCAGGTGTTTGCATATGTTCTCCCCTCCCCTCTCCAACACAGTAACATCAGTCTGTTTTAATTTTTGTCAGTCTGCCAGCTGAACAAACAGCATTATAGTTTCAATCTATGCTTCTTTGATTATGAATAAGGTTGAGCAGTTTTATATGTTTTTTTGGCACTTTGCATTTCTCTGTCCTTTGTTCGTTTTTCTAATCTAGTATTTTCTTACTTATTTGTAGAAACTCTTGTATGGATATCAACTCTTTGGCACATTGCATTTGCTTTTTTATTTGTCATTTGTTTTTTACTTTTGTTCGTGATGTAGAAAGATTCATTTGCTTTTGTAAAAGTATTAAAAAAACAAGAGAATAAAAAGTTTAAGTTGTCTTATGCTCTGTATATTTTATAAGCTCCTTGGTTGAATTTTGTCCTAAAAAGTTTTGTTTCGCCAACAGTACTAGTTCAGTGCTTTGTACAGAGTAAGCATCCAGGTGTTTGTATGTGTTGATGGTGAAGTGGGTCCAGACTATGTCACTGTAGCATGACAATTATTTTGAGCTGAAGGCATTTGATAATAGGCTTGTCAGAGGCTCTCAGAAGTCAGTTGGTATAATTTCTTTCCTAGAGTTTCAAAACCAGGGAAGATTGACTCTTTTCATTAGAGAGGAAAAGAAGAAAAGCAGATATCACACCTGAACGGCCATTGTCACAAAAAGATCTCTTCTTCCATGTATTCCCCTAAAGGTGAATCTTGAATCTTTTTAAAGTCATTTGTTTTCTTATAAATACCCTTCTTTCCCCTGCCACCTTTTTTTTTTTTTTTTTTTTTGCTGGAGTACCAGCAAAAGTAGAGCAGAACATCTCATTACCTAGATGAGTAGTCATCATGCACCTGATTGGTTTATCTATGCTTGTTTGAACAAGGGATAAAGAAAACTGGAGAGAAAGCTCATTGTGGACAGAGAAGGTGACAGTGGAATAGCCTGTATTTGTTTTTAATTTCTCTTAGTTCAAGTGGTACTGCAGAATGTAACCAGGCTTCAGTCATTTTGACAGGGCTTGGGCTGCTGGAGAGGGGAGCAGAGATTAGAAGAGGTTTAGTTGAAGCAAATCTTTAGCTAGGAAAATGTGCAGTGGGTAAGAGCTCCTCACCCCTTAGTTACCAGAAAGTTTCAGCTTGTCCCCAGAAGAAAAGTTGCCATTTGACAACCTGTGATACAGACAGTATAGTTCCTATTAGCCAGGAAAGTGGCAGCAACCACAGAAGACTACCTGGAGCTCAGATATTGAGCTGTTGATTTTGTTCTCTCCCTGTGCCCCATCCCACAAATAGACCAGACCACACCCATTTTCTGTTGAACTTTCTTGGACCATAGGCGAAGCCTGAATTTGGAGATGAAGGAGGTGATTGAAAGACTGAGGATTAAAGATTTAAATATCAGTAAATGGGACTGGACTTTTTAATAACTGAAAGCTATTGGAAAATGAAAGGAATTGTTCCAGATGCCGTCAAGGACTGGGAAAAGGAAATTGGGCAAATCATAGCTTGGAGTAGAAACTGGAGAAAAATAAAACCTTTTCTCATGTTTTTACCAATTTCAGACCCTTTATTAAAGTTACACAAATATTAGCTTAAGTTCCTACTAAAGCCCCTCCTGAGACCAGAACTCATTCTTTTTTCTCCATAAAAGCTATTAGGGTGTATAAACAATCATTTGATTTTCTTAATGTTTCTGTTTTCAAGTATATTCCAGTTCTGCTCAGTATAATGTAGTATTAAGTATTAAGGATGCTTTATTTAACTTTCAGATTTATAAACTGAATATGGTAATCTTTTAAATTGAAACATTAATTAAAATATCTTACTGCTTAGTTGTTACGGAGTTTGGGGTTTATTGAACCTTGGAAACATTGTTGTTCAGTTGCTCAGTTGTGTCCAACTCTTTGTGACCCCCATGGACTGCAGGACACCAGACTTCCCTGTCTTTCACTATCACTCAGACTCACGTCCATTGAGTTGATGATGCCATTAAAGTAAAAATGACTTGATAAAAAGCATTAGTTTATATATGATATTTTCAGTTTATAAAGTTTTAAATTAATTTTTACTCATTTTTCACATGTAAAAGATAAATGGGTTTCAGTTTCAGTAATGTAGAACAATAGAGTAAATACAAGATCAAGATGGATTAAATAATACCTAACATGACTGTGTACTTGGCCCTAGTTTAAGTACTTTGTACATGTTAAGCCGTTTATCCTTAGAAGTATTATATGATACAGATATTGTTATCTGTTCCTTTTTACACATGAGAAAAATGAGGCACAGAAGTTAAATAACTTGTCAAGGTCTCAACAGCTTAAATAAGTTAAGTGGCAGAGCTGGGATTCAAACCCAAGTAGTCTGACTTTAGAATCCGTGTTCTTGACCACAAAGTTATATTTGTTCTCAAATGGTGTAGGATAATTTTAATATGAAGACATGGACTACACACAGTCAAGTACATGTTTTACTTTATTTTTGCCTATTTGTATTTTGTGTTCTCCACAAGGAGAAGATCAGTTTGCCTGAGTTTGCTTTAGTGTTGCCTGAGGTACCTGGTAAAACATGTTCTCCACTCAAAGACTAAATGTATTTATATTTGATGGGTTAAATTTGATTGACTTTTAACAATTAATCCTGCTTCTGTTTTTAATATTTAAGATTTGTTTGAAACTTCTCATGGGTAACTTTTTGATTGGCTTTCTTTGCCAGGCCTAATGTTTCCTTTGCATTGTAAAGAAAAGGATAGTAAAAGGTCAGTGATTACAGTTATTTTCTAAACATCCAGAACCCTTTTCATAAACATTTTTAAAAATTAGTGCTCTATTATATATCTCATTTCTAAGACATAAGTTTGTGGATGATGATCAAACAGACAAGCTTTTTTCACAGCTTTATCATGGCTTTTACTCTTATTTAAAGTAGTTGAAATTGGGTAGATATTTGTAAAACATAATTATGTTATTTGTATTGTTTCTTAGAATATATTTAAAATCTATCTTGTGAGAGAACAGGAAGAAAAAAGATTTAGAAATACTGCCACATCATTTGAAAATGAAAGTGAACAGGCTCATCTAGGGGGAAGATTTTGGCGTCAAATAGGTTGAGAAATGAAACCTGATTTTTAGCTATTAATGTTGCTGAGACTGTCCTCTGGAATATTATTAAATTGCTTATGTTGCTCCATAAAAATTTTTTGTATAAGTGGTTATGATATGTAGACATTTTTGAACCTTCTTCCTTGAAGGTTTTTCTTTAAAACAAACAGAAGGCTTTTTTGCCTCCTAGTTACAGAAGTAGTGCTTACTGAACAAATGTGAAACACAGAGAAGCCCCGAGAAAAAAGTAAAGATCTGGTATATTTGTACTGCTCAACGGTGACATCTGCAAACATTTTGGTATACATAGCATAAGTTTTTAAAAAAAAATCTTACTGCTTAATGTTTCTGCCATAACAAGAATTTGATGAAATTAGGTGAGTAAAGCTGAAATTCTGTTCATACATTAAGCGTGTGTGTCTGAGCGACTGAACTGAACTGTGTATGTCTGAACCTGAAGTACAAGAAGCTTAGAATTTAGGGGATAGAGAGGGGAGTTACCTAAATAGAAATACAAAGTTTTGGAAATTTGGCTGTCTTATTCTGGTTATCTGTTCATCTTTTTTGTTGTATAGTCTCCTCTTTTCAGCTGTGCAAGTTTTAAAAAAACTAAGACATTTCAAATTTGAAGTGTTTTTCTGTAGTAATCGACTAAAATAGAGTAAGATGTGGGGAGGTAGAACCTAAACTGAGGGAGGTCAAAAACCATATGGAAATAGAAAATCCAAAACCTCTTGCAGAATGAAGCTAGAAAGAATGGAATCTAAACACTGAAATTATACATCTGCGAGGCAGCTGTGCGTTCTTTGTTCATAGGTTCTGCTGCAGAAATAGCAAAAGAAACTTTGAAAGGGAAATGTATCCTAAATAGACTAAGCTAATTATGATATGGACATTTTTAATGTTACAATGTGTATTAAGTCATCTTTAAATGAATTATTCCCTTTTCTTAAGGAGTTATAAAAATACTTTTCCAAAAATAGCAGATCACTTTTAGGGGGTTAAATTTGAGTTTCCTATTTATATCTTCAGCACTGAATCAGCATTTTATTAAATTACAGATCAAGGGATTTTCAGTGATACTAAAAGAGTATGATACTGTTGTGAATTTGTTGGTTGCTTTTGCTTTTGTTAGTATTCAGGGATGTGTGGTAATTTAATGTTCTGCCCTTCAAAAATCAACTCTTACGAATTTGTTTAGACAGAATATTTAATTTTTAAAATCATCAGGCATTTAAAAACAGTTGAAATTTGAAAAGGGTAAGACGTAAAAAAGCTTTTATTTAGTTTTGAAATGTTTATAATTACTAACATCTGAATGGCTTTATAGTTTACAAAGCACTTTTTAGCATCCTGTATCTCTGATGAATTTGTCTTGCTAACATTTTTATCTCTTGAAAATTAAGACAGAGCACTCAAGTTGGTGGTTATAGAATGCTTTTTAGTTTCTACTTACTATAAGAGTGATACATATTCAAGGATTTAGAAAACAGGGAAGAGTAGAACTAAAAGGAAACCCATCTCCAATGTTTCGTAATAATCATTGTTGACATTTAGTATAATTCTCAGTCTTGTTTTTCTATTCATATTTTTTGCATAGTTTGCCCTGATAGTGGAGGGTGTAATATTTGTATCCTTTAAACATTTATGTGTTAATCATTTCTAATAAAAACATAGGTCTTAACCATTTGGAGGGGGTTATTGTTTCAGTGAAATTTTTTTCTACTTGAGGGAAAATATTTTATCTTAGGATCATGTGTTATAAATATATAGTATTTAGAGCATGGACTCTGCTTGGGTTTAAATCCCAGCTCTGCTTCTTCCTACCTGGGCTATCAGCAATTTTGGTAAACTAACATCTCTGTGTCTATTTCCTCATCTGTAAAATGGGAATAATGGCTTCTGCTTCCTGGAGTGGTTTTAAATTTATATATATATAGTTTTGCTTTCATGAAGTGTATATATATATATATATATATGTGTGTGTGTGTGTGTGTGTGTGTATTTTATATCTTAGAACTAGTATCTGACCCACCATAAGCACTGTATAAGTTAACTAAAATTTTAGATCAAGGACCATAACCATACTGACTGCTGATCAAACTAGCAAACAAAATATTAATAAGGATACAGAAAGTCAGATATTGCAACAAAAAACATAACCTAATTAATAGAGAACATCACACCCAATATGGATAGAGTGTGACCCACTGTGTCATTAAAGCAAGCCTCAACAAATATCAAAGGATTGAAATCATTCACAGTGTCCTTTGATGATAGTGGAATTAAATTAGAAACCAGTAACAAAAAATAATGAGAAGATCTTTGAAATTAGATTGCATTTTTAAATAACTACACATGGGTCAAAAAAGAAATTACAAAAGAATTCAAAATTATTTTGGATTCAAAAATAATGAAAATACATGTCATTTCAAATTTGGGGATATAGTTAATTCTGTACTTGAAGGAAATGTTATAGCTTTAGAAATATATATTATAAAAGTAGAGAGGCTGCAAATAAATAGCTTAAGGGTCCATCTCAAGAAATTAGAATGATTGGGATTTCCTGTCTCGAGTTTTACTGGGTGGGGTTGGGGGGAGGAATTTTAGTTTATGTTTTTATCCCTTTATAGGAGGAAAGGTATGATTGACCACAATAGTTGTACTTTTTTTACTAGTACATTTGAACTCTCCCTCCCTCCTAAAGCTTGAGTCCTAATTTACTTGATTTCTAGGTGGCTTTTCGTGGCCCTTCCATAGAGCCTTTAACTTTTCTAAGGAGAAAGGAAGTCTTTTTGAGGAAGCATATACAATTCTGAGATGATCAATTTAGTATTGGTAATTATTTCTAAGTCTTTAAGACTTGTAAAGTATAAATCAACTTGAAAAGTACATAATGAGCAACTGTTACAGGCTAAAGACTATCCAGACTTGGTTACACGGTAGTGAATGAAGATCGCCATGAGTTCTGCTTTCATGGAGCTTATGCTTTAATGGGGGAGACCATCATTAAAAAAAAAAAAAAAGCAAACCCACCCAGTTTTGTCTTGACAGTGTGGTATTGGTGCTAGGAAAGAACAGTTTAAGGGTCCTAGTAGAATGGCTAGTAGAGGACCTGAGCTTATGTAGGTTGAGAATGTGGTAAGATATGTAAAATTTAGAATAAAAAATTAGAATAAAGTAGGGAAATAGACCCATGGAAAATCTTAGTATATTTTTTAATGGGGAAATAAATTTTAAAATGTGTTATCTTAACTGACTAATCCAGAGGCTTGAGTGGTTATCCTTAGTCTGGTATATAGCATTGGATAGCCTCATTCAGGACATGCTTTTTAGTTCTCTGTTCTCTAGAATGGATGTGGTCGGGACTAGACCAGATAATTTTTAAGTTTCTAGTACTTAAGTGCTCATTCTGTTGAAACTGTTACTAGCTCTTTAAAGAGTATTTTTCTCTGATTGTGGATACAATATATGCCATATTTAGAAAAATTTGGAGGCTATAAAAAAGAAAGACTGTTCTTTAAATTTCATTTGTACTAGAGATGTCAATTTTATTATAAATAGAGTACATATCAGAGAACTTGACCTCCCTGCAGCTGTGGGAGGTAGTGATCAATAGGACACTGTTAATCAGAATAGGCTAAATTATGCCTCAGTAATGAAAAAAATTCTCTGATTTCAGTGGCTTGACAGAGTGAAGTTTGTTTCTCATCCCATAGTCAGGTTAGGTCAAGTATAAGCAGTTGAGAGAAAACCTGTCAGAGGTTCTACCATCTGTAGCTGTTTCTCTATAACACATGGCTTTCTTGGTTGCTATGGAAGGGAAGAGAACATTGGAGGATCTTGTAACCGGCAATTATGTAGCTTCAGTAGTAGGAACTAGTCATTTGGCTTTACCTAACTGCAAGGGAATAAAGAAGTATAGCTCTTCCATGTCCCTGGAGTAGAGGAGACCTGGCTGTGGGTGAGCTTTAAAAAAATCTTAACAACAATCTTGGTTTTCCTGGCCATAGTTGAGTAGAGTGAGTATGGACCTCAAATTTAAATGGGGTTGGTTGGATTGTTTTGCCTAGGAATTTGCTTTTGGGCCACTGGCGACTGGAGTGCTTAGCCATTAGACACAGAAGCTTTGCTCCCAGTCAGGGTGGTGGGATTCAAATAATTAAGTATTGAGAAATTTATCTATAGAGAGAAGAATGAATCCGATGCGTTGAAGAAGTAAGGTGTAGTTTTGGAGAGAAAAAAATAACTGTTGGTATTCAGTGGCTTTCCATTTCTCAGTCTACTTCTTGAAAGTATATATGCTTTCCCAGTACATGGAATAGTCCCTCAAAGTGAACGTGTTTTGTGCCACAGAGTAAATCAGCAGATTTTCAGAAAGCAAAAAACAAACAGGTTGTGTTTTCTGATCACAGTGCCATAGAATGACCAGCAACAGGATGCCTTACCTCCCTCCAAAAAACAGAACAAACAAAAACATAAATCTGAAACAAAAACACCTACATTTGTGTGTGTGTGTTTGGGAGAAAGAGACATAGCTTTTAAATAGCTTAAAGAGACAGTCATAACTGAAGTCACACAATTTAGAAGTAAATTACAGTGAGAGCACAATGTAATATCAGTAAAGCCAATGTGAAATTTTATGGGAAGTTCATAAAAATTAAAAATCAGTAAAAAAGATGAAAACTGAGTGAACAAAGTATTCAATTTACCTGATTTAAAACAACAAAATAAAGTCAAACAAAATAGAATGAAGAAATAATAAATATAAAGTTAGAAGATAATGGAAACCAAAACAACTGGAGTAAAATAAAAAATTAGCAGACTCTGAACAAGTCTGATTAAGAAGAAAACGAAGTAGAAGCAAACGTTAAAATCAAGCTATAGACTACTCTATAAATACCAAGATAAAAGTATTGTAATAGAATAGTATGTGCAACTTTATGCCACATACCTAGAAATTGGATGAAATGGATGATTTCCTAGGAAAATATAAATTACTGAAATGGTCAGAAGAAACGGAAAAGCTTGATAATCCAGTAGCTGATGGAGAAATAGAAAAAGTTGTCAAAAAGATACATCCTTGAAAGGGCCAGATGTTTTATAAAACTTTAACTGATAATTCCTGTTATACATCTTTTCCAGAGGAAAGAAAAAAATGCAGGAAGATACTCTGTGAAACTAGCATTAACTCTCACAACAAAAAGGATAGCACAAGAAAAGAAAACAATAGGCCCTTCTCATCACCGAATTGTAAAATCCCAAATAAAATACTAGCAAATCAAACCCAAAAGTATATTAAAGCTGTAGGATCAAGCTGTCCCAGAGACTCACGGGTGACTTCACCTTAGGAAATCTATTAGTATCATTGTTTAGTCGCCACATCATATCATTAACACTACCTTAATAACCAAAGGAGGAAAACAGTATAATCATCTTAATTGATGACGAAAAAACTGTTAGATAAAGTTCAGTAAGCAGTTCTGATAGACTAGGTTTAGAAACAGAAAGAAACTTCCTTAACCTAATAAGAGATGAAACCTACTGAAGCATACAGTAAATACAACTGACAAGATATTTTCCGTGAGAAAAAGAATACTAAGAGCTCATTTTTATTTTTTTATTGACAGATAATTGCTTTATAGAATTTTGTTTTTTCTCTCTGAAACCTCAAAATGAATCAGCCATAGGTATACATATATCCCCTCCCTTTTGAACCTCCCTCCCATCTCCTGCCCCATCCCGCTCCTCTAGATGGATACAGAGCCTCTGTTTGAGTTTCCTGAGCCATACAGCAAATTACCATTGGCTATCTGTTTTACATATGGTAATGTAAATTTCCATGTTACTCTAAGAGCTCATTTTTAAAGCTACTGTTAAACATTTAACCAGAGGTTTCTGCCTGAGGAGTTTTGTGTTAAAAAAGGTATAGAAGCATACCTTGGAGATGTTGTGGGTTTGGTTTCAGACCACCTCAGTAAAGCATATGTCATAATGTTGTTCAGTCATATATTGTAATAAAAGAAGCCAAATGAATTTTTGTTTTCTCAGTGCAGGTAAAAGTTATATTTATACTACACTGTAGTCTACTAAATGGGAAATAGCATTGTCTAAAATAAAAACCAACATCCATACCTTAAAGATCCTTTATTGCTAAAAATTGCTGACTGACATCTGCAGCTTCAGTTGAGTCAGTCTTTTTGCCAGTGGAGGGTCTCATCTTAATGTTTATGGCTGTTAACTAGTCAGGGTGGTGATTGCTGAATGTTGGGGTGTCTGGCAGTTTCTTAAGACAACAATGATGTTTGTTGCATTGTTTGACTTTTTCTTTCATGAACAATTTCTCTGTGGCATGCAGTACTGTTTGATAGTTTTTTACCCACAGTAGAACTTCTTTCAAAGTTAGAGCCAATCTTCTTACACCTTACTGCTGCTTTATCAAATAAGTGTATGTAATATTCTAAATCTTTCATTATCATTTCAACAGTTTTCACCACATCTTTACTAGGAGTATATTCCATCTCAAGAAACCACTTTCTTTGTTCGTCCATAAGAAGCACTCCTCACTTGTTAGAATTTTGTCATGAGATTGCAGCAGTTCAGTCACATAATCAGGCTCTACTTCTGATTCTAGTTCTCCCGCTGTTTTTACCACATCTGTGGTTACTTCCTCCACTCAAGCCTTCTACCCTTCAAAGTCATCCATGAGGGTTGGAATCAGCTTCTTCCAAACTTCTGTTAATGTTGATATTTTGACTTCCTCCCATGAATCATGAATGTTCTAAATGGCATCTAAGTGGTGTATATTTTCCAGACGGTTTTCAGTTTACCCAGATTCTTCAGTGGAATCACTGTGTATGGCAGCTGTAACCTTACAGAATGCATTTCGGTTTTTTTTTAACTCTGCTGGGTCTCTGTTGCTGCGAGGGCTTCTCTCTACTGTGGAGTGGGGCCCACGCTAGTTGTTGCAGAGCTTCTCACTGCAGTGGCCTGTCCTTGAGGAGTGCAGGTTCTGGAGCACAGGCTCAGTAGTTGTGACACTGGGGCTTAACTGCCCTGAGACGGGTGGGATCTTCCCGGACCAGGGGTTGAACTGGAGCCTCCCACATTGGCAGGTGGATTTTTCACCACTGAGCCATCAAAGAAGCCTCTGAAATGTATTTCTTAAGTAATAAGACTTGAAAGTTGAAATTACTCCTTGACCCATGGGCTAACAAAACTCCAGATGTTTTGTTAGCAGGCATGAAACAACATAAAACTCACTGTACATTTCCATCAGAGCTCTTGGGTAACCAGGTGTATTGTCAATGAGCAGTAGTATTTTATTTTTTTACTTTTTAGTTTTTTAAATTGAAGTGTTGTGCCACCTGCTGCTGTATAGCAGGGTGACTCAGTTATACACATACAGACATTATTTGTTAAATATTCTCTTCCATTATGTTTTATCCCAGAATATTGAATATAGTTCCCTGTGCTATACAGTAGAACCTTGTTGTTTATCCATCCTATATATAACAGTTTACATCTGCTGATCCCCAACTCCCAGTCCTTCCTTCCCCTATCCTTCTCCCCCTTGGAAGCCACAGGTCTGTTTTCTATATCTTTTGAGTCTGTTTTGTAGATAGGTTCATTTATGCCATATTTTAGATTTC
The DNA here is from genome assembly GCF_023699985.2 of Odocoileus virginianus. Classification (NCBI taxonomy): domain Eukaryota; kingdom Metazoa; phylum Chordata; class Mammalia; order Artiodactyla; family Cervidae; genus Odocoileus; species Odocoileus virginianus. The sequence continues at coordinate 74,506,081 of NC_069680.1, forward strand.
ATATATAAGTGATAATCATATAGTGTTTGTCTTTCTCTTTCTAACTTACTTCACTTAGTATGATAATCTCTAGTTGCATCCATGTTGCTGCAGATGGCATTATTTTGTTCTTACTGAGTAATTCATTGTATATGCATTACTGTTACATTGTACTATGTGATGACTATTACATTGTGTATATGTACCACATCTTTTCTATCCATTCATCTGTTGATGAACATTTAGGTTGCTTCCATATTTTTGCTATTGTGAATAGTGCTGCTGTGAGCATAGGGGTGCATGTTATCTTTTTGGCTTATAGTTTTGTCAAGGTTTATGCCCAGGAGTGGAATTGCTGGATCATGGTGATTCTGTCTTCAGTTTTCTGAGGAACCTCCATACCGTTTTCCGTAGTGACTACCCAACTTAGAGCCCCACCAACAGTGTAGAAGGATTCCCTTTTCTCCATACCCTCTACAGCATTTATTATTTGTAGACTTTTTAATGATGGCCATTCTGACCACTGTGAGGTGGTACCTCATTGTAGTTTTGAATTGCATTTCTCTAAAAACTAGTGACGTTTGAGTGTCATTTCACATGCCTACTGGCCATCTGTTACGTCTTCTTTGGAAAATTGTCTATTAAAGTCTTCTGCCCATTTTTCGATTGGGTTTCTTGTTTTTTTGTCGTTGTGTGAACTGTTTGTATATTTTGTAGATTAAGCCCCTGTCTGTCACATCAATGAGCAGTAATATTTTAAAGGAATCTTTTTCTGAGCTATAGGCTTCAACAGTGGGCTTAAAACATTCAATAGACCATGTTGTAAACAGATGTGCTGTCTCCCAGGCTTTGTTGTTTCATTTGGGGAGCAGGATGGAGTAGATTGAGCGTAATTCTTAAAGGCTTTAGGATTTTCGGGATGGTAAATGAGCATTGGCTTCAATTTAAAGTCATCAGCTGCATTAGCCTCTAATGGGAGTCAACCTGACCTTTGAAGTCAGGCATGGACTTCCCCTCTCTAGTTATGAAAGTCCTAGATGGCATCTACTTCCAACATAAGGCAGTTTGGGTACTTCCCTGGTGGTTCAGTGGTTAAGACTCTGAACTTCCAATGCAGGCTTCTTTCCTTAAACTTCATGAACCTGCTTTTGTTTTCAAACTTTCTTCTGTAACTTCCTCATCTCTCAGCCTTAAGAGATTTGAAGAGCGTTAGGGCCTTGCACTGGATTAGGCTTTGGCTTAAGGGAATGTTGTGACTGGTTTCATCTTCTGTTCAGACCACTAAAACTTTCTCCATGTTAACAATAAGGCTGTTTTTCTTTCTTAACATTTGTGTGTTCATTGTAGCAGCGCTTTAAATTTCCTTCAAGGGCTTTTCCTTTGCATTTCACGACTTGATTCTTGTTTTGTTGCAAGAGGCCTAGATTTTTGGGCTTTTGACATGCCTCCCTCACTAAGATTAATCATTTCTAGCTTTTGATTTAAAGAGAGAGATGTGTGACTTTTCTTTCACTTGAACACTTAGAGGCCATTGTATGGTATTTAACTGGCCCAATTTCAGTGTTGTGTCTTAGCGAATAAGGAGGCCCAAGGAGACAGAGATGGGGGAATGACTGGTTGGTGGAGCAGTGAGAACACTTACAACATTTATCAAGTAAGTTTGCTGTCTATGTGGGCATGGTTCATGGTGCCCCAAAACACTGAGAATTGTAACATCAGAGATCACAGGTCACCATAACAGATATAATAATAATGAAAAACTTTGTAATTTTGTGACACAGAGTCACAAAATGAGCAAAATATTGTTGGAAAAATGACACCAATAGACTTTCTTGACACAGGGTTGCCACAGATCTTTAATTTGTAAAAAAAACACAGTATCTGCAAAATGCAATAAAATGAAGGTATGCCTATAAATATTTGAAAGGTGGAGAGTCAGAACTTGTACTCTTTGCATGTGCCCTTTGCAAAGCAAATAATCTGCCTAGAAAAACCAAGAGAATCAATTGATTAGTTGGAAAACTAATAAATGAGTTCAGTAAGGTGGCTGTATACATTGTGAATGAAAAAAATCAGTTTCATTATATACCAGCAATAGCAGTTCAACTTGGAAGTGCTATCAGTGTTTGCTTTCTTTGATAAGAAGTGCCTGTTAGTCCTAGCCTGCTTGGCAGTTACCTGTTCCAGACATGCTTTGAATCACGAAGAGAGAGCTGCAGGAGATGAAACTTTCAATTTCCTGTTTGCTTCAGTCCAAAAGTCAAATGTTTGAAGGGATAACACAAGGCTGATTGTTTCATGACAGCCCCACATAGCTAAAACTGTTCCCTGTGATATCCATCTCGACCTGCTTTAAAAAAAATGTTTCTGGACAACATTGCTTTCAAGAATGTATCACTGAGTTCCCTGGAGGCCTAGCTAGTGTCCTACAAGAATACCGAAGAAACTATAAAGAAAATAGAAAAGTGATTCCCCTAAAAACGACTAAGTTTCTTTTTTTTTTTTAATGCAATACATGTGTGTAGTAAACAATTCAAACAATACAGAAAAGTGAAATTTCTTCTTCTCTCTTGCTACTTTATGTATCTTAAAATTTTCTCTCCATTTACAAAAATACATTTCCATTTCCATCAATACATGATACCACCTATGTTTCATACAGGTGGTATCATGCATTTTGTATTGCAGCTTGCCTTTTTCACAAAACATTTTCTGTATCTCTCTCATTGTTTTTAACCTCATGTTGACCTTTATTCTCTGTGAGACTCGGTGTGATCTCTTTGACAGGGCCCTTACTCCTGCTGCTTTCCAATCTCCGAAGCCTTTTCCGGGTGCCTCTTTTTCTGACCATTCTGTTCACTTTCTGGCTCTCGAGACAGTCTGTGTCCCCCTGTTTTTAAATGTGTAAAATGATGTTTTAAATGTGTAAAATAAAATACACCAGATTACAGAGGAAACCCAATTATATTGAAATACTACTATTAAAGTAATTAAAAAATTTTAAGATATAGTAATATGTATTTTCTTTTATTAACTCATTAAATGATGGGTTTTAATAACTGCCCTAATTTTTAAATAATAATGAGCATAAATAATACTCTGAGTTATCTGCAACAGTATAATTTGATGAGCATATCTGATTCTTTTGGTTACAAAGTTACAGGTACTGCTGATACCATTGTGGGCTTTGCCTACTCTCATAATTATAAATAATTATGTTTAAATTTCAGTTAGGGGTTAGTAAAACTAAAGATGTAATTTTTTTCTCATCCAAGTTCATGGACCTCCTGAATTTTGTGAGCTTTGGGCCTCTGATTAAGAACGCTTGCAAGTGAAACTTGGTTCACACCAGAGGATACTGATTCTTCTGCAGACTACCCCTCCTTTGGTCCTGGAGATGAGTTATCCTCCTTGCCCCTCTTTGCTACTTCTGCACCACTCTCCCTCTCACCTTACTTGGGATCAAACAAAAGAGATGGTTTTAAGTTGTCTCATCAGGTAATACCACCTACTACTACTGCTTCTTGCAGTTTTCCATTGAACCTTGGCTTCAGTTCAGTTCAGTCGCTCAGTCATGTCTGACTCTTTGTGACCCCGTGGACTGCAGTATGCCAGGCCTCCCTGTCCATCACCAACTCCTGGAGTTTACTCAGACTCATGTCCATTGAGTTGGTGATGCCATCCAACCATCTCATCCTCTGTCGACCCCTTCTCCTCCCACCTTCAATCTTTCCAAGCATCAGGGTCTTTTCAAATGAGTCAGTTCTCCGCATCAGGTGGCCAAAGTATTGGAGTTTCAGCAGCAGTCCTTCCAATGAATATTCAGGACTGGTTTCCTTTAGGATGGACTGGTTGGATCTCCTTACAGTCCAGGGGTCTCTCAAGAGTCTTCTCCAACACCACAGTTCAAAAGCATCAATTGTTTGGCACTCAGCTTTCTTTATAGTCCAGCTCTCCCATCCATATATGACTACTGGAAAAACCATAGTCTTGACTAGACGGACCTTTGTTGGCATTACTCTCCCTCTATTCTGTGAAGATTTCATCTTGTTTAGCTAATTTCATTACTACTTTATTCTATCCTTGATGATCTCAACATCTAGATGGGTGATTCTACGACTACCTTCCTGGCCTCTTAGTTTATTAACCTCTTCCAGCGTCTTCCACTCTACTCAGCCACCTGTGGTCATAGCTCAGATCTATTATTCAATAATAATGTGCTTTTAATTATAGTAACTGAAACCCCCGTCTATAAGTTCAATTTCAAGTACTGTACTCTCTGATTATCACTTCTCTCACCTTTCCATTTCATGTCTTTTGACAGAAACTATCCTTTTACCTCACTGGGGCCTGCACCCCATTGACCCTTTGAGTTGTTTTTATCATTTCTCACCACAGCCCCCTTATGTCCCATTCCATCTCCTTATTCATTTTAAATTCTGTGGTCAGTCATAATTGTTCAGTTGCAAATACTCAGCACCCTTGCCCTTGCTTGCTACATTTCTTTTTTTTTTTTTTTTTAGTGATCTTTATTTTTAATTTTTTTTTTTAATTTTTATTAGTTGGAGGCTAATTACTTTACATCATTACAGTAGTTTTTGTTATACATTGATATGAATTAGCCCTGGATTTACATGTATTCCCCATCCCAGTCCCCCCTCCCACCTCCCTCTCCACCCGATCCCTCTGGGTCTTCCCAGTGCACCAGGCCCGAGCACTTGTCTCATGTACCCAACCTGAGCTGGTTATCCGTTTCACCCTAGATAATATACATGTTTCAATGCTGTTCTCCTGAAACAACCCACCCTCTCCTTCTCCCAGAGTCCACAAGTCTGTTCCATACATCTGAGTCTCTTTTTCTGTTTTGCATATAGGGTTATCGTTACCATCTTTCTAAAGTCCATATATATGTGTTAGTATATTGTAATGGTCTTTATCTTTCTGGCTTACTTCGCTCTGTATAATGGGCTCCAGTTTCATCCATCTCATTAGAACTGATTCAAATGAATTCTTTTTAATGGCTGAGTAGTATTCCATGGTGTATATGTACCACAGCTTCCTCATCCATTCATCTGCTGATGGGCATCTGGGTTGCTTCCATGTCCTGGCTATTATAAACAGTGCTGCGATGAACATTGGGGTGCACGTGTCTCTTTCAGATCTGGTTTCCTTGGTGTGTATGCCCAGAAGTGGGATTGCTGGGTCATATGGCAGTTCTATTTCCAGCTTTTTAAGAAATCTCCACACTGTTTTCCATAGTGGCTGTACTAATTTGCATTCCCACCAACAGTGTAAGAGGGTTCCCTTTTCTCCACACCCTCTCCAGCATTTATTGCTTGTAGACTTTTGGATAGCAGCCATCCTGACTGGCGTGTAATGGTACCTCATTGTGGTTTTGATTTGCATTTCTCTGATAATGAGTGATGTTGAGCATCTTTTCATGTGTTTGTTAGCCATCTGTATGTCTTCCTTGGAGAAATGTCTGTTGAGTTCTTTGGCCCATTTTTTGATTGGGTCATTTATTTTTCTGGAGTTGAGCTGGAGGAGTTGCTTGTATATTTTTGAGATTAATCCTTTGTCTGTTGCTTCATTTGCTATTATTTTCTCCCAATCTGAGGGCTGTCTTTTCACCTTGCTTATAGTTTCCTTTGTTGTGCAAAAGCTTTTAAGTTTCATTAGGTCCCATTTGTTTATTTTTGCTTTTATTTCTGAAATTCTGGGATGTGGGTCATAGAGGATCCTGCTGTGATTTATGTCGGAGAGTGTTTTGCCTATGTTCTCCTCTAGGAGTCTTATAGTTTCTGGTCTTACATTTAGATCTTTAATCCATTTTGAGTTTATTTTTGTGTATGGTGTTAGAAAGTGTTCTAGTTTCATTCTTTTACAGGTGGTTGACCAGTTTTCCCAGCACCACTTGTTAAAGAGGTTATCTTTTTTCCATTGTATATCCTTGCCTCCTTTGTCGAAGATAAGGTGACCATAGGTTCGTGGACTTATCTCTGGGCTTTCTATTCTGTTCCATTGATCTATATTTCTGTCTTTGTGCCAGTACCATACTGTCTTGATGACTGTGGCTTTGTAGTAGAGTCTGAAGTCAGGCAGATTGATTCCTCCAGTTCCATTCTTCTTTCTCAGGATTACTTTGGCTATTCGAGGTTTTTTGTATTTCCATACAAATTGTGAAATTATTTGATCTAGTTCTGTGAAAAATACTGCTGGTAGTTTGATAGGGATTGCATTGAATCTATAGATTACTTTGGGTAGTATAGCCATTTTGACAATATTGATTCTTCCAATCCATGAACATGGTATATTTCTCCATCTGCTTGTGTCCTCTTTGATTTCTTTCATCAGTGTTTTATAGTTTTCTATGTATAGGTCTTTTGTTTCTTTAGGTAGATATACTCCTAAGTATTTTATTCTTTTTGTTGCAATGGTGAATGGTATTATTTCCTTAATTTCTCTTTCTGTTTTCTCATTGTTAGTGTATAGGAATGCAAGAGATTTCTGTGTGTTAATTTTATATCCTGCAACTTGACTGTATTCGTTGATTAGCTCTAGTAATGTTCTGGTAGAGTCTTTAGGGTTTTCTATGTAGAGGATCATGTCATCTGCAAAGAGCGAGAGTTTCACTTCTTCTTTTCCTATCTGGATTCCTTTTACTTCTTTTTCTGCCCTGATTGCTGTGGCCAAAACTTCCAAAACTATGTTGAATAGTAGTGGTGAGAGTGGGCACCCTTGTCTTGTTCCTGATTTCAGGGGAAATGCTTTCAATTTTTCACCATTGAGGGTGATGCTTGCTGTGGGTTTGTCATATATAGCTTTTATTATATTGAGGTATGTTCCTTCTATTCCTGCTTTCTGGAGAGTTTTAATCATAAATGGATGTTGAATTTTGTCAAAGGCTTTTTCTGCATCTATTGAGATAATCATATGGTTTTTATCTTTCAATTTGTTAATGTGGTGTATTACATTGATTGATTTGCGGATATTAAAGAATCCTTGCATTCCTGGGATAAAGCCCACTTGGTCATGATGAATGATTTTTTTAATATGTTGTTGGATTCTGTTTGCTAGAATTTTGTTAAGGATTTTTGCATCTATGTTCATCAGTGATATTGGCCTGTAGTTTTCTTTTTTTGTGGCATCTTTGTCTGGTTTTGCTACATTTCTTAGTTGAGAAACTCTACTGCTAGATAACTCTAGTTGTGCCCACTCTGTAACTTTTTGTTATTGTTGTAAAAAAACAACAACAACATAAATTTACCCCCTTAACTATGCAGTGTACAGTACAGTATTGGTTTTTTTTCTCATTTATTTTTATTAGTTGGAGGCTAATTACTTTATAGTATTGTAGTGGTTTTTGCCATACAGTATTGTTAATTATACGTACATTGTTAAACTAGAACTTTTTCATCTTGCTTGACTAAAACTCTACCCACTGAGCAACAGTGTCCTATTTCCTCCTTACTCCAGCCCTGGCAACCACCATTCTACCTTCTGCTTCTATATGAGCTTGATTAGTTTAGATTCCATATGTCACTAAAATAATGTAGTATTTGTTTTTTTGTGATTAACTTATTTAACTTAGCATAATGTCCTCATGGTTCATTCATGTTTATAGCATATGACAGGATTTCCTTATTTTTAAAGGTTGTATAATATTCCATTGTGTTTATATACCGTATTTTCTTTATCCACTTATCTGCTGGTGGACATTTTGGTTACATCCACTTCTTGGCTGTTGTGAATAATGTGTAATGAACATGATTGTGCAAATATCTCTTCAAAGTCCTTTTTCCAATTCTTTTGAATATATACCTAAAAGTGGGATAACTGGGTCATAAAATAGTTCTGTGTTTAATTTTTTGAGAAGCTTCCACGTTGTTTTCCATAGTGGTGCACAAATTTACATTCCTACCAACAGTCTAAGCAGGTTCCCTTTTCTCCACACCCTCTAGCATTTATTATTTATAGACTTTTTGATGATAGCCATTTTGACTGGTGTGAGGTGATACCTCATTGTGGCTTTGATTTGCATTTCTCTGATGATTAGCAATGTTGAGCATTTTTTGACCATCTGTATGTCTTTTTGAAGAAATGTCTGTAACCTGGGTTTGATCCCTGGGTTGGGAAGATCCCCTGGAGAAGGGAATGGCTACCCACTCCAGTATTCTGGCCTGGAGAATTCCATGGAGAGAGGAGCCTGGCAGGCTGCAGTCCATGGGGCCAGAAAGAGTCAGGCACGACTGAGCAACTTTCACTTCACTGTTTAGGTCTACTGCCCATTAAAAAAAAATTTTTTTTTATTGAGTTCTATGAGCCATTTGTATATTTTGGGTGATAACCCCTTGTCGTTCGCATAATTTACAAATATCTTCTCTCATTCCATAGGTTTTTGTATTTCGTTGGTGTTTTCCTTTGGTTTGCCCCAAAGCCCTTAAATTTGATTAGGTCCCATTTATTTATTTTTGCTTTTATTTCTTTTGCCTTGGGAGACTGATCCAGGAAAATATTGGTACAATTTATGGTCAAGAATGTTTTCCCTGGGTTCTCTTGTAGGAGTTGTATGGTGTCCTTTTTTATATTTGGCCTTCCTAGGTGGCACTAGTGGTAAAGAACCCGCCTACCAATGCAGCAGACATGAGACATGGGTTCGATCCCTAGGTTGGGAAGACTCCCTGGAAAAGGGAATGGCAACCCACTCCAGTGTTCTTGCCTGGAAAATTCCATGGACAGAGGAGCCTGTCAGGCTACAGTCCATGGGGTCGCAAAGAATTGGACATGACTGAAGTGACTTAGCATGCATGCATTCTTATATTTAGGTTTTGAAACCGTTTTGAGTTTAATTTTGTATATGTTGTGAGGGAGTGTTTTCATTTCATTGATTTACACGTAGTTGTCCAGCTTACCCAACACAGCTTGTTGAAGACACCATCTTTTCTCCAGTGTATATTCTTGCATCCTTTGTTGTAGATTGATAGTAGATGTTGGGTGTATTTCTGAGCTCTCTATTCTGTTCCATTGTTCTTTATGTCTTTTGTGTGTGTGTGCCAGTGCCTGCTGTTCTGATTATTGTAGCTTTGTAATATTGTCTGAAGTCTAGAAGGGTTATACTTCCAGCTTTGTTCTTTCTCAGGATAGTTTTGGCAATTCTGAGTCTTTTGTGGTTCCATATAGTTTTATGATTTTTTTGTTCTAGTTCTATGAAAAATGTCATGAGTATTTTCATAAGGATTACATTGAATCTGTGGATTGCTTTGGATAGTTTGGATATTTTGACAATGTTAATTCTTCCAGTCTTAAGAGTATCGAATGTCTTTCCATTTCTTTAAATTATCTTCAGTTTCCTTATCAGTGTTCTATAGTTTTCAGCATATAGATCTTTACCTCCTTGGCTAATAAGTTTATCCTTATGTGTTTATTTTTTAAATGATTTTAAATGAAGGGTTTTTTTTTTTTTTTTTAGTTTCTTTTTCTGATATGTTATTGTTAGTGTAAGGATTTCTGTATATTCATCTTGTATCCTGCTACTCTGCTGACTTTGTTTATTAGTTCTAGTAGTTTCTGTGTTGAGGCTATCAGGTTCTCTATATAGTGTATCAAGTCCTCTACAAAGGGTGACAGTTTTACCTCTTCCCTTCCAGTTTGGATACCTTTAATTTCTTTTTCTTGTGTGATTGCTGTGATTAGGACTATTGATACTATGTTGAATAGAAGTGGTGAGAGTGAACATCCTTGTCTTGTTCCTGAATTTAGTTGGAAGGCTTTCAGCTTTTCACTTTTGGATATTATGTAGGCTGTGGGTTTGTTGTAAATGGATTTTATTATGTTGAGACTTGTTCCATGTGTACCCACTTTGGTGAGACTGTTTATCATAAATGGATGTTGAATTTTGTCAGATGTTTTTTCTGCATCTATTGAGATGATCTTGTGGTTCTTGTCTTTCCTTTTGTTGATCTGTTGTATCATATTAATTGATTTATGTATGCTGAACCGTCCTTACGACTGTGGAATGAATAGAGCTTGATAATGGTGTATGAATCTTTTTATGTATTGTTGGATTTGGTTTGTTAATATTTTGTTGAGGATTTTTGAACCTACATTCATCAAAGATACTGGCCTGTAAAGTTTTTTTTTTTCTTGCTAGTGTCTTTGTGTGGTTTTGGTATCAGTGGTGGTGGCTTCATAAAATAAATTTGGGAGTGTTCCCTCCTTGTGAGTTTTTTGGTATAGTATGAGAAAGATAGGTGTAAGTTCTTTGTACATTTAGTCAAATCCCCCAATAAGGCTATTCTGAATTTTTGTTTAAAGGAAGGTTTTTTTAAAAAAAATTTTATTTATTTTATTATAGATTCTGTTTCACTTCTAAGTGATTGGTCTGTTCAGATAATCTGTTTCTTCTTGGTTCAGTTTTGGCAGGTTGTATGTTTCTAGAAATGTGTCCATTTCTTCTAGGTTGTCCAATTTATTGGCATATAATTTCACAATATTCTCATGGTTTTTTGTGTTTCTGCCTTATATCTTTGTATTGATTGTTACTTTTCCTCTTTCATTTCTTATTGCATATATTTGGGTGTTTTCTCCTCTCTCCTTCTGAGGCTGGCCAGAGGTTTGTGTTTTTGTTGCCTGTGCTTTTGATGTCATATTCAAGAAATCATTGTTTATTACAGTGTCATGTAGTTTTTCCTTATGTTTTCTTCTAGAATTTTATAGTTTCTCATCTTACGTTTAAATCTTTCATCCATTTTGAGTTAATTTTTGTATGTGGTATAGATAAGGATCCTCCTTCATTCTGTTGCATGTGGAGATCCACTTTGCCTAGCAGTATTTGTTTAACAAGAGACTGTCCTTTCTCATTGTGCAGTCTTGGCACCCTTGTTGAAGATTATCTGATTGTATATGCAAGGGTTTTTTTCTGGGATATCAGTTCTGTTCCATTGATCTGTATATTTGTCTTTACATTTGATCTGCATATATGACAGCACCATAGTTTTTTATTATGATAGCTTTGTAATATGCTTTTAAATCAGAAAGTTAGAGGCCTTTAGCTTTGTTCTTCTTTCTCAAGGTTATTTTGGCTATTTGGAGTCCTTGAGATTCTCTAGAATTTTAAGATGACTTTTCCTATACATGCAAAAAGTACATTAGAATTTTCATAAGGATTGAAGTGAATCTGTAGATCACTTTGGACAGTGTGGACCCTTTAACAGTATTTATAAGTCTGTGAGCTTTCCTAGCAGCTTAGACAAGAATCTGCCTGCAATGTATGATACCTGTGTTCAATCCCTGGGTTGGGAAGATCCCCTGGAGAAGTAAATGGCAACCCACTCCAGTATTCTTGCCTAGAGAATTCCATGGACAAAGGAGCCTGGTGAGCTACAGTTCGTGGGGTTGCAGAGAGTCAGACACAACTGAGGGACTAACGTACAATAAGTCTGGGATTATGCATTCATCGTTCTCTTTCTGAGGATTATGTAGCTCTCCAGTACATATTTATTAAGAGAAAATCACTTACAAATGGACCTGTGCAGTTCAAACCCACACTATTCGAGGGTCAACTCTATGACTTTTATTCTGTTGAGATAATTTCCTTCCACTGCTAGCTTGAGTGTTTTTATCACAAAGAATTGTTGAATTCTGTCAAATGCTTTTTCTGTGCCTGTTGTCAAAGTCATGTGATTTTTTTTTTCTAAGTTGTGTTAATGTGGTGTATCACATTTATTGATTTTCTTATGTTTTGAGTAATCCCTGCATTACAGGGATAAATTCTACTTGGTCATGGTGTATTATACGTTAACTGTGCTGTTAAATTCTCTTTTCTAGTATTTTGTTGAGGATTTTTACATCTGTATTCGTTAGTGATATAGGTATGTAGTTTTATTTTTTAGTACTATGTTTTTCTGGCTTTGATATCAGCATAGTGCTGGGCTTATCAAATGGATTTGAAAGTGTTCCTCCTCTTCAGTTTTTGTGAATACTTTGAAAAGGATTGGCATTAATTCTTTAAATGTTTGGTAAAATCCTCCACTGAGACCGTCTACTCCTGGACTTTTCTTTGTTAGGGCATTTTTAAAAAATTGGAGTATAATTGATTTACATTACATATATTAGTTTCAGATGTACAACAGTCTTTTTTTTTTTTTTTGCCGTGCTATGCAGAATGTGGGATCTTTGTTCCCCAGCCAGGGATCAAACCCACACCTTATGCAGTGGAAATGCAGTCTTCCAGGGAAGTCCGAGTCATTATCTTATAGATTATACTCACTTTACAGTTAATACGAAATATAGTATGGGTATATATGATGTGCTATACAATATGACCTGTAGCTTGAAAGTGAAAGTCACTCAGTTATGTCCGAATCTCTGCAACCCCATGGACTGAAGCCTGCCAGGCCCCTCTGACCATGGAATCCTCCAGGCCGAATACTGGAGTGTATAGCCGTTCCCTTCTCCAGGGGATCTTCCCAAACCAGGGCTGGAACCCAGATCTCCCACATTGCAGCCAGGTTCTTTACCAACTGAGCCACCAGAGTCTACCCTTGTAGCTTATTTATTTTATACACAGTAGTTTGTACCTCTTAATCTCCTCCGTCTGTCTTGCCCTTCTCAATTTTCCTGTCCCCACTGGTAACCACTAGTTTGTTTTTCTATATCTGTGAGTCTGTTTTGTTATATTTATTCACTTTATTTTTTCCTTTAAGCAATATCCTACAGTATTTGCCTTACTCTGTCTGACTTATTTCACTGAGCATATACCCTCTAGGTCCATCCAGCTTGTTGCAAATTGCAGTTTCATTCTTTTTTTATGGCTGAGTAATATTCTATTTTGTGTGTGTATGTGTATGCCACTTCTTTATCCATTTACCTATTGATGGACAGTTTACTTCCATACCTTGGCTATTGTAAATAATGTTGCTGTGAGGATTGAGGTGCATGTATCTTTTTGAATTAGGTTTTCACTTTCTTCAGATGTATATCCAGGAGTTGAATTGTTGGATCACATGGTAGTTCTGTATTTAGTTTTTTTGAGGAACTGCATACTATTTTCCATAGTGATTGCACCAGTTTACATTCCTCCCAGAAGTTTACAAGTATTCCCTTTTCTCCGCATCCTTGCCAGCGTTTGTAGACAGGTGTGAGGTGATATCTTATTGTGATTTTGATTTGCATTTCTTTGATGATTGGTGGTGTTGAGTGTTTTTTCTTGTGCCTGTTGGCTTCCTTTATATCTTTAAAAAAATGTCTATTCAAGTCTTCTGCTTGTTTTTTAATTGGATTGTTTTGTTGGGCGGTTTTTAATTACTGATTTAATCTCCTTACTAGTTACAGGTTTGCATGAGTTTTCTTTTCCTTCATGGTTCAGTCTTGGTAGTGTGTATGTATCTAGAAATTTATCCATTTCTTCTTGGTTATCCAAATTGTTTTGTGTAATTATTCATAGTAGTTTCTTAAATCCTTTATTTCTATGATATCAGTTGTAATATCGCCTCTTTTCACTTTTAATGTTAGTTACTTGAGGCTCTTCTCTCTTCTTTTTGTTAGTCTAGGTAAGGGTTTGTCAATTTTGTTGACCTTTCCTGAAAATAAACACTTCATTCCATGCATGTTTTCCTTTTGTTATTGTTGTCTATTTTATTTTTGCTGTAATCTTTATTTTTTTCTTATAACTTTTAGTTTATTTTCTTGTTTTCCTAGTTCTCTGGGTGTAAACTTGGATTGTAATTTGAGATCTGTCTTAATTATAGGCATGTACTGCAGTACAATTTCACGCTAGAACTGCTTTTGCTGCATCATGTAAGTTTTGGACGCGGTGTTTTTGTTACATTTGTCACAAGACACTTTTCAGTTCCCTCTGATTTCTTCTTTGACCATTCGTTGTTCAAGAATGTGTTGTCTAATTTCACATATTTGAGTTTTCCTACTATTGGTTTCTAGTTTCATTGTGGTTAGAAAAGATATCTGTTATGATTTCAACATTCTTAACTTTGTCAAGATTTGTTTTGTGGCATAATATGTGATATATCCTGGAGAATGTTCTGTGTACTTGAGAAGAATGTGTGTTCTGATCCTGTTGCATAGAGTGTTCTGCATATGTCTCTTAGATTCAGTTGGTCCATGGTGTTTTTGAAATCCTCTGTTTTCTTATTGATCTTCTTTCTGGTGGTTCTATCCATTGTTGAAAGTGAGATAGTGAAATTTCCCACTATTATTGTATTACTATTTCTCTCTTCAGTTCTGTCAAAATTTGCTTCTTATTTGGGTGCTCTGATTGTGCATTTACACTTTTGCAGCTGAAAGTGGCTGGAGTGTTAATTTTGCTGTTGGTGTTACTTCCAGTTAATGATCTTTAAGGTCAGATGAGCCCATAATGTTGCTCAGCACTAGTTCTTCATCCATTTACTTCCCTCACCTTGTCTGACCTAGGTGATCATTTAAACTTCTCCTGAAACCTACAACACCATCTTCCACATTCTTTACTCTCATTATACAACTTTATTTTTTGTCTCACTGAGAAAATAGATGCTATACAGAAAAACATCTATCAAGTTCTTGCTACTGCATGTGTCCATCTCTTTTCATCATTGCTTCAGGTATTCTGATTTCTCTCTTACTATGTAATAACGGACTGTGCTTCTAGGAAGTGCCACAACAACCATTCACCTCTAATTCCATCCCTTCTCTCTTACATGATGCAAAATCGTTCTCATCTGCATACCACCATACCCGTTCTTCTTTCATCTTAAACAACAGCAGTGTGGACTTTCTTGACATCCCTTTCCCCTTTAACTTTTCTCCATTTCCTTCTCCTTTTTTTATTTGTTTTTTCCAAAAGAAGTGTCTGTACTTTGCTTCCAGGTTTTTTCATCCCAATGTTATAGGTGTCCACCTGCTCTAATTAGGCTTTCCTTCTTAGCACCCTGCCTAAATTGCTCTTGTGAAGGTTAGCCATGACTTTTCCTGTCTCATCCTTGAATTATGTGACCTATTAACAGTTTTTGACACAGGTGGTCATTTGTTCTCTCCTCCTGGGAACACTTTCTTTAACAGGCTTTCAAGACCACTTACTCTTCTTTAGTTTCCGTCTCAGTCTTTTTTGTCATGGATTGCCTCCAGGGCTTGGTCCTTGTGCTTCGTTTTTAGCCATACTCATTCCCCTTTTGAGCTTATCTGACCTCAAAGCTTTGAAACCATCTCTGTATTGATGGTGCTCCTCCACTTTGAATCTCCAACATGAACCCCTACTTGGAAATGCAGATTTATACTTTTCCTGGATGTCTAATAGGCAGATATAATGAGAAACATAAATTTTCCAAAAAGGAAGTTATTTCTTTCCCTTAATAATTTAACATGTCAGTCTTAGATTGCCTCCCCTTGGTCTGAGACTGATATTATAAAACACAAGCAGAACTGTTTTCCTCTACATTAAATATCTTATTAGCTGCAGTTCATTTTCAGTCTAAGGAATGATGAAGGGCTCAAATCTCTTTTTAAAGTCAGATTGTTGGTTAGTTTCTCAGCATTCTTCATTAAATAATCAGTTTTTATTTGATTGAAATGTCATCTTTATTACTCTGAGAATGAATCAGGTTTAAAATTACAAATTACCATCCAATATTTGCATTATAGATTTTATACTCGAAAATGTGTGTTAGCTCAAATCAGAGTACAAGCATGTCAAGTAGAATAACTGGTACTGGGTTAAAAAAACAGAATAATTAAGCAAATTGAATAAGATTACAGAAATAGAATCACATTTTAAATTTAGTATTTAATAGTCCAGGAACAACAGAACAGTAGAGAAAACACTGATTAATTTTTGGGTACTTAAAATTTAATTTGAAAAATAATTCACTTTTATACAATAAAAACCAATAAAATAAATTTGAAACTGAAGACAACAGTTAGTTTGTTTCTACAAACAGAAACTTTTAATCCACAATAAAAAAAAAATACAGATTTGTTGGTTAAGTCCTTACTGAAAGGCAATGAACTGTTGGTTTACATGGGCAGAAATACTTAGTAGGTCATCACATGCAGAAATGCTGTGTGTATATAATCCCAGTTAAAGGCACAAGAAATGAAATAGCCCCAAGGTTACATACACTGCACATCTTTTAAACTGGCAGTTATGTGAAAAGAGGAAATAGCATATCTGTTTTGCCAGTATCATAAAGTAGATCAGTCTCAGGGGAAAGTAATTTTATTCCACGTAGTGGTATACCATGGATCTAAGGGTTTGACCCTTAAAATTTCTATTCAGTGATGGCATTCTATCTAGGTAGAGTTTGTTTTGAGGGAGCCTAGGCATAAGATGGGGCTTCCCTGGTGGCTCAGATGGTAAAGCGTCTGCCTGCAGTGCGGGAGACCCTGGGTTTGATCCCTGGGTTGGGAAGATCCCCTGGGGAAGGAAATGGCAACACACTCCAGTACTCTTGCCTGGAAAATTCCATGGACTGAAAAGCCTTACAGGCTATACAGTCCATGGGGTCACAAAGAGCCGGACACGACTGAGGGACTTCACTCATAAGATGAGTAAACTAGTGGGCTTTCAGCAGAATTTCTTAGTGCTTCTTGTTTATCAAATAAAACTTGAATTCTGTCCCATTAATGCATCTTGAGCCAGATATGTTTCATGTAAAATGGGGAATGGAAATGAACTTTTCTGTTTGGCTGAATGTGTGAAACACCTGTAGGCCTTCTCATAGCGCTACCTTCACCCTAAGTCCCATCTCATTTTATTACTCACACCATTAAAATATGAAAAGTTGTTCACAAGCTATATGTTTTCCCCTGAATTTTAGGAGACAGTAGTACAGAGCAGTATTTAAACATTGATCTTGGGCCTAGGGTGGTTACAGAAGCTCCTTCAGGCACTCACACACATGGATAATTTCAAGTGAGTTAATTTACATACCTTAAACTTCCACACATGCTCTTTCCTAAAGTTGACCTTCCTGTGAATCGGTCTTTCAAGCAGTTTCTTCTTTCCTACATTGCTTTCTACCATTCCCCTTTTCCGTTTTGTAAAAGAATGGCCTAACTCTTCTCCTGTTCTTGCTTTCTTACCTTGATGCATTTGCTCTGTGGTGTAAATACCTCAGGGAATAAAAGACGGTTCCAAGACAGCAGAACAGTGGTGCTGAGACAAATGGATATCCAGCTGCAGAAGAATGAAGTTGGACCTGTATGTACCTCGTTATTTAGTTGTGTCTAACTTTGCCACCCCATAAACTGCAGCATGCCAGTCTTCCCTGTCCTTCACTATCTCCTGGAGTTTGCTCAAAACTCAACGTTTGTTGAGTCGGTGATACTCTGTAACCATCACATCCTCTGTTGCTCCCCTCTTCTCTTACCCAGTTTTTCCCAGCATCAGGGTCTGTTCCATTGAGTTGGTTCTTCCCATCAGGTGGCCAAGATATTGGAGCTTCAGCTTCACCATCAGTCCTTCCAGTGAATATTCTGGGTTGATTTCCTTCCTAATTGACCGGTTTCATCTTCTTGCAGTCCAAAGGACCCTCAAGAGTCTTCTCCAGCACCACAATTAGAAAGTATCAGTTCTTTGGCACTCAGCCTTCTTTATGTCCAGCTCTCACATCCATACATGACTGCTGGAAAAACCATAGCTTTGACTATACAGACCTTTGTTGGCAAAGTGATAGCTCTGCTTTTTAATACATTGTTTAAGTTTGTCATAGCTTTTCTTCTAAAGAGTAAGTGTCTTTTAATTTTATGACTGCTGTCACCATCTGCAGTGATTTTTGGAGCCTATGAAAATAAAATCTGTCATGGTTTCCATTTTTATTATTTCTATTTGCCATGAAATGAAGGGACCGGATGCCATGATCTTAGTTTTTTGAATGTTAAGTTTAAAGCCAGCTTTTTCACTCTCCTCTTTCACCTTCATCAAGAGGCTCTTTAGTTCCTTTTTGCTTTCTGCCATGAGAGTGGTATCATCTGCATATCTGAGGTTGTTGATATTTCTCCCGGCAATCTTGATTCCAGCTTGTGATTTATCTAGCCTGGCATTTCATACGATGTACTCTGCATATGAGTTAAATAAGCAGGGTGACAGTATACAGCCTTGACGTACTCCCTTCCCCAGTTTTGAACCAGTCTGTTGTTTCATGTCTGGTTCTAACTGTTGCTTCTTGACAGCATACAGGTTTCTCAGGAGATAGGTAAGGTGATCTGATAGTCCCATCTCTAAGAATTTTCTACAGTTTGTTGTGAGCCTTTCCTGATAACACGTACAAAAATAACTCAAAGATATAAATGTAAGAACATGAAACTCTTAGAAGGAAACATAGATGTAAATTTTGTGACCTTGAATTAGGCAGTGATTTCTTAGATATGACATCAAAGAAGACTTTATTAGCATTAAAGATAGGACTCTAATCAGCATTAAAAACCAGCTTAGGACTTCATCAGCATTAAAAACCCATGTACATCAAAGGAGGCTTTCTAGAGAGTTCAGTAAACAATTCCCAGAATGAGAGTTGAGTAAACAGTGCACAGAATGATATGCAAATCATGTGTGGTAGTTGACTTGTTTCCAGGATATGTAAAGAACACTTCAAACTAACAAACAAAAAGTTCAATTTAAAAATGGGCAAAGGATTTGAATAGACATGTCTCCAAATATGATGTACAAGTGGCTAATAAGAAACAAAATGAGAAAATAAATAGATACTCAATAGCATTAATCATCAGACAAATGCAAGTCAAATCCATAATGAGATACCACTTCATACCTACTAGAATGGCTGTACTTAAACAAGCAGATAAAGATGTGGAGAAATGGGAACTCCTATGAGAATTAAAATGATGCAACTGCATTGGAAAATTGATTAACAGTTCCTCAGAAAGTTAAAAAATAGTTACCATTTGATCAAGTAATTCTGCTGCTAGGTATATACCCAAAAGAAAAATATGTTAGTCTACGGCCATACTACCCTGAACACGCCCGGTCTCGTCTGATCTCGGAAAAATATGTTAACTCACATATATATATATATATATATGAAGGTTCATAGCAGCATTCTTCATAATAGCCAAGAAATGGAAATAACTCAAATGTCCATTCAGAAATAAAGTGAGGTTTCCCTATGCAGTGGAATATACCCCTGGAATATACCCTATACAGTGGAATACCCATGAAAAGAAGTGAAATTTTGACTCATGCTACATACAGCATGGATTAACATGGGAAACATGATGCTAAGTGAAAGAAGCTAGTCATAAAGGATCGTATTATATGATTCCATTTATACAAAATGTTCAGAAGGGGCAAATTTCATAGAGAAAGTGGACTGACTAGGTTCGAGGATTGGGGAGGGGTTGTTGATTGCTAATGGTTACAAGATTCTTTTATAGGGTGATGAAGTGTTCTGGAGTTATAAAGTGGTGATACTTAAACAACTTCTGAATATGCTAATAACTACTGAATTGTATGGGCTTCGAAGGTGGCCCTGTGGTAAAAAGTCTGCCTGCCAATGAGTTCAGTCCCTGGCTCAGGAAGATCCCCTGAAGAAGGAAAAGGCATCCCACTCCAGTATTGCCTGGAAAATCCCATGGATAGAGGAGCCTAGTGGGCTGCAGTCCATGACACAAGTTAGCGACTAAAACAACAAAGCAACAATTACACACTTTACAACAGTGAATTTTATGATATGTGAATTATATCTCCAAAGACTAAACAATGCACAGAATGAAAGGTTCATATGCAAGTCATGTATCATAATACAAAACTTCAAGGACCCCTAAAATGGTGGTTTCCAGATGTTGGTGTTAGTGTAGTGAGAGGAGAGTAAGCAACTCTAAAGGGAAAAAATCCTTTGATGGCTTCCAGTTTTTCGCTTTGAACAAATTTGAAGGATTTTTTGATTTCAGTATTAAAAAATAATCAATTTATTAGCTAAATCATTAAAAATATTTTTGGTGGTAAATCACAGTAATGTCTTTCAATAAATAACTCAAGAAATTTTTTACATTGTGCGACTCTAGAAATTGTGTGACTCTGCTGGTAAAATTCCTTCCATTCCGTTCACCTGTTAATATGAATAGAATTTCTCAGTGCCCTTTTTTTTTTTAAGTTTATTTGGTTTTGGTTGTACTGGGTCTTTGTTGCTGTGCAAGGGCGTCTCATTGCCTGGCTCGTCTTGTTGCAGAGCACAGGCTTTAGGCTTGCTGCTTTGGTGCTTGCTGCACAGGGCCTCGTTAGCTGTAGTTCGTGGACCCTGGAGCTTGGACTCAGAAGCTGTGCCACATGGACTGAGTTGTTTTGCAACATGTGAAGTCTCCCCAGTGAGGGATCAAACTTGTGTCCTCTGCATTAGGAGGCAGATTCTTCCTCACTGTGCCACCTGGAAAGTCCTCTCAGTGCCTTCTTAAAAAAAAAAAAGTAGGGATACACTGGATTATCTTATTTTAGCAGTAACAACTCAAACAGATGAATGAATGGATTAAAAAAAAGCCCAATCCAGCCCATTCACAGATACATTTCCTGTAAAATTTTTACTTTTAATGTTTAGTCATTATCAAATTTGTAATGTTTGTACTAATAGTAATGGTAATTGAATCCCAAATAATTAAACTCTTAGGGAATTACTGATTGTAAAGGAAATTTTAAAGAAATTTCTGTTCAAACTTCACATATGATGAGTGATTAATAATAGACTTTCAAACATAAAAATTATTACATACAGGGCTAACAGAATAAGATGATACTGGTTCAAGGAGGGGAAACAAGGTTGTGAATTTTCTATTTTCAAATGAACCATGGTGGGTGTCAGATCACACCATGGGTGGGTGTTTGGATTCTGTTGAACAGACTTAAGAGAGGTGTTACAGATTTATGTAGAATGTAGTATTTACAATGTGCCAGAAATCATATTCTTTACAGTTATCTGACTTATGAAACATTTTAGATGTCAATTTAAAAATGTATGAAGGATTATTTATGTCCCCTTTTTGGTTTGTAAACTGCATCTTTTCTCTGAATCGTCATGTGGCAGAAGGATCAAGGGAACTCTCTGAATTTCTTCATAAGAATTCTGATTCCATTCATGAGGGCTCCACCTTTATAATCTTAATTACTTCCCAAAGGCTCTACTTCCAAATGTCAACACACTGGGCATTAGAATGTAACATGTACATTTTGGAGGGATGTGAACACACAGTCTGTATGTCAATTATACAGTACAATTTTAGTTTTGTGTTGCTGCTGTAATAAATTACCACAAACTTACTGTTTTAAACAGCAAAAACTGATTATCTTATACTTGTGTAGGTCATAAGTCCAACACAGGTGTCACTAGACTAAAATCAAGCTGTCTGAGGGACTGCATTTTTCTGGAGGCTGTAGAGGAGAATCCTATTCTTTGCCTTGTTCAGCTTCTGTAGGCCAATCAGAGTCCTTGGCTTGGAGCCTCCTTCATCATCATCTTCAAAGCCAGTAAGGGCTCATCCCTCTGACCCTTTGTCTTCTCTTTCTCTCTATAGCCACAGCTGGGAAAGACTCTCTGCTTTTAGGGACTCATTTGATTAGATTGAGCCTGAAAGAATAACTTCCCTGTCTCAAGCTTTGTACCCTTAATCACATCTGCAAAGTCCCTTTTGTCATGCAAGGTAATATTACATGTTCCAAGGATTAAAATGTGGATGTCTTTCAGGACCATTATTCTGCTGTCACAGTTGGTTAGATACATAATGTTAAACCTGATTTTTCTATTTATTTTGATAAATGTGAGGACTGCAATAGTGGTTAAGTGGTAAGACTCTGGAGTCCTTCCATCTATTAACATTGTGATGTTAGGCAAATTATTTGCTTTTGAACCTGGAGAAAGGGGGATAATAGTGTGTACTAAAATATATTGAAATACAAATAATAGTTTAAGGCTATAGACTAGAGTCAAGAGACTTTTACCTGTTTTTTTGTGACTGTCTCAACTAAGCAAATTTGTGACCTCCTAACTCAAAAGATTGTTGTGAGGCTCAAAATAACTCATGAATATAGAATTGCTATGAGATGTATAAAAAATATAAAATTTTGCTGGTATTAATTTTGGAATGCTTGATTTTTATTTGGTCAGTGCTAGGAGTGTTTAGTATGTTCTTTGATTCCTGTGTAGCAAGTTTTTTTATTGTTGTTTCCCATATTTTCAGACTTGACTTGTCTCCTTTTTATTAAGTAATGATAAAGGAAAAGATATATGAGAATTAAAAGCATATAAACTTGCATGACTTTTTTTAGTCACTAAGATGTAAAACTCAAATTTATCTAGGTTATTTGAATTAATTTTAAACTATTTTCTCTTTAAAACTTAGGAGTTAATTACTATCTCTGTTACAGAGGCAAAATGCTTGTATTAGTAAAACTAATTGTTCTTAAAATCTGAGCTACATTTGTTATTCTTGGATGTGAGTGGATTAACGTCTGACTCTGCCAGGCTTCTCTGTTCATGGGGTTTCCCAGGCAAGAATACTGAAGTGGGTAGCCATTCCTTTCTCCAGGACATCTTTCCAACTCAGGGATCAAACTCGGGTCTTCTGCATTGCGGGTGGATTCTTTACCATATATAAGCCACCAGGGAATCCTGGGGAAGTAGAGGTTCAAATCATAGAAGTAAAGTCTTCATTTATAATTGGGTTATCTATGTACTCAATGTTTGATATAAAAATATCACTGTATATTAGGCAAAAATCATTTTTAAGAGTGATTTGATTTCTTATTTTTTTCCTTACGCTGTAATAGTGAATAGATGTTTTCCCCCTAAGTAGCACAAAGATGCCATTTTGAGAGGTTAAATTACTTTCTAAATGTTGCT
Organism: Odocoileus virginianus; assembly: GCF_023699985.2. Lineage (NCBI taxonomy): Eukaryota > Metazoa > Chordata > Mammalia > Artiodactyla > Cervidae > Odocoileus > Odocoileus virginianus. The sequence goes on from NC_069680.1 coordinate 74,528,889, forward strand.
GTGAAGGAAAAGAGATCAGGTTACACATTCTTTGTTGCAGAGCCTACCACTGCACTTCAAGCTTGGAGCCACAGTGGCAAGGTTAGAATGTGCATTTGCCACAATATTTTCAACCCTGCCCCCACTTAGGGAGCCAGACACTTAGACATTTTCCCTGGCAGGGCCCCCAAAAGAGAACCACTTTAACTTAAATGTTTGGAGAAATTGCTACTTAACTTTTTTCTTTTAAAGTCTTTTATATAGTTTAGCTTTCAGGTTTGCCTGAAGATTATTTCTTTGTATATTCAAACATATTAAAAATGATAATTTTCTGAGAGGCCTGCAAGTTATAGTTTAATATTGAAGTTAAACACAAATTTAACTCAAATTAATATGTAGTCGAAGTTAGAAAGTGTTTTAAATTTTATTTTGAGAGGGGAAAAAAAAAACCTTTCCTGGCATAAAATGGCATGAACTGACCTTGTGTTTTACAAATGTGATGGGAAGAAGTTATTTCTTTTATTTTCTTGCTACTCTTAGATAAATGAAGACTAAAAATATTTTTCACATTAAAAAGTGTTATAAAATCCCATGTCATATTCTGAATGCTAATTTAACAGTTTTATGTTGTAATGTTTCCAGTTCTGAGTTTTAGTTAGTGTGTGTGTGTGTGTGTGTGTGTGTGTATATATATATATATATATATATATATATATATGTACTTCTTTTTACCATTAAGGAATCATTTTTAAAAATTGGTTATTTAAAATTTGAATTTACATCATAAATACATGTTTATATATAACTGGTTCCATTTCTGAGGGTTTAAGAAACAAGCACTATTTGTAAACTACTTATACCTCTGTTAAACATTATCAGTCCATTAAAAAATATTGTTTTTTTCCTTATTTAGGTCATTTTAAGTATTAATAACATGCATCAATCTGCTTACTACTCTTCAGAAAAAGTCACTATTATTAGTAGTCAGATTATCTCACAAAAATATAGTCTCATTTATATCAGTCTTTTTAGTATTTTGAGAGTAGGTGTTGTATTTGCTAAATAAGACTTATTGTCCCCTCACAATTTTTCCAGAAGAGGAAAAAGACACAGCTGGATAAAACTTTGTGACTGGGCATTGTGAGTTATTCTCCTGTACCCTGTTGATACAGGTTTTGTTCTCTCTAGCTCATGATTCAGTTCTAATTTGTTTACATATTTTTGCTCAATGATAAGATGTCAAATTGGGTTGATACTCTGTGGCCCTAATTCTCTAGTCTTACCTTTGCTTCTCTGTTAATGCACTCCCTTTTTCTTCATATCTAATAAATCCAAGCCTTCTTGGTAGACTCAGCCTAAATCTTACCTTTTCTGTGAAGCTTAATTTCATCGGTGCTCTTGCTCATTTCTTGCTTTTCTGTGGTTCTGTAGGGCTTTTGGGCTTTCCAGGTGGCTCAGTGGTAAAGAATATGCCTGCCGGTGTAGGAGTCAGTTGCAAGAGATCTGAGTTCGATCTCTGGGTCAGCAAGATCCCCTGGAGAACGAAATGGCAACCCATTCCAGTATTCTTGCCTGGGAAATCCCATGGACAGGCTATAGTCCACAAGGTCAGAATCTGATATAGGTTAGCAACTAAATAACAACAGCATAAAGCTTTCAATGCCAGTTTGTACTATTATTTTTCTTCCTAAAGCATTTGTTCTCTGTCTCGGATTTAAAATAATTACACTAGCTACCACTTGTATTTCTACGCTATGCTGTGCCATTATTGTTAATCTTAAAAACAGCCTGGTGAGTATTGGCCTACCGACATGAGGAGAGTGAACAGTTTGTGCTGTGGGTTTGTTGCTCTTCCCTTAGTGTGTCTGACTCTGCAGCCCCATGGACTGCAGTGTGCCAGGCTTCCCTGTCCTTCAGTGTCTCCTGGAGTTTGCTCAAACTCATGTCCATTCAGTCAGTGGTGCTATCCAATCGTCTCATCCTCTGTCACCCCCTTCTCCTCCTGCCCTCAGTCTTTCCCAGCATCAGGGTCTGTTCCAGTGAGTCGGCTCTTGCCATCAGGTGGCCAAGGTATTCGAGCTTCAGCGTCAGCATCAGCCTTTTCAGTGAATACTCAGGGTTGATTTCCTTTAGGATTGACTGGTTTGATCTCCTTGCAATCCAAGGGATCCTCAAGAGTCTTCACCTGCACCATAATTAGAAAGCATCAGTTCTTTGGCACTCAGCTTTCTTTATGATTTAACTCTCACATCCATACATGACTACTGGAAAAACCATAGTTTTGACTATACAGACCTTCGTTGGCAAAGTGATGTCTCTCTCTCTCTTTTTTTGATGTCTCTGTTTCTTAAAACACTGTCTAGGTTTGTCATAGCTTTTCTTCCAAGGAGCAAGTGTCTTTTCATTTCATGGCTGCAGTCACTGCCCACAGTGATTTTGGAGCCCAAGAAAATAAAGTCTATCACTGTTTCGATTGTTTCCCTGTCTCTTTGTCATGGAGTGATGGGCCTGGATGCCATGATCTTAGTTTTTTGAATGTTGAGTTTTAAGCCAGATTTTTCACTCTCCTCTTTTATCTTTGTCAAAATGCTCTTTAGTTCCTTTCTTTTTTGCCGTTAGGGTGGTGTCATCTGCATATCTGAGGCCATTGATATTTCTTTCTGCAGTCGTAATTCCTACTTGAACTTCATCCAGCCTGGCATTTCACATGAGATATTCTGCATAGAATTTATTTTTTATTTTATTTTTCTCTCTTTTTTTTTTCATTTATTTTTATTAGTTGGAGGCTAATTACTTTACAATATTGTAGTGGTTTTTGCCATACATTGACATGTATGGCATGTATGAATCAGCAATGATTTACATGTGTTCCCCATCCTGAACCCCCCTCCCACCTCCCTCTCCATCCCATCCCTCTGGGTCATCCCAGTGCACCAGCCCTGAGCACTTGTCTCATCTGCATAGAATTTAAAAAGCAGTGATAACATACAGCCTTGATGTCCTCCTTCTCAATTTTGAAGCAGTTGTTGTTATTCCATGTCCAGTTCTGTTGCTTTTTGACCTGCATATACATTTCTCAGAAGACAGAAAAGGTGTTCTGCTTTCCCATCTCTTTAAGAATTTTCCAGTTTGTTTTGATCCACACAGTCAAAGGCTTTAGCATAGTCAGTGAAGCAGAAGTAAATGCTGGAAATTTAGTCACATGTCTTTTCTCTTTTTGGCTTCTATCACACATACTGGAAACCTTAAAGATACTAGATTCTTAATATGGACTGACTAGATGACTGATATTTTGGTTTCCTCTTCCTTTTAAAGATGGTTTTTAGAAAGGGCTAGAAAAGCTGAGTCTGTTCAGTTCAGTTCAGTCACTCAGTCACATCTGACTCTTTATGACGCCATGAACCTCAGCACGCCAGGCCTTGCTGTCCATCCCCAACTCCTGGAGTCCACCCAAACCCATGTCCATTAAGTTGGTGATGCCATCCAGCCATCTCTTCCTCTGTCACCCGCTTCTCATCCTGCCCTCAATCTTTCCCAGCATCAGGGTCTTTTCCAGTGAGTCAGTTCTTCACATGAGGTGGCCAAGGTACTGGAGTTTCAGCTTCAACATCAGTCCTTCCAATGAACACCCAGGACTGATCTCCTTTAGGATGGACTGGTTGGATCTCCTTGCAGCCCAAGGGACCCTGAGGAGTCTTCTCCAACACAGCAGTTCAAAAGCATCAATTCTTCAGCACTCAGCTTTTTTATAGTCCCAACTCTCACATCCATACATGACCAATGGAAAAAACCATAGCCTTGACTAGACGGACCTTTGTTGACAAAGTAATGTCTCTGCTTTTGAATGTGCTATCTAGGTTGATCATAACTTTCCTTCCAAGGAGTAAGCGTCTTTTAATTTCATAGCTGCAGTCACTATCTGCAGTGATTTTGGAGCCCAGAAAAAAAAGTCAGCCACTGTTTCCCCATCTATTTGCCATGAAGTGATGGGACCAGATGCCCTGATCTTACTTTTCTGAATGTTGAGCTTTAAGCCAGCTTCTTCACTCTCCTCTTTTATTTTCATCAAGAGGCCTTTTAGTTCCTCTTCACTTTTTGTTAAAAGGGTGGTGTCGTCTGCATATCTGAGGTTATTGATATTTCTCCTGACAATCTTGATTCCAGCTTGTGCTTCCTCCAGCCCAGGGTTTCTCATGATGTACTCTGCATATAAGTTAAATAATCAGGGTGACAATATACAGCCTTGACGTACTCCTTTTCCTATTTGGAACCAGTCTGTTGTTCCATGTCCAGTTCTAACTATTGCTTCCTGACCTTCATACAGGTTTCTCAAGAGACAGGTCAGGTGGTCTGGTATTCCCATCTCTTTCAGAATTTTCCACAGTTTGTTGTGATCCACACAATCAAAGGCTTTGGCACAATCAATAAAGCAGAAATAGATGTTTTTCTGGAACTCTCTTGCTTTTTCAGTGATCCAGCGGATGTTGGCAGTTTGATCTCTGGTTCTTCTGCCTTTTCTAAAACCAGCTTGAACATCTGTCAGTTCACAGTTCACTTATTGCTGAAGCCTGGCTTGGAGAATTTTGAGCATTACTGTACTAGCGTGTGAGATGAGTGCAATTGTGCGGTTGTTCGAGCATTCTTTGGCATTGCTTTTCTTTGGGACTGGAACAAAAACTGACCTTTTCAGTCCTGTGGCCACTGCCGAGTTTTCCAAATTTGCTGGCATATTGAGTGCAGCACTTTCCCAGCATCATCTTTCAGGATTTGAAATAGCTCAACTGGAATTCTGTCACCTCCACTAGCTTTGTTCATAGTGATGCTTTCTAAGGCCCACTTGACTTCACATTCCAGGATGGCTGGCTCTAGGTGAGTGTGAGTAATCACACCATCATGATTATCTGGGTCATGAAGATCTTTTTTGTACAGTTCTTCTTTGTATTCTTGTCACCTCTTCTTAATATCTTCTGCTTCTATTAGGTCCATACCATTTCTGTCCTTTATTGAGCCCATCTTTGCATGAAATGTTCCCTTGGTATCTCTAATTTTCTTGAAGAGATATCTAGTCTTTCCCATTCAGTTGTTTTCCTGTATTTCTTTGCATTAATTGGATCTGTGAATTTTTCATTCTTCATGTTGCTTGGCATTTGAGGCACCATCATGGACTTTTCTTCTAAACTTCCATGTGTTCAAAAATAGAACTTGTTCCAAAACAATTGACATGTGGCTCCCTGTATTGCTTAAAAATCTATGATTGCATGAAGCAAGGATGATGCTGAAAGTAACCTGTGAGAATAGAGATGCGTCTGTAGGATCTTGTTATTTAAATCCTTAAATGAATATATTTATATATTACAAAATTGGATGTAGGTAGGCCTCAAAGAAAATGGGAAAATGAAGGTAAATTTCATGAGATACTTTTTAGTTTTGACTCTTTTTTTGTATTTGAGCACTTTGTACATTTCCTGTTTTTTTCTGTTGTTGTTTACATAAAATCATTAATTGCTAGTAAGAGCTGAGATATTTTAGACACATTTTCTTAAGCATATTTTTAAAACTTTTGTATCTATTCCTATGGTACTGAATTTTTTACTAGAAAACTGACTGATTTTAGTGCTTTGCTTTTGTAGCTTCCTAACCCATGTTATTTTTATATTTTTGCAAAAACCAAGTAATAGACAAGTTTGTTACAATGTCCATGCTTCACAAATTGAAACTGTTTTTAACACATTATCAATAAAAGTAGCCTTTAACCATTTCCTCCACATTATTTGATAAATGTTATTGGTTTGGAGTGTTTTTAATCTTTATGAACATATTATTTTTTGTTTATTGAATTTTAGAGTTAAATCCTGGTAAGGATTTTACTTTTTAAATACTGATGCTGTGTATGTGTGTTTTGTAGAGAAATGAATGGCTTTAACAGCATCAAACTAAAGACTTACACTAGTATATATGAAATATAAATAAAATTATGTAGTAATATCATTTTAATGTAAGCCTTCAGATTGTAGTATTTTTGAAGGAGCCACTTTATGTTGTCTTTTTACCCCCCTAATTATATTGAGGTTTTACCCCAGTAATGTCTTTTTACTTAAAGTTACACAACTGAGTTAAAGCTGTCATAGCACCCTGTTTCAAGTTTCTTTTCTGGCACTTATCATCATTGTAATTAAATTATAATTTGTACAAACATTTTTTAAAAGATCTGTTTCTGTTCTTAGAAACTGCGAAGCTCGCTGTGAAGAGGGCATGTTACCTGGCTCCTTATGTGGGCCTGGCCCAGGGTCTGACCTACCTCACATGCTTAGTAACGTCTCTGTGGCAGCAGCCAGTCTTCTTTGTCTTAGTCGTCTTTAATTAATGGAAAAAACTTTGATTTTGTATTTTAGTCTCTTTAGAGGCCCTGGATAGAAACATATTAACCAAAAAACAGAGCTGACTTCAATTTTACTTGTCTTGAAAATAAGACAAGTATGACTATTTCAATGATTACAAGATCAATGAAACTGAAGAATTTATTAGGAGTTGAAATTAAGGTTCAGCTGTTTTTTCAAAGGATATCATCCTTCAATACTTTTACTTTGCATTTTTGTTACTGTGATTTAAGATGGTTGTAATTATTCTTGATTGATGATACTTGTCAAAAGCAAGCCTAACCAACTATTTATGCTAGATTCTGAGATTTGAGAAACAAAAACTGAGAAGTCTGTGAACTGTTGTTGAGTTGTCTGTAAAATGAGATAATATGCTTCACAAGGTTATTTAGGTTTTAATAAAATATCCAAGTGTGAGTGCATAGTAATGCATCTGGCACACCACTGGTATACTATAAATGCTAATTATCTTGTAGGTATAAGAATACTACCCTTCACAAGAGTAACTGTGAATTTATTCCATTCCAAACAATATTAAAATGCAAATTTGGTATAATACTGTAAAAAAGATTTAATGGCAATTGGTAAGATTAAATAAATATTAAATATTAGCCTTGCTTTGAATCTCTGAATGCATGTATTACAGAAAAACTCGTGACATCCCTTTTTGGAGGCAAGAATTACCTAAAAACAAGAAAAATGTGAAAAAGAACAGAACCACTGATTCTTTAACCTTAAAGTTGTAAACTGGTTGCCTGTCAGTTAGATTTGGCTTACAGGCATGTTATACTTCACTTACACTATATTTTTTAAATTAGTTGCAAACAAAGGTGGGAGATTTCACAAAAATAAAATCCAGCTCTGTGGCTTATTTTTAAAAACTGGAAGACAGGCTGTGTTGGACTTACACGTTCCCTAATTGCAACCATCAGTGGAGGTAAGGAGAGGATACTCTTGACTGTCTGTGTTGTCTTCCCAATCCTAAAGTGACAGTGCTTTTTTGATTTTATCAAAAAGGAAACCTAAAATAGAGCCATTTGTGTTTTAAGAAAAAATAAGAAAGCTTCTCATTCTTTGTGAAAATAAAGAACATTTCTACATGTATCTGTCAAAAGTCACAGTTCAGGACTAATGAAACAATCATAGTATAAGAACTGTGGTTAATATATGTGGAAAACATGTAACGAAAAACTTTTACTAGAAAACAAACTCAAACAACATCAGGGACTTTTTAAAAAATGAGAATAAAATAAAATTCGTGATGCTACTGTGAGAAAACAGCTTATATACTGTTAAGAGAAATTTCCTCGGCCTAAAATCTCTTACGTATGTTGAGTTAGGGTGTTTAGAGAGCAAAGAAATTAGAATGTTTTAAGCAGCAGTAATTTGGAAATATGAGTTTATATGGAAATAGTGTGTGTTAAAAATAAGACCAAGAAATTTACAGGGCAGCTTCTACTAAATTATTTCTCTTGAGGTTGATGTAAGCACAGAGATAAATACCACCTAGTTAGCTCTAGTCATTTTGATATTACTTCCCTGTTGGCTCAGACTTGAGAATTTTGACTGTTTCTCCTCTTTTCTTTAATCTTTGCATCTTCACTGGCTTATTTCCATCAACAAATAATCTCTTCGTGTAGACTTAGAAAAGTCTTCTTCCAGCCTTTTGCCTAGTAGCCACATGAATCCTGGAGTTGTCTGCTTGCTGTATCTTCTCTCCCTTACCTTCCATTGACTATTTAACCTACTTCAATCCTCGATCTACCTGTTTACCACCTAGAGCCGGCCATCCTGGAATGTGAGGTCAAGTGGGCCTTAGAAAGCATCACTACGAACAAAGCTAGTGGAGGTGACAGAATTCCAGTTGAGCTATTTCAAATCCTGAAAGATGATGCTGGGAAAGTGCTGCACTCAATATGCCAGCAAATTTGGAAAACTCGGCAGTGGCCACAGGACTGAAAAGGTCAGTTTTTGTTCCAGTCCCAAAGAAAAGCAATGCCAAAGAATGCTCGAACAACCGCACAATTGCACTCATCTCACACGCTAGTACAGTAATGCTCAAAATTCTCCAAGCCAGGCTTCAGCAATAAGTGAACTGTGAACTGACAGATGTTCAAGCTGGTTTTAGAAAAGGCAGAAGAACCAGAGATCAAACTGCCAACATCCGCTGGATCACTGAAAAAGCAAGAGAGTTCCAGAAAAACATCTATTTCTGCTTTATTGATTGTGCCAAAGCCTTTGATTGTGTGGATCACAACAAACTGTGGAAAATTCTGAAAGAGATGGGAATACCAGACCACCTGACCTGTCTCTTGAGAAACCTGTATGAAGGTCAGGAAGCAATAGTTAGAACTGGACATGGAACAACAGACTGGTTCCAAATAGGAAAAGGAGTACGTCAAGGCTGTATATTGTCACCCTGATTATTTAACTTATATGCAGAGTACATCATGAGAAACCCTGGGCTGGAGGAAGCACAAGCTGGAATCAAGATTGTCAGGAGAAATATCAATAACCTCAGATATGCAGACGACACCACCCTTTTAACAAAAAGTGAAGAGGAACTAAAAGGCCTCTTGATGAAAATAAAAGAGGAGAGTGAAGAAGTTGGCTTAAAGCTCAACATTCAGAAAAGTAAGATCAGGGCATCTGGTCCCATCACTTCATGGCAAGTAGATGGGGAAACAGTGGAAACAGTGGCTGACTTTTTTTTCTGGGCTCCAAAATCACTGCAGATAGTGACTGCAGCTATGAAATTAAAAGACGCTTACTCCTTGGAAGGAAAGTTATGATCAACCTAGATAGCACATTCAAAAGCAGAGACATTACTTTGTCAACAAAGGTCCGTCTAGTCAAGGCTATGGTTTTTTCCATTGGTCATGTATGGATGTGAGAGTTGGGACTATAAAAAAGCTGAGTGCTGAAGAATTGATGCTTTTGAACTGCTGTGTTGGAGAAGACTCCTCAGGGTCCCTTGGACTGCAAGGAGATCCAACCAGTCCATCCTAAAGAGATCAGTCCTGGGTGTTCATTGGAAGGACTGATGTTGAAGCTGAAACTCCAGTACTTTGGCCACCTGATGCAAGGAGTTGACTCTTTGGAAAAGACCCTAATGCTGGAAAGGATTGGGGGCAGGAGGAGAAGGGGACGGCAGAGGAAGAGATGGCTGGATGGCATCACCGACTTGATGGACATGGGTTTGGGTAGACTCTGGGAGTTGGTGATGGACAGGGAGGCTTGGCATGCTGCGATTCATGGGGTCGCAAAGAGTCGGACACGACTGAGCAACTGAACTGAACTGTACTGAATGTCTCAAAAACCATTTTGTAAGTGTCATTGATGGCTTCCATGTGCCAAATTTTCTGTCGTCATTGTCAACTGCTCAGTGATACTTGACACAGCTGACTCCTCTGTATGAAGTCCTATCTGCTGTAATAAGAATCTGTTGCCTTCCAAGTCTTGCACTGAAGTCCAAATGGTGACTGAGAGGCATACTCAGGTCTGAGGAATGAACTCTTGCTGGTTTAAGCCCTTACATCTAAGCCCTTAAGTCATGTTAAATTCAGTATCTTAACTCAGGTTTTGTAGTTTTTATCTGACACTTTAGGCCAGTTGGTGAAGGGACAAAAAGAGGATTTCAAAAGTAAAAATAATCATGTTAAAGTATTTGAACTCCATTGTGAATACTTTCCGCCATACTGAAAATGCAGATGTTTGAATGAGTGTGGTATAAAGGGAAGGGAGGAGAATCTAGGAACTTGACATTAACTATCATACTTAAATAAGCATTTTTTTCCCCTGCAGAATGAATATTTGCTTATAACATAATTTGAGGTGCAAGTGAGTACTCATATCCAGCTTGGTCTGAAGGAGAAAAAAAAAGTCCTTGTAGGTATTTATTCCTTCACCTGGAATATTAACTTTGATCAATTTAAAAAACTTACAACCATTTTAATAACTTGATGGCAAATTATAGTAAGTAACCCACATTTTAGATATTTTCCATTTTAACTGAAGGTAGCAAACACAGAAATGTGGAAAAACAAGCAGTTAAGTACTTTTTCTTACTCAGATAACCTCCTAACTATTATAGAAAAAGCAAGCTGTCCAATCACATTTTAAAATTGTTCTCTTTAAAATGAAATCGTATGGGTAGAATAATTTATTCTGATCTCACTGCCCTAGCCATAACTCTCGAGGCATAATAATAATTATAATGTTATAGACTTATTAAGATAGCTACATAAAACAATATATATTCAGTGTTATCTTTAATAACAATTTACACCAGCCATTTTTTTTTTATGGTTTCTGCTTTTGATGTCAAATTTAGAAATTCCTTCCCCATTGCAATATTTTCAAGTTCTTTTTATAGTTTCACATTTTACATCTTAACCTTTCATTTTTCTGGAATTAATTTTGTTGCATGAGGTAAAAGGATCCAATTTAGTTTTACCCCAAATGGTCAGCAGATTTTCTCAACACCCTTATTCATTTCAAATGCTACTTTTATTCAGTTCAGTTCAGTCTCTCAGTCGTGTCTGACTGTTGCAACCCCGTGGACTGCAGCATGCCAGGCTTCCTTGTCCATCACCAACTCCCGGAGCTTACTCATACTCATGTCCATTGAGTCGGTGATGCCATCCAACCATTTCATCCTCTGTCGTCCCCTTCTCCTCCTGGCTTCAGTCTTTCCCTGCATCAGGGTCTTTTCTAATGAGTCTGCTCTTCGCATCAGGTGGCCAGAGTATTGGGGTTTCAGCTTCAGCAGCAGTCCTCGCAGTGAATACTCAGGACTGATTTCCTTTAGGATGGACTGGTTGGATCTCCTTGCTGTGTAAGGGCCTCTAAAGAGTCTTCTCCAACACTGCAGTTCAAAAGGATCAATGCTTCGGCACTCAGCTTTCTTTATAGTCCAACTCTCACATCCATACCTGACCACTGGAAAAACGAAAGCTTTGACTAGATGGACCCTTAGGAACTCCAGTGGCTCAGTCGGTTAGCGCGCAGTACTTGTTAAGACTATGTGGACCTTTGTCAACAAAGTACTGTCTCTGCTTTTTAATACGCTGCCTACGTTTGTCATAGCTTTTCTTCCAAGATGTAAGCATCTTTTAATTTCATGGCTGCAGTCACCATCTGCAGTGATTTTTTTTTTTTTTTTTGGAGCCCAAGAAAATAAAGTCTTTTCCCTGTTTGCATTATTTCCCCATTTGTTTGCCAGGAAGTGATGGGATTGGTTGCCATGATCTTTTGTTTTTCAAATGTTGAATTTTAAGCCAGCTTTTTCACTCTCCTCTTTTATATTGTTGTAGCTTTCAGTATAATTTAATACTTGGTAAGACAAATACTTCTTTGTTACTTTTCCAGAAGTTTAGGATACTCCACAGTTTAGTTTTCCAAATGTCTTTAGAGTCCTTTTTGTCTGATTCCATTCAAAACCATGTTAACATTTATTGATAGATTTGGGTAGAACTGATATCTGTACAGTCTGTAGTTTTTTAACTCATAAAATGATACATTCTTTATTAGTCTTCTTTATTTTTAGGTGATGATGTGAAATGTTATTTTTTCATTTTGTAAGCTTTTGTTAATATATGAAAAAGTTGTATATTTAAGCTATTCATATGTTTAACTCTTAGTTTTAATAATTTTTCATTAATTCTAGTGGGAAATTTTTAAACATATCTTTAAATAAAAATAACTGTTAAATCAACTTTAGTATACTTGGGGTTTAGTTGACATTAAAAGCACTTATAAGGTAGTACATTGAGTTTGGCTAGTTTTTTATATCACATGATTTTTTTACAGTGCACGATGAATGTTTGATTATTTCTTCAGTCTATTTGGTGAATAGTAGTGAATAATTCAAACATTTGTGTTCTTTAAACATCTTTATTTGATGAAAGTATCTCTCAGATGTCTGTGAAAATTTATTAGCCTTATGTCCTGTAGGTGTTTGTTGTTTTACTATTTTAATTCTTTTGTTTGTTTCTGCTTAGGATAACAGAGAATTAATTTCTCCCAGCTCTGGAGGCTAACCAGCCAAAATCAAGTTGTTACCTGATCCATGAATCCTCTGAGGCTGCTAGGGAAGGAACTGTTCTAGGGCTCTTGCCTAACTTCTTGTAGCCTCAAGCATTCATTGGGTTGTAGATGGCCATCTTCTTGTCTCTTTTCATACGTTTTATATAAATTTCCCCCCTTTATAAGGACACCAATCATATTGTATTCAGGTCTACTCTAATGACCCAATTTTAAGTGATGACCTCTGTAAAGACTATATCTCCAAACCAGGTCATATTCTGAGGTAGTGGAGGTTAGGATTATAACATGTAAACTTAATACATTTATGTTTTTTTACTTTTTATTTTGAAATTGCTTCATAGTTAGAAAAGATGCAAATAGCATAGTAAAACTCTTGTATACTATTTATGGAGATTCATCAAGTTTTAACATTTTCCCACATTTGCATTGTTCTCTGGTTCTCTGCTTCCTTCTTTTACCTAATCTGCATGTACACAATTTATTTTTGATGAACTCTTTGAGAAGGTGAAGTTGTATATATTTTACCCTTAATATTTTAGTTTCTATTTTCTAAAAACAGTGATATTCTCATATGTTCACACTTAGGTTATTGAATTCAGGAAATTTAACTTGATACGATACTTTAATCTATTACACTTCTGTCTGTTACCTCGATTATCTCAAGTCGTTAAGTTTAGACTTTTTCTCCCTTCCCTGTAGTAGAGGATTCAGTCTGGGATCACATATTGTTTTTGTTGTCGTGTCTTTTTTTTAACCTGGAACAGTTACTTAGCTGTCCTTTGTCTTCCATGACAGTAACATTTTTTTAAGAACGCAAGCCAGTTATTTTATACAGTATTCCTCAATTTGAAGTTATCTGACATTTTCTCATTATTAGATTTAGGTGATGCATCTCTGGCCAGAATTCTACACAAATGATAATGTTTCCTTTCTCAGGCTCCCACATTCAGAAGCATGATATATCTGACCTTACTTGCCATTAGTAATGTTGGTTTTAATCGCCTGGTCAAGATGTTGTCTGGATTCTTCATTGTATTTTCACTATTTCCCTCTTTACAACAAATAAACAAACTGTGGGAAGATACTTGAATACCATGCAAGTTTCTTACTTCCCGTAAAATTCTCTACTCCCCTTTCTAGAGGTAACTGGTCTTTGCTATTTATAGTTGTAGTATGGAAGTTTTCCAATTTCATACTGGACATTATCATTTTGCATGGCTTCCCTATGGCTCAACAGTAAAGAATCTGCCTGGAATGCAGGAGATGTGGTTTGATCCCTGGGTCGGGAAGATCCCCTAGGAAGGAAATGGCAACCCAACCCGTTCCAGTATTCTTGCCTGAATAGGGGAGCCTGGCAAGCTACAGTCCATGGGGTCACAAAAAGTCAGACATGACTGAGTGACTAAACATCAACAGGAGCAATCATCCCGCACTGTACTGTAAGAACCCTTACCGTCTCATGTCTTTATCTGTCTAGCTATATCAGTGTGGACTAATGGGCTTCTTCTTTACTCAGTGGCTTATAGTCCATTACAACTCATGTTATTTTGTTGTTGTTTGTATTTAATTTTTTTTAATTTAATGCAGTTTTAAAGTTAACTTTTCTTTTACAGTTATTAAAAAAATACTGACTATATTCCCAGTGTTGTACAGTGCATCCTTGAGTTTATCTTATACCCAGTAGTTTGCCAAAGAAGGCAGTGGCACCCCACTCCAGTACTCTTGCCTGGAAAATCCCATGGATAGAGGAGCTTGGTAGGCTGCAGTCCATGGGATCGCTGGGAGTTGGACACGACTGAGCGACTTCACTTTCACTTTTTGCTCTCATGCATTGGAGAAGGAAATGGCAACCCACTCCAGTGTTCTTGCCTGGAGAATCCCAGGGACGGGGGAGCCTGTGGTCTGCCGTCTATGGGGTCGCACAGAGTCGGACACGACTGAAGCGACTTAGCAGCAGCAGCAGTTTGTACCTCCCACTCTCCTATCCCTATACTGCCCCCCTACCCCAACTCCACTGGCAACCACTAGTTTGCTCTCTGTATCTGTGAGTCATCTTTTTTTTTGTCATATTCACTAGTTTGTTGTATGTTTTTAGATTCCACAAAAAGTGGCATCATATAGTGTTTATCTTTCTCTTTCTGACTTATTTCATTTCACATAATACCCTCCAAATCATACATGTTGCTACAAATGGCAAAATTTTGTTCTTTTTTATGGCTGAGTAGTATTCCATTGTATATATGTACCACATCCTCTTTATCCATCCATCTACAACCTTTATGTTTTTTGATGTTTGTATTGTTCCATGTTCTGATATTGGGAGTCCCTTCATCCTGGCTTTGGTGTCTTTTGGATGTGACCTTATCATTTTTGTGTGCTCTTCTTTACTTCCTGACATACTAGTGTTCCAGGCTCATGTTGGACCTTCTGTGCCCTTATCTATGTCTTTCTGGAGGCTAGGTTTCTCTTAATGGAGAAACAATATATAGAAACCAAGATAACGGGCATTTGTTATTTTCACTGGTCCTGGGTGACATTCACAGATTCATTTACACTTCAGTTGAACAGGCATAAGCTTAACAGGCATAACTTAAAAGTAAGTTTATTGGTATTTCACCAACAAAACAAAGAAACAAACAAAGTCTTCTGTATTCTGTGGGTTAATGCAGATAAATTATTTCTCACTAGTCATTTGCATTTTATTTTGTTAGAATTCAACTGAAAAAATGTTGACATTTCTTTAAGGTTTGTGTCACTGCATTTTTCTAATTGCAAATTGTGATGATAAAGCAAAGTATGCACTTCCTTATGAGTGAGTAAAGTACATTGTGGTTCCTAGAGTTTTGCCAGGCTTTTCTTAGAACCCTCTGTCAATTGACAACAGTGTTCACAGAAATTTATAACTTCCCATCTATTTTTGAAAATGTGTACTTTCATTTCAGTTAGTTAAAATTATTCTTAAATGTCCCTTGAGAATTCTTCTTTGACTCATTTCCTATTTAGAAGTGTATTGTTTAATCTCCAAGTATTTTGAGATTTTTCAAGTATCTTTCTGTTTTCAATTCTAGTTTAATTCCTTGATAGTCTGAGAAGAGATAATTGTATGATTTCTGTTCTTTTAAATTTGTTAAGGTATGACTCAGAATGTGGTCTGCTTTAGTGAATATTCCATGTAAGGGTATAGAACTCTAGGTTTTCGTTTTCTTTTTTTTTTTTCTTCTCTTGACATTTTAAATATTTCATTGCACTCTCTTCTTGGCTTGCATGGTTTCTGTGAAATCCAGTGTAATTCTTATCTTTGCTTGTCTATAGGTAATTGTTTTTTTCTTCTATTTTCTTTCAAGTTTTTTTCCTTAATACTATGTTTTTTGTAGTTTGAAAATTATGTATATAGATATAGTTTTTTGGTCACTTACCCTGCTTGGTGTTCTTTGAACTTCCTGGGTCTGTGGTTTGGTGTCTGATGTTATTTTGGAGAAATTTTCAGTCATTAGTGTTTCAAGTGTCCTCCTGTTCCTTTCTTTGTTTCTTTTTCTTCTCCTTCTTGTATTCCCTTTTTGCATGTGTTGCATCTTTTACAGTTGTTCCACAGTTCTTTGATATTCTGTTATTTTTTGGTCTGTTTTTTGGGGAGGGGGGGTTGTTTGTTTACGTTTCAGTTCTGGAGATTTTTCCTGACATGATCCGCAAGCTTAGAAGTGCTTTATTCAGCCCTGTCTAGTCTACTAATGAATTCAACCAAGGCACTTTTCATTTTTGTTATAGTGTTTTTGATTTCTAGTATTTCATTTTACTTCTTTCTTAGAATTTCTCTCTGCTTCTGTAATATATCTGTTCTTGCATATTGTTTACATTGCCCATCAGAGCCCATAGCATATTATTAAGAATAGTTGTTTAAATTCCCAGTCTAATAATCCCATTACCTCTGCTTTATGAGTCTGGTTTCTGATATTTACTCTTGTCTCTTCACTGTTTTTTGCCTTTAATGTACCTTGTAATTTTTTCTTGCTAAACCACATATAATATACTGGGTAAAAGGAATTGCTGTAAGTAGACCTTTAGTATTTGCCAACAATGGTTTGTATAGTCAAAGTTGTGGTTTTTCCAGTTGTCATATATGGATGTGAGAGTTGGACCATAGAGTGCAGAGCGCCAAAGAATTGCTTTTGAATTGTGATGCCGGAGAAGACTCTTCAGAGTTCCTTGGACTGCAGGGGAGATCAGACCAGTTAATCCAACTCTGAATATTCACTGGGAGGGCTGATGCTGAAGCTGAAGCTCTAATACTTTGGCTGCCTGATACAAGGAGCCAACTCATTGGAAAAGACCCTGATGCCGGGAAAGATTGAAGGCAAAAGGAGAAGGGAGGACAGAGGATGAGATGATTAGGTAGCATCACAATTCAGTGGACATGAATTTGAGCAAATTCTGGGAGATAGTGGAGGATGGAGGAGCCTGGCATGCTACAATCAGTTGGGTTCCAAAGAGTCATATATGACTTAGTGACTAAACAACAATTGTGGTGTTAAGGTGTGGGGTGAGAGGAAGTGTTCTGTAGTTCTGTGGTTAGCTTTGTTTCTCAGTGATCCTATGCTTCTGGACTGTAGAGCTCACTTTCCTAGTGAGCTTTTGTCTTTGGACTTTGAACTTCACAAGTGCTTCTTAGTTGTTTTATAATTTAATTTTATTTCCCCTTTCCCTGACACGGAAGGCTAGACGGGGCTAGAATTTGCTATTTCCTTTCTTTGCTCACTAGACTCTGAAGAAACCCAAGTTTGAATTCTGATCAAATATTTTTTCTTGAAAGGCAAGTCTTGTTAAGAAGATACAGAATGCTCTGGCATATTTCTTTTTTTTTTATTTATTTATTTTTTTTTTTTTAAATTTTTATTAGTTGGAGGCTAATTACTTTACATCATTACAGTAGTTTTTGTTATACATTGATATGAATTAGCCCTGGCATATTTCAAAATGGTATTTTTCCTGTCCCCTGGTTTAATCACATCTTTTCCTCCACTGTTCACTGTGATGACCTGGTAGAGCTGGAGGTTAAAAAACTCACAAATATGGGAGTCCCCCATGACTGGGTCACTTATAACAGTTTCTAAACTACTGAATTACCTTCCTGTCTTCTCTGAAGGTGATTCCCCCCCCCCCCGCCCCCCGCCCAACCCCCCATTCTTTTCTGTTGTTAGGAACTCAGTGGATCTAAACACATTTGATGGAATTCAGTTCATTGTGATTCTTAGACTCAGCTATCCCATCTTTGACCATTAGGAGTCTTCAGGTTATTTTTTAAAATTTATTTTTATTGAAGTATACTTGATTCACAGTACTGTTTAAGTTCCTGATGTTTAGCAAAGTGATTCAGTTGTATGGGGTCACAAAAGGGTCAGACATGGCTGAGTGACTAAACAGTGGCAACAATGGTATATATATATATATATATATATATATACACATATATATGCATGTCTATATAACATGTATATTCTTTTTCAGATTCTTTACCATTATAGTTTATTACAAGATATTGAGTATAGTTCCCTGTGCTATACAGTAAGACCTTGTTTCTTTTACATATAGTAGTTTGTCCAAAATTTTAAAAAATTTAATTCAAATTCTTTGAGTCATGTTCTCATTTCTGAGTTTCTCCAGTTCTAATGTGATTTCATGCCTTATGATTTTTTTTTATTATTTTAG
Source organism: Odocoileus virginianus (assembly GCF_023699985.2). Lineage (NCBI taxonomy): Eukaryota > Metazoa > Chordata > Mammalia > Artiodactyla > Cervidae > Odocoileus > Odocoileus virginianus. Next base: position 74,546,996 of record NC_069680.1, read on the forward strand.
CCTTTTAGTAATCTGTGTTTTTATCAGTTTTGTATTTCTGCTCTTCTGATATGCTTTAGTTGTTGTAGGGATGTCATTTTGTTCTGTATTTTTTTTCCCTAATAACTTGTATGAGATTTGACTCTGGACACAAAACAACATGTGGGTCATTTTGGAGTCAGTTTTCCTGAATTTTTTAGAAGGCATATAGTGATTCAGGATAGCATTTTTAACTTGATAGAATTGTTTTTATTATGTTTGCAAATTTAGTTAATTGCCTTCTGAGATCTCCTGGTTCTCTTCTATGGGAGATCCCTTCTATGGGAGCCTTCTCTTTGTGTTGTTTCTTTTGTACTTTTTCTTTTCAATTTGTATTCAGTCTCAGCACTTTTTCTTTCATTGTGAGGCTCTGTCATGCACGGGAGGCCTGGTTGGCTACTTTCCAAGTTCAGAGAGATTTGTCCACCGCATCATCCTCAAACGTTATGCAGTATAGCTCCTTTGCTGTCATCTATGGTTGGATTGATCAACTCTCCCACTGTCCCCAGTTTTACCTGTATTTTCAGATTTGCCTAGTGTTCTTTCCAGTGAGTATTTATTTGTTCTTTGGCTTGTAGAGGTTCATGTTAACAAGATAACCATTTTTCATCCCCTTCAGGATCCCAGAATTGCAGGCATTGGTTTTATCTAATATGGTAGTGAGAGTTCAGGCTTAAAAATCTTCATAAAAACCAGTTATACCCTAGAATCTAGGTCTTAGGTTTTCTGTCCAACACTGGTCCTCACAGCTCGGTGCCTGTGGTAATGACTGCTTAGTGCTCTTTCACCTCTAGTTCTTTCATTTCTGGCATGTGGGAGCATTTAATTCCTTTGTTTCCTTTGAGTTAGGTGGTGTCATGTGACTGATTCTGGCCAGTGGACTTTGGGGGGAAGTGTGTTATTTCTATATTGACATAGTGAAAAGTCCATGAAGGAGTCTCTGGCTTCTCTTCATCTGGAAGTAAATACCTAGCCTTGTGTTTCGTTTAATACAGAAACAGTGGTCAGCCTGATCCTTGGCTGACTGTGAAATAGATCCAGCTTCCTATGTTGGACATTTTACATGAGACAAAAGTAGACTTTTGTTGTGCTGAGTCATTGAAATTTTGGAATTATTTGTTTCACAGCATAACTTAGACTGTACTATTCTAATATGGTAGCCACTGGCCATATGTAGCTACTGAGTGCTTAACGTATGGCTAATCCTGGTTGAGATGTGCTTTAATTGTAAAGTATGTATCAAGTTTGGAAGTTTTATCTATGAGAAAAGAAAGTAAAATATCTTGTTAGTAATTTTTACATTTATTATACTGAAATAACATTTTGAATCCATTGGTTAAAACAAAATCTGTAGGCAGTGTTGTCTCTAGATATACCACAGATTCTCCTCATTATGTTTTTTGTTTTTTTAATTTTTTTGAAAATTTTTTTTAAACTTTTTTTTTTTAGATTCTCCTCATTTTAAATGGTGCGGTTTAATGTGCCTCCTAACTGTGAAGAAATTATTTATTTATTTTTTTTTTTCAGTACTTTCTTTTATGGTCTTCTGATAATTAGGTAGATGATTTCTGCTTGTTCTGGAAAATTAGTAAACCCAAAATTAATTTCCAGTGGGTTTTCCCCCACTACTCCATACTTCTCTCCCTATGCCTAATCCCCACCCTTTCAGTTATTGAAAATAACTTCATTCTCTTTCTTGGAGAGTTTGAAGGTACCAAATGCAAGTTCCGTGACCTCAGAGATCTCTTTTTATGAGATCTCCTCTCTTTCTCTCCTCTCCTGTCTCACAAGAACTTTCCCCTTTTTGAAAGCTAAATCTTTGTCCTCTGAGACCTCCTGCCCCTTGTCTATTTTGATATCCACCCTTCACAGACTGTTTCCAATTAGATTAAAATCCTGATCAAATTTCCTTGAAATTGAAAATATACCAGCAGAATCTTCCCTTGACACTGTTACTGCCTTGAAGTTATATACCATTCTTCTTCTCATCTCTGAACTTCTCAAAATGATAGTCTAAACCTGAATAGCTTCTGTCACTTTTTTTAAACATACTTCTTCCTTGCCGTTGCCGTTTTGCCTGCACCACTTCCTTTGAATTTGTCAGCGACCCATTTAGCAAATTTAACAGCTGCTTCTATGTTTTTTTAAATTATTGGTGCTTTCTGGAGTATTTGAAATTGTCACTATCTTTTTACTTTTTTTAAGAACTTCACTTTAAAAAATTTACCTTGCAATGCAAAATGTGGAAAATACAGAAAAATATAAAGAAGGTGATCATCCACTGTAATGTCATCTCTCAGAGATACCCAGTGTTAAATTTTGGACCATAGCTATTCCATTTTTTAAATGCATTAAATAAAAGAAGGATCATACTGTGTCTGTTGTTTTGATATCTGATTTTTTCTGTTTTAATATATTGTTACTGTCCTTATTCTTCTGTAGTACAATATGGTAGCCACACAAATTGACTGTTAAACTGCCCAGGTAGAAATCCTTGCTCTAGATACTCACTAGCTGTGTGATTTTGAGCAAGTTGCTACTCTGGGTTTCAATTTCCTCATCTGGAAAATGAAGATAGCATTCTTACCTAATTCTTATCTATGTCCTGGGGTTGCTGTAAGTAATAAATGAGGTGTGAGTGTGTGTGTGTGTGTGTGTGTGTGTGAGTGCTTAATTTGCTCAGTTCTGCCCGACTCATTGCGACCCTTTGGACTGTAGCCTGCCAGGCTCTTCTGTACATGGAATTTTTCAGGCAAGAAATACTGGAGTATGTTACCATTTCCTTCTCCAGGGGATCACCCCTACCCAGGGATCAAACCCATGGTCTCCTGTATCTCCTGTGTTGCAGGCAGATTCTTTGCCCAGTGAGCCATCAGGGTAGTCTAATAAATGAGACAGTATATAAAAAATAATTCTTGGCACATAATGTTGACTGTCATTAATAATATGTGAATTTACTGTAGTTTATTTAAATTATTAGTTTTATTTCTTTTGCTATCATTAAGATTATTGTAAGACCATTCATAAACCTAAATGCATGTCATGATTTTTTTATTAAGTTTTTATTAGTGAAATATGAAATCTTTCATATTTCATGATTGTTCCCACTAGCCCAGCAATTTTAGTAAGAGAGATTTTCGCATTTCCCTGATAAAGAAATACTAAAAAAAAAAAATAAACAATTCTGACAAAATGTGGTCCGCTGGAGAAGAGAATGACAAATCAATTCAGTATTCTTGCCTTGAGAACCCCATGAACAGTATGAAAAGGCAAAAAGGTATAGCACTGAAAGATGAACTCCCCAGGTCTGTAGGTGCCCAATATGCTACTGGAGAAGAGTGGAGAGATAACTTCAGAAAGAATGAAAAACAGTTCAGTTGTATCTAACTCTTTGCGACCCCGTGGACTGCAGCACACCAGGCCTCCCTGTCCATCATCAACTCCTGGAGTTTATTCAAACTCATGTCCATTGAGTCAGTGATGCCATCCAACCGTCTCATCCTCTGTTGTCCCCTTCTCCTCCCACCTTCAGTCTTTCCCAGCAGATCTTTTCAAATGAGTCAGCTCTTCACATCAGGTGGCCAATGTACTGGAGTTTCAGCTTCGGCATCAGTCCTTCCAATGAATATTCAGGACTGATTTCCTTTAGGATGGACTGGTTTGATCTCCTTGCAATCCAAGGGACTGTCAAGAGTCTTCTCCAACACCATAGTTCAAAAGCATCAGTTCTTCGGCACTCACCTTTCTTTATCATCCAACTCTCACATCCATACATGACTACTGGAAAACCCGTAGCTTCCACTAGACGGACCTTGTTGACTTTCTGCTTTTGAATATGCTTTCTAGGTTGGTCCTAACTTTTCTTCCAAGGAGCAAGTGTCTTTTAATTTTGTGGCTGCAGTCACCATCTGTACTGATTTTGGAGCCCCAAAAAATAAAGTCTGTCACTGTTTCTCCATCTATTTGCCATGAAGTGATGGAATCAGATGCCATAATCTTAATTTTCTGAATGTTGAGTTTTAAGCCAACTTTTTCACTCTCTTCTTTCACTTTCATTAAAGAGGCTCTTTAGTTCTTCTTCGCTTAGCCAAAGTGAAAACAGTGCCCAGTTGTGGATGTGACTGGTGATGGAAGTAAAGTATGATTCTGTAAAGAACAGAATTGCATAGGAGCCTGGAATGTTAGGTCCATGAATCAAGGTAAACTGGAAGTGGTCAAGCAGGAGATGGCAAGAGTGAGTGAACATTGACATTTTAGAAATCGGTGAACTAAAATGGACGGGAATGGGCGAATTTAATTCAGATGACCATTGTATCTACTACTGTGGGCAAGAATTCTTACCCTTGCAGTCAACAAGAGAGTCTAAAGTGCAGTACTTGGATGCAGTCTCAAAAATGACAGAATGATCTCTGTTTGTTTCCAAGGCAAACCATTCAGTATCACAGTAATCCAAGTCTATGCCCCAACCAGTCATGCTGAAGAAGCTGAAATTGAACGGTTCTGTGAAGATCTACAAGACTGCCTAGAACTAACATGCAAAAAAGATGTCCTTTTTCTTCATAGGGGACTGGAATGCAAAAGTAGGAAGTCAAGAGATACCTGGAGTAATAGGCAAATTTGGCCTTGGGGTACAAAATGAAGCCGGACAAAGGCTAACACAGTTTTTCGGAGAGAATGCACTGGTCATAGCAAACACCCTCTTTCAATAACACAAGAGATGACTCTACACATGAACATCACCAGATGGTCAATACAGAAACCAGATTGATTATATTTGCAGCCAAAGATGGAGAAGTTCTATATTGGCAGCAAAAACAAGACCAGGAGCTGACTGTAGTTCAGGTCATGAACTCCTTATTAGAAGATACAGATGTATTTTGAAGAAAGTAGGGAAACCACTAGACCATTCAGCTATGACCTAAATCAAATCCCTTACAATTATACAGTGGAAGTGACAAGTAGATTCAAGGGATTAGATCTGATAGAGTTCCTGAAGAACTATGGACAGAAGTTTGTGACATTGTACAGGAGACAGGGATCAAGACCATCCCCAAGAAAAAGAAATGCAAAAAGGCAAAATGGTTATCTGAGGAGGCCTTACAAATAGCTGAGAAAAGAAGAGAAGTGAAAGGAAAAGGAGGAAAGGAAAGATGCACCATTTGAATGCAGAGTTCCACATAATAGCAAGGAGAGATAAGAAAGCCTTACTCTGATCAATGCAAAGAAATAGAGGAAAACAATAGAATGGGAAAGACTAGAGATCTCTTCAAGAAAATTAGAGATACCAAGGGAACATTCATGCAAAGATGGGCACAATAAAGAACAGAAATGGTATGGACTTAACAGAAGCAGAAGATATTAAGAAGAGGTGGCAGGAATACACAGAAGAACTATACAATAAAGATCTTCATGATCCAGATAACCACCATGGTGTTACCTAGAGCCAGACATCCTGGAATGTGAAGTCAAGTGGACCTTTGGAAGCATCACTACAAAGTTAGTGGAGGTGATAGAATTCCAGTTGAGCTATTTCAGATCCTAGAAGCTGATGCTGTGAAAGTGCTGCACTCAATATGCCAGCAAACTTGGAAAACGCAGCAGTGGCCACAGGACTGGAACAGGTCAGTTTTCATTCCAGTCCCAAAGAAGGACAATGCCAAAGAATGTTCAAACTACCACACAACTACACTCATTTCACACGCTGACAAAACAATGCTTGAAATTCTCCAAGCCAGGCTTCAACAGTACATGAACCATGAGCTTCCAGATGTTCAAGCTGGATTTAGAAAAGGCAGAGGAACCAGAGATCAAATTGCCAACATTTGTTAGATCATCGAAAAAGCAAGAGAGTTCCAGAAAAACATCTACTTCTGCTTTATTGATTACACAGAAGCCTTTGACTCTGTGGATCGCAATAATCTGGAAAATTCTTCAAGAGATGGGAATACCAGACCACCTGATCTGCCTCCTGAGAAATCTATATGCAGGTCAAGAAGCAATAATTAGAACTGGACATGGAGCAACAGATTAGTTCCAAACTGGGAAGGGAGTACGTCATGGCTGTCTATAGTCACCCTGCTTATTTAACTTATATGCAGAGTACACCATGTGAAATGCTGGGCTGCATGAAGCACAAACTGGAATCAAGATTGCTGGACGAAATACCAGTAGCCTCAGATATGCAGATGACACCACCCTTATAGCAGAAAGCAAAGAGGAACTAAAGAATCTCTTGATGAAAGTGAAAGGGGAGAGGAAAGATTTGGCTTAAAACTCACCATTCAGAAAACTGAGATCATGGCATCTGTTCCCATCACTTCATGGAAAGTAGATGGGGAAACAATGGAAACAGTGACATACTTTATTTTCTTGAGCTCCAAACACTGGATGGTGACTGCAGCCACAAAATTAAAAGACCCTTGCTCCTTGGAAGAAAAGTTATGACCAACCTAGACAGCATATTAAAAGGCAGAGAGGTTACTTTGCCAACAAGGCATCTGTATAGTCAAAGCTTTGGTTTTTCCAGTATTCATGGCTTGATGTGAGGGTTGGACCATAAAAATAGCTGAAAGTGAAAGTGATTCAGTTGTGTCCGACTCTGTGTGACCCTGTGGACTATAGCCTACCAGGCTCCTCCATCCATGGGATTTTCCAGGCAAGAGTACTGGAGTGAGTTGCCATTTTCTTCTCCAGTGGATCTTCCCGACCCAGGGATCGAACCCGGGTCTCCCTCATTGTAGGCAGACACTTTACCGTCTTAGCCTCCAGGGAAACTTAAAGATAGCTGAGTGCCGAAGAATTGATGCTTTTGAATTGTGGTGTTGGAAAAGACTCTTGAGAGTCCCTTGGGCTGGTCAAACCAGTCAGTGCTAAAGGAAATCAGTCCTGTATATTCATTGGAAGGGCTTATGCTGAAGGTAAAGGTCCAATACTTTGGCCACTTGATGCGAAGAACTGACTCATTTGAAAAGACCCTGATGCTGGGAAAGATTGAGGGCAGGAAGAGAAGGGGACGACAGAGGATGAGATGGTTGGATGGCATCACCGACTTGATGGACATGAGTTTGAGCAAGCTCTGGGAGTTGGTGATGGACAGGGAAGCCTGGCCTTCTATAGTCCATGGGTTCAAAGAGTCAGACACGACTGAGTTACTAAACTGAATTGAATCCCAGATGGCACAGTGGTAAGGAATCTTCCTACCAATGCAAGAGACGTGAATTCCATCCCTCGGTCTGTAAGGTCCTTTGGAGTAGGAAGTGGCAACCTGCTCCAGTATTCTTGCCTGGAAAACTACATAGACAGAGGAGCCTTGCAGGCTCCAGTCCACGGGTTTGCAAAGAGTCGACGTAATTGAGCACACATATGCACACACATTCCAAGTGCTATACCTACATTAATTCCTTTGAGTCTTACCATTCAGATACATGTAATTATTCTATTTTACATATTGGGTACCAGGGAGGTTAAGCCACTTGGCCCAGACTTTATTTTCTTGGGCTCCAAAATCACTGCAGATGGTGATTGCAGCCATGAAATTAAAAGAAGCTTGCTCCTTGGAAGAAAGGAGCAAACCCAGAAAGCATATTAAAAAGCAGAGAGATTACTTTGCCAACAAAGGTCTGTATAGTCAAAGCTATACACGGTAGTCATGTACAGATAGGAGAGTTGGACCATAACGAAGGCTGAGTGCCTAAGAATTAATGCTTTTGAACTATGGTATTGGAGAAAGCTCTTGGGAGTCCCTTGGACTGCAAGGAGATCAAACCAGTCAATCCCAAAGGAAATCAGTCCTGAATATTCATTGGAAGGACTGATGCCGAAGCTGAAGCTCCAATACTTTGTCCACCTGATGTGAAGTGCTGACTCATTGGAAAAGACTCTGATGCTGGGAAAGATTGAAGGCAGGAGGAGAAGGGGAGGACAGGGGGTGAGATAGTTGGATGGCATCACCAACTCATGGACGTGAGTTTGAGCAAACTCCAGGAGATGGTGATGGACAGGGAGGCCTGGTGTGCTGCAGTCCATTGGGTGGCAAAGAGTTGGACACGACTGGGCGACTGAACAACAGCAACAGCAAATCTGTTGGAGCCAGGTTTCCAACCTTGGTACTTAGTTTGGCTCCAGAGTCCTTGTTCTTACCCATGTGTTCTTTTCTTTTTCCTCTCCTTCTTAAAGGAGTGGTAGATTGATTTCAGTCATCTTGGCTGTTGGGATTTCTGTATTAAGATGGACTGTGAAATCTTTGATGCTTGATTGTAAGGAAGACTAAAACGAGTATGATATCTGCTATGGACATTGGCTTCATGGGTGGCGGAAGATTTATCGTCTGGTTCAGACCATGCGTTGATTATTAAGCTCTACTACTCTAGAATCTGGGCCCCAGGTGGCACAATGGCCAAGCACAGTGCACCCTCCCAGCTCTCCCAGTAATACGGCCATCTGAACCTGTACCCCTCCCTCCTTGCACACTATCAATCCTAACCAGTCTTCAGAAGGACCATTTTAAATTCAGCCCACAGTGATCTTTCCACTTCTGAAGCAAGTTTGGTGTTTTGTTTTGTTTTTTTTTTTTTTTTTTTTTTGCTTCTCAGTTAATCATCATGTATGGTAGTATGACAGTGTTTGTATTGTCATCTGGTACTATTGTTTAAGAGTTAATATATAATGGCTTACCTCCTCACGTTGATTAAATGTTGCTTGCCAGCAGGGAACTGTGTCTTGAATGTTTTAAAATTTACTATAGTGCCCTCAGGAAGTATTATATTATCAAGTAATCTTTTATTTCTCTCTTTCAATCTCACTTGCCTGTTGAGAATAGAACTGTTCTCTGAAGTTCAAACATACCTAGCTTCACAAACTTAGTCCCTAAAGTATAGGTGTGTTTTGCAAGAAGGTGGATAATCCGTAGTCAGGCTGTTGGATTATATGCATTATATTGAGATAATTGCTTCTGATTTTCTGTCTGAAACTTCAAAACCTGCTGTTGCTTCTTTTAAAATCTTGATTGCCCTGGTTGTTGCTTATCCTGCTTACAACCCCCTCCCTTAGGTATGTGACTCACGATTTAAAAGACAGTGTTGTCTGGTAATTAGCTCCGTACCCCTCATCACATAGAGATGAGAACTTAAATGCAAGCTTCCCAGCTAAAACTTCTTCTCTGTATGTTTACCCACTCATGAACATGTAGCAACACTGTCCCTTTTAAAGGAAATATCTGTAGTCCACCTCCCACCCCTGTTGGAAATGATTAGTTTGTATATGCCTGTACATGTGATGAATTTTATATGAATTTAAATTCTCTTAATTGAAAATTTTATTTTCTATAGTTTCTAGAATGTCATTTAATTTCATTGATGCACACATTTGGATGAATGACAATTGAATATTTAATAAAGGTAGTTTCAAGTTTTTAGTAAATAATAATAAAGCCAAATATTGAACACAGGTTAATGGATTAAATTCTGACAACCAGTACATCCTTAGGTAATAGGATAGTTATCCATTTTCAGGATATGTAATTATTTTTTTAAGGAAACTATGTTTTAAAGGAATTCATTCCATCCTTACTTCCTTGCCTTAGTAATCCTGAAAATACGGGTGTGCATTCTTTAGGAAGTAGATCTGAGAAACAGATTTTAAAACATTCTTGTATTTTTTTTAAATTTTTTTTATTGAAAGATAATTGCTTTACAGAATTTTGTTGTTTTTTGTTAAACCTCAACCTGAATCAGCCATGAGTATACATATACCCCTCTCTTTTGAACCTCCCTCCCATCTCCCTACCCATCCCACCCCTCCAGGTTGATATAGTAATACATTCTTCTATTGGCTAAGTAGGATGTTTTAAAATCCTATTGGTATTACTATATATATATCTCAGCAGTATCAGAAACTTCGCAACTTATAGTATAATTGAGTTACTAAACAAGTTTTTTAAAGCCCATATGCCTTTGAATTGATTATAATACTCTGTTTATGAAGCATAGCTGTAATCTCTGCTCTGTTAAGCCAAGTGTAATTTTTGATCCTGTTGAATAACTTACAATTTATAGGAAAAAAGTTTTAAAATCTACTGATGAAAGTAAGATCTCTGAGATTTCCTTGGAGATCTGTCAATATTTGATTTTAGTAATGTCTGTCCTACTGACATTGTAAACTGAAACCTATGTGTAAAATTACAACTCGTAATGTATAAAGTCTCTGTTTTCCCCAGTTTTTGTTTTTGTTTTTTTTTAACCTAGCTCAGTTTTCATTCCAGTCCCAAAGAAAGGCAATGCCAAAGAATGTTCAAACTGCTGCACACTTAACCATAGTTACTTCAGTTTAAACTAAAATTTTTACTCTTAATATCTGTCCTGTATACAAAGGTACGTATGATGTAGATGTACATTTTACAGAGTTTTACTAAAAAAATGAATCTGTCTGTCCCAATCTCCTATCTCAAGAAATGTGATGGCAGCCTCTGAGATGCCCATGGCTTTTCCCTCCCAGAGGAAACCATCATCCTAAATTATTAAATACTGTTCTGTTAGTTTTCCTTCAGGTCTTCCACTTTTCTATTTTTCCTTTAGTATACATTTTCCTAGTGTTTCCTGTTTTTGAGTTTTATGTGAATGGAGTTCTACTGTATATGTATTCTTCTTAGACTTGTTTTGTTGTTGTTCAGCATATGGTTTCGAGATTTCATTCATATTGATACTATTATCTGAGTTATACTCATTTTTACTACTATGTGGTAATTCTTTTATATGAATATACTATAATTTATCCATTTTACTGCTGTTGGACACTTAGGTTTGCTGTTCAGAAAATGCTGCTGTAAATATTCTTGTACATGCTTTCTGGCAGATGTGCAAAAGGTTTCCCAGGTTATATATATACTTTGAGGTAGGATTTTGGGGTCTTGGGTATATACACTGTCAATTTTACTTGGTAATGGCAAAAAAAAAAAAAAAATCTCGTAAACAGTTGTACATTATGCCAAGTAAAGAATTCAAGAGGAACAGATTTGTGAGAAGATGGAAAAACAAAATAATAAGTTCTGTTTCATGTATTTTGAGCTTAGCAATTTGTTGGAAATGTTGAGCAGCCATCTGAAATGTGTTTATAGTTTGTAGCTCCACTCATCTTTGTTTTTTCCTGGGTTGACTCATTCAGGTGTCTCATCTTTACCTTCTCCTTGAAGTGATCTTATAAAAAGTGTTACATTATCACAACATAAAAATTATTTGATCATAATAGTAGATGTGTTCAGTTTTATACCTTCAGTCTCAGGCTGTCATATGCAGCCTTTTTATTTTTATAGACTTCAAAACATAGAGTTATGTTTAGCTAGTACAGGGATGATGTAAATGAGAAGTGAAGAGAGGGTGCTGTTATTATACAAGCAAACATGTATTCTAGGTAGCTGTTAGCAAGGGGAAGAAAATAAGAAAACCTGGGGATGCAAGCTAAAAGAAGCAGACAAGCAAGTAAATAAGTAAATAAACACAACTCTCTTTTGGGACCATTTAGTACCAAAGCAAATAGCATTATGTATTAATAGCCGCTGATGATTTCACTATATTGTAGCATAACTCTGTAACTGGTGTTCATAATGTTAATTCTAAATAATCTTTATTCTTCATTTGAGAAAGTGCAACAATGCACATTTAGAAGAAGTGGTGAACCCTTAGTACTCTAGAATCAATTCCTGATGATTCCTAATAGCAGAAATTTTGTTGTTTATATGTAGTGTGGTATGTTTGCCTATCATGTGAAAAAATGATCTAGTGATAATCTCTCAAAATTATACAGGAAAAAAATGAGTGGTATAGATTATTCTACTGACTGAATTGGATTTATTAAAATGAAAATATGGAAGTGATTTTTATGCTTCATTGTCAGAAGAATAAGGCTTTTATGAACATTCATGTTCATTTCTTTGGGACAGATGCCCAGGAATGCAGTTTGTTACACATAAGGGTATATTTAGTTTTTAAAGAAACTTTCAAACCATTTTCCAAAGTGGTTATGCCAGTTTATATTCTCAACGGCAGTGTATAAAAGATCTGTTTTCTTCACATTCTTGTCAGCACTTGGTATTGTCACTGTTTTTTATTTTAGCTGTTCCAGTGGGTGTGTTGGTAGTATCTCAGCATAGTCTTTTTTTTTTTTTTTTTTTCTCTTTCTGCTTTTTGGCTGTGCCACATGGCAGAGATTGTAACAGAAGACAGCAGATTAAATACATTGAAAGCAGATTATAGCAGTCTATGAATGTCTTCCTAAAGAATTTGGACTTCATTTTGTACATAATTGGAAATCATTCAAAAATTTTAAAATGTACTTACATTTTTATTATTTTAGTAAGTTTTTAGGGTTGTGCTATGAATATTTTAGAACATTTCATCACCACTCCAAATTTACCATTCCTACTCCTTGCTGTAGGCAACTACTGCTTTGCTTTCTTGGTATCTCAGTTTGGCTTTTCTGAACATTTTGTATATATGGGATCATACAGTATGTAGTATTTTGCATCTGGCTTCTTTTATTTAGCATATTTTGAGGTGCATTCATGTTGTAACATGTATCAGTATTTTGTTCCTTTTTATTACCCGATAATATTCCACTGTTTGATGATGCCACCGTTCATTTTATCCATTCACCAGCTGATGGACACTAGGATTATTTCCAGCATTATGAGGAATGCTGCTGAGAACATTTGTATATGTCTTTTTAGGGAGAGGTGGCCCATGGCTTGTGGGATCTTAGTTCCCTGACCAGGAATGGAACCCACACCTCCTGCAGTGGTAGCTCAGAGTCTCAACCACTGGACTGCCAGGGAACACCCTGCATACAAGTCTTTAAAGTGAAAGTTGCTCAGTTGTGTCTGACTCTTTGCAGCTCCTCAGACTATAGCCCTGCAGTCTCCTCTGTCCATGGAATTCTCCAGGCCAGAATACTGGAGTGGGAAGCTGCTCCCTTCTCCAGGCGTCTTCCCAACCCAGGGATCAAACCCAGGTCTCCTGCATTGCAGGTGGATTCTTTACTGTCTGAACCACCAGCGAAGCCCTGTGTAAGTCTTTATATAGACACTTATTTTCATTTCTCTGGGTAGGTTCCTATGGAGGGAATTTTGTATCTTGTGGTTAGGTTTTGCTTACATTTAACTTTTTAAGAAATTGGCAAGCTTTTCTCCGAAGTGGCTGCATCATTTTACAGCAGTGTATGGGAGTTCCAATTTCTCCATTTCGTTACCACCATTTAATGTTGTCTGTCTTTTTGAGAATAGCCATTATCGTGGGTATGTAGGGATATATCATAGATTTCATTTGTGTTTCCTAATGACTTAGGATGTTTATAATCTTTTCATGAAGCATGGTTGTATTTTACAAACATGAGTGCAGTGCAAGAGGTAAGAATGGAGATGTGCACCACAAAAGATGAGAGACTGCACCAGATGTGTGTAGAGTTGAGGGAGACAGATTTCAAAGATATATCAGGATTAGAACAGGCAGCATGTAATAACTGCCTCGTATAATGAGTAAAGCAGAGGGACGTGGGACTAGTGACCCAAAGATTTTCATCATTGACTATTAAGTAGATGGTGTTGTCATTAGCCAGAAAATCGAGTATGGGTGCACAAACATTTTTTTTTTGTTGGTAGATGATTGTTTTTATATTCTGTTCTCTTGATATATCACTGGAATAAATATTTAATACAGCTGTTTGATAGTTTAGAAATATGTTATCTAGTTCAAAAGAAGGCTCTGGATTGAAATATAAATTTGGGAGAGTTACCACTGTACAAATAACAGTTGAATTCATTGAAATAAATAGTGTATCTATTCCTAAATGGCTGTATCCACTGTGTTACTTTTGGTCACTGAAAACTGCATAAATAATAAAAGGGTAAATTTTGTTGTTGTTCAGTCGCTAAGTCATGTTCGACTCTCTGCGACCCCGTGAACTGGAGCACTCCAAGCTCTTCCACTGTCTCCCGGAGTTTGCTCAAATTCACGTCCATTGAGTCAGCTATCTAACCATCTTATTCTCTGCCACCCCTTTCACGTTTTGCCTTCAGTCTTTCCCAGCATCAGGCTCTTTTCCAATGAGTCGGCCCTTCAGATCAGATGACTAAAGTATTGGACTGCTGCTGAAGCAGCAGTCCTTCCAATGAATATTCAGGGTTGGTTTCCTTTAGGATTGACTGGTTCGATCTCCTTAAGATCCAAGTTAATAAAATGATTCTAGAATTATTTCTTTTAGGTATAGAAGCATCACAATTTTAGAGAATCAAAATTCTCCAAGCTTGGCTTCAAAAGTATGTGAACTGAGAACTTCCAGATGCTCAAGGAAAGGCAGAGGAACCAGAGAGCAAATTGCCAGCATCTGTTGGATTGTAGAAAGAGCCAGAGAATTCCAGAAAAACATCTACTTTGGCTTTATTGACTGCATCAAAGCCTTTGACTCTGTGGATCACAACAAACTGGAAAATTCTTAAAGAAATGGGAATACTAGATCACCTGACCTGCCTCCTGAGAAACCTGTATGCAGGTCAAGAAGCAACAGTGAGAACTGGACATGTAACAACAGACTGATTCCAAATTGGGAAAGGAATACGTCAAGGCTGTATATTGTCACCCTGCTTATTAAACATATATGCAGAGTACATCATGTGAAGTGCTGGGCTGAATGAAGTACAAGATGAAATAATAAATTTACATACACAGATGATACCACCCTTACATCTTCCCTGCTGTCTCAGCTGGCAAAGAATCCGCCTGCAATCCAGGAGACCTGGATTCAATCCCTGGATTGGGAAGATCCCCTGGGGGAGGGCATGGCAACCCACTCCAGTATTCTTGCCTGGAGAGGAGCCTGACAGGCTGCAGTCCATGGGGTCGCGAAGAGTTGGACATGACTGAGTGACTGAACTGAACTGAAATAGCATCACCGCAGACCCAGGTTTTTTCCATCTTTTAGTGCTGTCATTGCTTTTCTGTTGGGTTGTCCTCTTAGACTTTCTCTTTCCTCATGGTCCTAAGATGGCTGTCATAGTTCTACTTAACAGTTCAAACCCAAAGTTGCCTGAAAAAAATACATATTTTCAGTTGGGTGTCTTTTTTATCAGCCCAGGAAAACCTTTCCCAGAACCTCTTCAGCAAAGTTAGTCTCTTGTCTTATTGGCCAGAATTGCATCAGACGCTTATTGTTAAAGCATTCATTGGTAGGAGGAACGGAAATTGCCACAGTTGATTTCAGTTCAGTTCAGTCGCTCAGTCGTGTCCGACTCTTTGCGACCCCATGAATCGCAGCATGCCAGGCCTCCCTGTCCATCACCAATTCCTGGAGTTTACTCAAACTCATGCCCATCGAGTCGGTGATGCCATCCAACCATCTCATCCTCTGTCATCCCCTTCTCCTCCTGCCCCCAATCCCTCCCAGCATCAGGGTCTTTTCCAGTGAGTCATCTTTTCACATGAGGTGGCCAAAGTATTGGAGTTTCAGCTTCAGCATCAGTCCTTCCAATGAACACCCAGGACTGATCTCCTTTAGGATGGACTGGTTGGATCTCTTTGGTTTATACTAGAATTTTTTAACCATGGTGTTAAATATTCTGTTTTATTTCTTTTGAAAGAAGCTTTTTTTCCCATGCCTTTTGATTCTCTGTTGATTAGACAGGTAAGTTTTTCTGGACAGCTTAGTTTCATATCACTAAGTGGTTCCTATTTAGTACTTCAGAGCAACTAATATTTGTTGAAATCATACTCTGTATCATCAGTTCAGTTCAGTTGCTCAGTTGTGTCCGACTCTTTGCGACCCCATGAATCACAGCACGCCAGGCCTCCCTGTCCATCACCAACTCCGGGAGCCCACCCAAACCTATGTCCATTAAGTTGGTGATGCCATCCAATCATCTCATACTCCATTGTCCCCTTCTCCTGCCCTCAATCTTTTCCAGCATGAGGGTCTTTTCAAATGAGTCAGCTCTCCCCATCAGGTGGCCAAAGTATTTAAGTATTGGAGTTAAAAGCTTCAACATCAATCCCTCCAATAAACACCCAGGACTGATCTCCTTTAGGATGAACTGGTTGGATCTCCTTGCAGTCCAAGGGACTCTCAAGAGTCTTCTCCAACACAACAGTTCAAATGCGTCAATTCTTCAGCACTCAGCTTTCTTTATGGTCCACTCTCATATCCATACATGGTTACTGGAAAAACCATAGCCTTGATTAGATGGACCTTTGTTGACAAAGTAATGTCTCTGCTTTTGAATGTGCTGTCTAGGTTGGTCATAACTTTCCTTCCAAGGAGTAAACGTGTTTTAATTTCATGGCTGCAGTCACCATCTGCAGTGATTTTGGAGCCCAGAAGAATAAAGTCAGCCACTGTTTCCACTGTTTCCCCATCTATTTGCCATGCAGTGATGGGAGCAGATGCCATGATCTTAGTTTGCTGAATGTTGAGCTTTAAGCCAACTTTTTCACTCTCCTCTTTCACTTTCATCAAGAGGCTCTTTAGTTCCTCTTCACTTTCTGCCATAAGGGTGGTGTCGTCTGCATATCTGAGGTTATTGATATTTCTCCTGGCAATCTTGATTCCAGCTTGTGCTTCCTCCAGCCCAGGGTTTCTCATGATGTTCTCAGCATATAAGTTAAATAAGCAGGGTGACGATGTACAGCCTTGATGTACTCCTTTTCCTATTTGGAACCAGTCTGTTGTTCCATGTCCAGTTCTAACTGTTGCTTCCTGACCTGCATATAGGTTTCTCAAGAGGCAGGTCAGGTGGTCTGGTATTCCCATCTCAGAATTTTCCACAGTTTGTTGTGATCCACACAGTCAAAGGCTTTGGCATAGACAATAAAGCAGAAATAGATGTTTTTCTGGAACTCTCTTGCTTTTTCAATGATGCAGTGGATGTTGGCAGTTTGATCTCTGGTTCCTCTGCCTTTCCTAAAACCAACTTGAACATCTGGAAGTTCCCGGTTCATGTATTGCTGAAGCCTGGCTTGGAGAATTTTGAGCATTACTATACTAGCGTGTGAGATGAGTGCAATTGTGCGGTAGTTTGAGCATTCTTTGGGGTTGCCTTTGGAATTGGAATGAAAACTGAGCTTTTTCCAGTCCTTTGGCCACTGTTGAGTTTTCCAAATTTGTTGGTGTATTGAGCCCAGCACTTTCACAGCATCATCTTTCAGGATTTGAAATAGCTCAACTGGAATTCCATCAGCTCCACTAGCTTTGTTTGTACTGATGCTTTCTAAGGCCCGCTTGACTTCACATTCCAGAGTGTCTGGCTCTAGGTGAGTAATCACACCATCATGATTATCTGAGTCATAAAGATCTTTTTTGTACAGTTCTTCTTTGTATTCTTGCCGCCTCTACTTAATATCTTCTGCTTCTGTTAGGTCAGTACCATTTCTGTCCTTTATCGAACCTATCTTTGCATGAAATGTTCCCTTGGTATCTCGAATTTTCTTGGGCCAGGGGTAGCTCCTCACGGCCACGCCTCTGCACAGTCCCTCATAGCCGGCGAATTCTAGGATTCAATGAAAAATAAGAAACTTAGAGCTTGATATGAAAATATGCTTAGGCAGAAGAGTGCTATCATAGAATTATAGACTAAAGTTCATTTGTATTTGGGGTTTAATGCCATTGTATATACCTTTTGTTTTATGAGAAAAGTCATCTTAAGTTTCAAAATCAAGCTTATATTCAATTTATAAATGAACATTTGGAACAGAATCTATTTATAAGTTGACCTTCCCTTTCTGTATTAAGTGGATTACATTCTTTTTTATAGAAATGCTTTCCAAACTAATCTAAATTATACTGTTATTGCTGCTGCTGCTAAATCGCTTCAGTCGTGTCTGATTCTGTGGATCCCCATAGACGGCAGCCCACCAGGCTCCCCCGTCCCTGGGATTCTCCAAGCAAGAACACTGGAGTGAGTTGCCATTTCCTTCTCCAGTGCATGAAAATGAAAAGTGAAAGTGAAGTTGCTCAGTCGTCCGACTCTTAGCGACCCCATGGACTGCAGCCCACCAGGCTCCTCCGTCCTTGGGATTTTCCAGGCAGGAGTACTGGAGTGGGGTGCCATTGCGTTCTCTGAGATTATACTGTTAGAGTTACAGTAAAACTATGCTATGGTTTTCTGAAGCATAATGTTTGAGTTTTTCAGTTAATATACCAAAGGTTTTAATAGTAATTATACCCTTAGTTTAAGAGCCCCACTGAGGTATTTTGCAAAATGATTATTTTATAATTTTTTATTTTTAAAAATAGTTTTTTAATTGCAGCTGTGATGTTTATAACAGTACTTGTACAGTATGTGGGATGCTTTTTATGAATGCTAAGAGAGGGAAATGAAGAAAGAAGAAATTTGAAGTGGTGGAAGGAAAAATGTATAATCAATATCTGATTTTGTGAATACTAAGAAATTGCTACTTTATGACATCTGGTACACATTGAAAAGCTATCAGCTTTCCTGATAGCTTAGTTGGTAAAGAATCCGCTTGCGATGCAGGAGACCCCAGTTCGATTCCTGGGTCGGGAGGATCTGCTGGAGAAGGGATAGGCTACCCACTCCAGTATTCTGGCCTGGAGAATTCCATGGAATATTTAGTCCATGGTGTTGCAAAGAGTCGGACACAGCTGAACGACTTTCACTTTCACACGTTGAAAAACAATCTTAGATTTTGTCTTAGACTGAGTATCAAAACCATGTTTATACTAGTTTTTTTTTTTTAAATCTTATTAATATAGCTGTTATTGGGTAATGTTCTAATACTTCAAAGATAGCTATGATATCCATAATTGATGCTTGTCACTGATGGATTCTGTGTGGTTAGTGATCTTTAAGCTATCCCAGTGCTTTAAGATTTAACCCCTTTGATAATTTTGAAGGGCTTCAAAACTGAGAGGGATGTGTTCATTTTGATGGCAAAAAGAAAAAGTTTTGTAAAGGCACTATGGGATTAAAATGAACGTTTCCCATGTTTGCAAATACTTATTAACTTTGAGGAAATACCACTGTTAGCTCTGAATTAGAAAGTACTAGAATATATCCAGAAGGATTCAATTTTCATTTATTCTGAATCATTAAGAAGCTCAAATGTGTTTTTAAAAGAATTACCTTTTCCTTAATGTATTTTCTAGACCTAAGAAACTTGAAAATTTCAGGCACAAAATCTTTGGTGGAATTAATACTTAAAATTGTTTAGTGTTTGGTTTTGACTGGATCTGTTGTCACTGTTAAACGCAGTTCATAGTGCTAAAAGCCTGTGGCACAGTATCTTATAAATTGAGTGATTAAAGTTGATGCAAGCATTTTGCGTATGTGAATTCCGTTTCTGTGCCTGTATGGTATAGATCTCTGCTTAAAGGACTGTAATTGCAAAAGTTAGAAAAAGCTTTGCTTTGACTCACAGTTTCTAGTATGTAAAAAGTGGCTTGCAGACCTGCATCGCGAAGCACATCCTGTCTTTTGATTGTCTTTTATTTTCCTGTTAGTAGTAAAGTCAAATCTTATGTGGTTTTCCTTAGCCGGTCTTAAATTCAGTCCTTAGAAACGCTTTTCTGAAGTTTATGATTTGTCATGTCTTTGTACATGTGAGAGGATTGAAGGAGGATAGATCAGGGTCTTAGACTTTGCAGATGGAATATTTGAAGAGTCTTTTTGATTATGTATTTTCCTTTTTAATTAATTTTAGATTTAGCCTAAAGCTTATAACTTTTTTTTTCCACACCAAGGAAAAAGTGTAATAAATAGTGCTGTAATAAACAATGCTTGGTAAGTGGTTTACCTGCTAATTTTATTTATTATTTGATCCATTGGAAATATCTGGTAGAACTAGAATCAGGCCATACGTTTTTAAATATAGTCACTTTGATTGGTCTTTAAAGCTTTATGAGAATACGTTAATGTGAGCTTTGTTTATTGTAGTGATTTCCTCCCTCTCTTCTTCCATAGCCCTTAGGGAAGAATTGGCAAAGAATGGCTTTGGAGGGAAATCTTTATGCCTTTTCTAAAGTGGAAACACAATGTATTTCTTAAATTATTATTATTGTTATAAGGTAAATTTTTTAAGACTATGATCATGGGGTAGGGGGAGGCGGGGAATGCTAAATACCAAGTCTCCGTTACTACCCTCCTTTGTTACTCTGAATGATGGTCTAAGTTTTGGTCATATGAGTACCCTGAAAAATATCAGGGACCTGGTGAAGTTATAGGTAACTTCTGCATTGGTAAGACTGTTAAAGGCTTCTAAATGCAGGCAAAGCATTACTAATTGCTTTCAGGGTTGGTCTGTCTTTAGTTGGACCATGAAAGATTTAGCATGGCCCTATGGCAGCCTGTCTGCTGAGTGGAGACTCTTGTCTTTAAGAAAGGCTATCTGATATGCTGGACCGTTTCAAGTTGCCCCAGTTTACATGAATTTAGTCATTATTGCCAAGACTACTAAACCTCAGTGTGACACAAATGATACTTCTAAATGGACTTGAAGACAAAGGCGTTTTGACCTTTCAGTGGGACATAAGTAATGTTCATACAGCTTAAAATTTTTCTTTTTACAATAGGAAACAGAATACTGTGCTATTTGAAGTTTCAGTTAAAAGATACCTTCAATGAAATTATTTTTGTGATCCTTAAATAAGCAGCACCCCTGTCTTTAAATAAATTAAAGATTTTAATAGCTTCCTTCTTTTATATTATGAACATTATCTCTTAAAGCAGTAGGTTACTAATGGCAGCAGTAACACAGTTGAAACCTATGCCATGGACGTAGAACTGGCAGTGCAATTAATTCTTGACCCTCACTGTTCCTGATATTCTAGGTTGACGTTTGCCTGAAATTAAAACTGCTGAGACTTTGTGATAAAATTGAAATGCTAGCTGGGTGATCAAATATATTTTTCTCAAGTAGGAATCCTAATATTGTAGAGTTGTGAATTTTAGTGCTGCTTCTGATGTTCTTGCTTTTCAATTAGAAATGTGATTTTTTTCCCCCACTAAAGCTTATTAGGCTGATACAGAAATTCACATGTGAGTAATTTTTTCCACAGATCTGTTATGTTATAAAGTTGAAAATACTCAAAATTTAGAACATCTTTGAGCAAAGGTTGGTAAAGTGATAGTTTCTAGAGTGCTGTAGAACTTTGCATTAAAAATATACAGTTTTATGCATGATAAAATTTTAGTATTTCTTCTACATGTGTTATTCCATTAAATAAACATTCTTTCAATCTTAAATATATTCTTTTTTTCTAAACAGATTTATGAAAATATGCATCAGTTTAATACTGTCTTGGAATTCATGAGATGGAAGCATAGGTCAAAGCTGTTTGGAGAAAATTGGAAGTACAGTTTTATCTAGCCACATCTCTGAGGTAAGAAAAAGACTTAAGAATATAATTAATGTGAAAATTCTCATTTCTTAGCAATTAAAAATTGTCCTATTTTATCACTGCAACTTTGTTATCTTCTTTATTCTTGAATCACCTTCCTTATGAGTTCTTAAGTAGCTACAGCATTTTATCTCCTTATAAATGTTGAACATCTTCAGGAGTAAAAAGTATTTATTACTAATACAGCTTTCTTTATTCTAATTGGAGAAAATAAGCATTAAATGATGTATATAATTACTTCTTTCCCCTGATGATGACAAACCAGGTTAGAATAGAAGATTATATTAAAATGAATGTTTACATTATTCTGAAGCTTTCACATATTTAGAATTTAGGATAAAATTGTTACTTTGAATAACAGATCTTTGGAGATAGAATTTATTGAAAGAAGTGGAAACTGCAAGGACAGGGGAGAAGCCATTCTAAGACAATGCAGATAGAGAAATCAAGTTCATTATTTTCAAATCCATAGAGACTCAGATTATCAATAAAAGGCTTAATCCTTTAGGTATGTGTATTTAAAAAAAAACAACAGGTAGAACACATATATACATGTTATACTTTTTTCTCTTTAAATAGTAGAGTTTGCTACTATATGCTACTATGCTTTTTCCTCTTAAGTAGTTTTGCTCACTGCTTCTGCTTCCTTATAGCATTCATTCATCCTCCTGTCCCTTCTAAGCTGGTCTGTTTGCTCTTTTGAGGAATAGTCATGTTGTTCTAATTGTTTTTTGTCTTTTGTTAGGTTTCACTCTTTGATCACTGTGTTAGTTACCATTTTTCCTTTCATGAAATACTGGTAGCTTCTATAACCCTGAGCTTTTCTCGTTATACTTCTTTAATTACTCCTTCAGCTTTTTTTCCCTTTTTCCTCCTATTTTTGTTTGAAGAACAGTTGTCCTCCTATTACTAAATAATGACCTTCCCTAAGATTTTTATCTTTGAAATTCTTTAATGTCTTTCCTAACTTCTTGATTTCAGCAATTACCTCTAAAATGATCTCTTTCAACCTCATATCTCTGCTATGACAGTATTCTAAGCTTCAGCACGTATTTTCGACTGCTTGCTTCACACACGGTGTTCCCACCTCTGTTACTAGACGACTTTGTCACCTGTGCTCGCAGTCTTAGTGCAGAATCGGATTCTTTATCTTTTCCTTCCTACTCTTAGTCAGAGATCAGGTCCTTTCAGCTTTACCTGTGTATCATGAATATTTTCATCATGTCTTTTCTAGTTCTCTCATCATCATCCGAGTGTAAGTTCTTCAGCATTTCACTAGAAATATTGAAGGGCTCTCCACACTTACTGTGTCTCCTCACTCTTTTTTTCTATCTACCAATTGCTCCCAGCTTATATTTTCTAAAAGGTATAATTCTGCCTCTACTGTCAGTAACTCTTTGCTAGCCTATCAAAGTACGGACAGATTCCTCTAATAAGAAAGTCTCTCAACAGTGTAGCATTGACAGCTTTGCTTACATCCATCAACTTCTTTCTCTCTTTAAACACTTGCTAAACACCTAGTCTACACCAGGAACTGTATTAGGCGCTGAGAATACAAAATCTTCAGTAAAAATGAGTTCCTTACTTTACTCTCAAAGAATAATCTGTTCAGAGATGAGTACACAAAGTTAATGCAATTTGAAAAGTGTATGAGATTGGGAAAGTATGTTGGTATCACCTAGAAGGGCTCCACCAATATTGTTAGAGGAGAGAATTGTCAAAGTGGCTTCACATAGGAGATGGTGTTTGAGTGGAGTCTTAAAGGATGAGTAGAATTGCCTTAGAATTGAGTAGAATTGGAAAAGAATTGCCTTACAGTTGGCTCAGTGGTAAAGAATCCACCTGCTGTAATGTAGGAGACGCAGGTTTGATCCCTGGGTCAGGAAGATCCTCTTGAGAAGGAAATGGCAACCCATTCCAGAGTCTTGCCTGGGAAATCCTATGGACAGGGGAAGCAGAGGAAACTTGAAATGTATAGAATGTACAAAAGACAGAGGAAGTAATTTTGCATGATTTGAATTCAGGATGTGAGAGAGGATTTGAGTGATAAGGCTGAAAGATAGCTTGTTTGTGAAGAACTCTGGATGCCATGGTAGGGAGTTTAGACTTCATTTTGTGAGTAGTTGGCAGTCTCTGGAAAGTTTAACAGAGGTATTTTGAATCATAATTGTGGTTGGTTACAATTAATATGGCAGTAATGTGAATGATAGTTTGGAAGGGGGAGATACCAAAAGCCAAGAGACAATTAGGATACTCTTGTTTCAGTCAAGAAGTAATGAGAATTTTAAGGTAGGGATCAACTTACCTGAAGTTGCAAAAACCTTTAAGCATTGATTATTCAGCAAATATTTAATTTTCTTCTTCATACCCCTTTGCATGTATGATACTTTTCAGCTGATGATTTAAAATGACCCATATTTTTCCTCCTTCTGCTCATATTATTTTTTTCCAGGCTTGTTTTTCCCTATTTTTCTAGTTTAAGACCCCAGAGCACTAATTTTTGTTCTACAGAATACTACTTTTGGGGGGTTCCTGTTGATCTGTGTAACAACAGTCACAAAGGAGAAATCAAAAAACAAAGAACATGGTCTTCATGTTAGAGAAATGGAGTGAGGACTCAGGGAGCTTGTAAGGTTGTAGGAGTCTTTAGGCTTGAGGTAATACAATTCAGTTAGAGTGATGATAGCAGAAATAGAAAAGAAAAACAGGAGTAGGTATGCTGTGAAGGAAGAAGGGATACTGATTTGTGACTGGATATTGAAAAGAGATAATGATGCCCACGTTTTTTATCTGGATAGCAGGGATAATAATGTTGGGCATAGTGAAGAGCAAACAGAAGTAATTCTTTGAATCTGATTGAATCCAGGTTTCCTAAGTTCAAAGAAACATTAACCCAGTGATGTTCTGCTGTATTGCTGGTCTCTTCATTTGTTTACAATACTTTTGTGACAAATTTGCAACAAATACATTTGCACATTGTTTTTCAAGCCTTAGCAAAGGAGATATTATTAAAAAAAAGAAAGGAAAGTGTTGCCTCTTTTAGAAGAGTAGTTTGAAGAGAGATAAATAGTATTCTGCACATGTTTATCTTCTGTTACACTACAATGCTGTGTAAGATTTAGTAAAATATAAAAATGTTTGAGGTATTTCTGCAGGTCTAATTCTGACAGTCTTACTGAAAGATGGTATCTCATTTATTAGAATTTATTCCTAAATGAATGGAGACCTGTGAAGATACTCATTAAGCAGAATTTGATGATTCCATGTTAATAAATAAATGTTAGTATGATTATGCCTTAGAGAAATACCTTGTAGTGAGATAATGCTACCTCATAATATTAAACTGACTAGTTTTAATGCTTTTATTAAAGTTCTTTTCAACTATTAATTGATGGTTGATTTAGGACTTTGCAATATTCAGAAATATTTCAACATGGTATATTGAAAATAAAGTTGTCAGTCTCAGTTGCCCAGTCTCTTCTTTTTTTTGATCTTTAAATTTTTTAAAATGTACC
Organism: Odocoileus virginianus; assembly: GCF_023699985.2. Classification (NCBI taxonomy): domain Eukaryota; kingdom Metazoa; phylum Chordata; class Mammalia; order Artiodactyla; family Cervidae; genus Odocoileus; species Odocoileus virginianus. The sequence continues at coordinate 74,571,919 of NC_069680.1, forward strand.
AGTCATCTTTCATTGGATGTTAATTCTCAGTTAGGATGTAAAAGGATTCAGCAGATATCAAGTTCCTCAAAGAGAGGTACAGGGCAAAGATGGTCATGGTAAGAAGTGCAGAATGCCCCCTTCCCGCTGGGCCCTCTTGTGTATCTGTTGATGTTGGAGTTTCTTGTAAGAAGCACAGTGGTTGAAAAGCTTGTCAGCTGCTGGGGTCATGGAAACCCCAAGGGCGTTCCCTCTGTTGCACTGATGACTTGTTACACTGGTGGTTACCTCTTTGAAATGCTCTGAGGGTGCTTTTGGGGGTCAAATCTTGCATCACTATCTAGTTTGGCAGCTCCTTTTTTTGACATCTGTCAATTTCTTCTTCACTGGCACAGCTAACACCATCTTGGTGTCTTGGATGTTCATTTTCACCCAGTCTTTTCTAATAGTTCTGCTTAACTAGAAGCTACCCATTCTGATCTTCAACTTAGCCTTTCCTCTGTTAGCTGAATTCCCTTTAAATGAATTGTATTTTTTTAGGCCCATTCCAAAATTTTGGGTTCTGGCTGTAGGCATCTATTATTCAGGGACAAACTAGTAGGTATGAAAGAGTTGTTTCTATTCTGTGGACTGATAACAAAGGGACCAACAAATTGTTACCCATTCCTTGAAGCTCTGGGAGGAGTCCTCAGTGCTTCTAAGCCCTCCCCACTGCAAGGTCTGTTAGCAGTGTGGCAGATGACAGTTGCTTCTAGGTCTGCTAGAGATTTATTTTTTAGATGAGCAGCCTTTAGAGGGCCCTACATTGCACTAAAGCAGTTGCTGTTCCCAGCTTGAAAATGAGCTTCATCTTTACTGTTGGTCTTTCCATGGACTCCATTGAAAATGTTTTCCCACATCTACTGTTTTCTTTAGAGAAATCTACAACTCATAGTCTCAGAAACATCCTGCAGGTCTTGCCCTCGGGCTCTCTGATTGTTGTGCTCCTCCTGAAAGGGAGACAGAGACAGTTTATTCTCATCCTCTTCAGTTCAGACTGCCTCCTCACAATGAAGACACCTTTATTCTTTTCTCAATTTAAGTTTGGTTTCTATTCTCCTTGCTTACTTATTTGATCATTCTCCAGTTTGGATGCTTTTAGATTCAGGTAGTGGTTTGTGTTATTGCAGGTGCATATGGGGAGAGCATGCCACAAGATTTCCAGTAGCATCTTTTTATGGTGGCTCAGACGGTAAAGAATCTGCCTGCAGTGTGAGAGACCTGGGTTCAATCCCTGGATCAAGAAGATGCCCTGGAGAAGTGAATGGATACCCACTCTAGTATATTCCTTTTTTTCCCTCTCCCATTCTAGTATACTTGCCTGGAGAATTCCATGGACAGAGGAGCCTGGTGAGACAAGGTCCATGGGGTTGCAAAGAGTCAGACACGATTGACTGACTAACATTTTGACTTTCTTAGTGACATTTCAATTCCGGTCTTTGTCCTCCATCCTAATACTTCTCTCCTGTTCCACTGTTTTATATTTTCAATGGTTTGTAAGGTAATTTCCAATCTAGGTGTCTCAGATAGAAATTCTAGTTTAACTTCTGAATTCATCTGCTTCCTTCCTTTCCTCCCTCTCTTCCACTTTCCCATCTGTTTTTTTGTGATTAAGTGTCAGAGGAGGTCTAATTGTCTCTTTTCAGAACAGTTTTAAAAAATGTTTTTAAAGATTACATAAATGAGACATGCATAAGTTCTTGTATACAATTCTGAACAGTATGCACCAAGGCCTAAGGCCCTCTTCACTATCCTCATCCTATTCCCCTCCTTACCGTGCTCCCCTCCACCCAGTTGGCATCTCACTGACCTTTATGTTACCATCAGGCTATTGATTTTTAGGATATATTTTTATAAAATTATACATAATGAGAATACTTGCCTCAAAGTCAGTGTGAGGATTAAATGAAGTAGTACATGTCAAGTATGTATGACATGTTAGATTTCTTACTTCATGTTATAAAAACAGTATTGTAAGAAAAAGTAAATAAACTTAGAGCAAAGATAGTTCAAAATATGAAATAAACCAGAAATATTGGACCAAGGGGGGCTTTTGAGTATACTGAGCTTCCCCTTTCATGACTTGAATTTAAATTTCTTTTCTGTACCATGTAGAAATCACCAGAAGGTGGGGAGCAAAGTTCCTGAGCTAGTACTAGGATTGTTGGCTTAGTTCAGTTCAGTTCAGTTCAGTCATTCAGTCGTGCCTGACTCTTTGTGACCCCATGAATCGCAGCGCGCCAGGCCTCCCTGTCCACCAACTCCCAGAGTTTACTCAACTGATGTCCATCGAGTCGGTGATGCCATCCAGTCATCTCATCCTCTGTCGTCCCCTTCTCCTCCTGCCCCCAATCCCTCCCAGCATCAGTAGTATCTGGCAATAGGTTTGGAGATGGATTGGTAGATGTCAGTATACTTATAAAGAACTTTTAGAGTTTATTATGTGATTTTTATAGTTGACTTAACTCCCCAATTATGTTTCCCTTAAGATACTAATATTTTTATTCCTTTCTTTCACTTATTGAACACTTACTGTTTTGCTCAGTAACGTGCTAGAAAGGAGAGATTACAAGTGCTGCAAGATAAGTCAAAAAACATCTCCTGATTAAATAAGTGTTATGAGAGGAGGGATCATGTTTGTTTCATTTACTATTGTATAATTGGTGTGAAGCAAATACCAAATAATTAATAAATACTTTATGAATGAGTGTTCATTGAGAGCTATGGTACAGCTGTGCTTCATGTTCTGGGTACACTGGAAGTACAGATAGGCCAGCTCACTCAGCCTGATATGTAGGAATCAGAGATTGCTTACACAGATGATGAGTAGAACAGGTCTGAAGAGTGAATTGTTGTTAACCTGGTGGGAAACAAAGGAAAGAACAAAAAGAATGTGCAAAGGAGTCTAAAAGGGATGCTTGTAAATATAGAGACTTCAGTGCTTCACTATAGTTGGATCATTGTAAGGGTATGAGAAGTGAGTGGGAGGATGGCGTTAGAAAGCCTGGAAGAGGCCAGATCGTAACAATTCTTCTTATGTCTTGGTAATTTCGTCCTATGAAATGAGAATATTCATAGATTTTTTTTTAAAGCAGAGACCATGACAAGGTCATTTAGTTTTAAAAGTTGTAAATTGAAATGTTAGTCACTCAGTCATGTCCGACTCTGTTTGACCCCTTGGGCTATAGCCTGTTAGGCTCCTCTGTCCATGGAATTCTCGAGGCCAGAATACTGGAGTGGGTTGCCATTCCCTTCTCCAGGGGATCTGCCCGATCCAGGGTTCGAATCCAGGTCTCCCACATTGCAGGCAGACTCTTTACCGACTGAGCCACCAGGGAAGCCCTTTTTAAAGGTTAGGTTTGGTTTAGAAATTAGCATTTTATTGTTATCATTCACTAGGCTGTACAGTTCAAATGATCATAGCCTTATTTTTTGTCAACCAGTACATTTAAGTTAAAACTGAATGACAAACAATATATACAGACATGCATTTGGAAACTTAAAAACCTACCTCTGTAAATCCCACAGGTCGAAAATAAAATGATAATGCAAGTCAGAAAACACTAGAATTAAACAATAAAGAAAATTAGGACATATTAAACTTGTGTGACATGTTGAAGGCTTACATTCAGTTCAGTTCAGTTCAGTCACTCAGTCATGTCCGACTCTTTGCTATCCCATGGACTGCAACGCACCAGGCTCCCTGTCCATCACCAACGCCCAGAGTTTACTCAGACTCATGTCCATCAAGTCGGTAATGCCATCCAACCATCTCATCCTCTCTTGTCCCCTTCTCCTCCCACCTTCAGTCTTTGCCAGCATCAGGGTCTTTTCAAATGAGTCAGTTCTTCACATCAGGTGGCCAAAGTATTGGAATTTCAGCTTTAGCATCAGTCCTTCCAGTGAATATTCAGGACTGATTTCCTTTGGGATTGACTGGTTTGATCTCCTTGCAGTCCAAGGGACTCTCAAGAGTCTTCTCCAACACCATAGTTCAAAAGCATCAGTTCTTCGGCACTCAGCTTTCTTTATAGTCCAACTCTCACATCCATACATAACTGCTGGAAAAGCCATAGCTTTGACTAGACAGACCTTCAGCCACTGTTTCCCCATCTATTTGCCATGAAGTGATGGGACCAGATGCCATGATCTTAGCTTTCTGAATGTTGAGTTCTAAGCCAACTTTTTCACTCTCCTCTTTCATTTTCATCAAGAGGCTCTTTAGTTCTTCTTCACTTGCTGCTGTAAGTGTGGTATGATCTGCATATTTGAGGTTATTGATATTTCTTGATCAATCTTGATTCCAGCTTGTGCTTCATCCAGCCCAGCGTTTCTCATAATGTACTCTGCATATAAGTTAAATAAGCAGGGTGACAGTATACAGCCTTGACGTACTCTTTTCCCAGTTTGGAACCAGTCTGTTGTTCTATGTCCAATTCTGACTGTTGCTTCCTGACTGGGGTACAGGTACAGATTTCTCAAGAGGCAGGTCAGGTGGTCTGGTATTCCCATCTCTTTCAGAATTTTCCACAGTTTGTTGTGATCTACACAAAGGCTTTGGCATAGTCAATAAAACAGAAGTAGATGTATTAAAAGATTAAAAGATTAATAAAGTAAGCCCCTAATTTAAACTAGGAAAAGAACAGCAATATAAACTGAAGTAAAATAGATAATAAAGATAAAAGCTAACACTTGTAGAGAATTTGTTGTATGTACTAAGCACTGTTCCATATGGTTTACAAGGATTATCTCATTTATAACAACACTGTGAGGTGTAGGTACTATTATTATTCCCACTTTACAGATGAGAAAACTGAGGCTTCTAGATAATGAGTGATGGAATTGGGTTTGAAATTAATGGGGGAAAAGACTTCTATGATATGATGGAGAGAATTAACATAGCCAAAAGTTGGTTTCTTGAAAAGACTAATAAAATGGACAACCCATTTGAATGACAGATCAAGAAAAACCCAGGAAGCACAAGTAGTATTGGGAATGGAAAGGAGGACATAACTTCAGATATAAAAGAGATTTTTTAAAAATAAGAGATACCTTGAATAGCTTTAGGCCTATGCATTTTACAATATTTTTTCTTTTTTTCATTTTACAATTTAAGTAAAGCAATTTTAAAAATGTTCCTTAATAAAATTGATTATGGCTAAACAGAAAACCTAGATATTTCTTTTATTCTTTGAGAATTTTAATTTGTAGTAAAGATCTGCCTCCTCCCATACACTCATTGATAAACCCATGGCTCAGATAATTTTAAAGGTGAGTTCTGTTAAACTATTCATGTGGTAGATATGTCAAGATTTATGCAGACTATTTAAGAGAATAGCAAAATAAGGTTCCTCAGCTTATTCTATGTGAGTAGGTATAACCTTGATACTAAAAGCAGGCATGGATAATATGAGAAAATAATTATAGGTCAGTCTTTCTTATGAACATGGATATAAAAGCTAACAAAATGAAAAAAAAAAAACTAACAAAATGTTAGCAAAACAAATCCAGTGGTGTTATTAAAACATGATCATGTGTATGATACTGTAATACAATTCTGATACTGCCTACCTACTGTTAAGTGTCAGACTCCACAGATTTAAGGGCACAGTCCCCAACAAAACTGTGCTCACTTGAGATGCCAGTCACAAGTTTGAGTGTCCCCAGGCTACTCACACTTCTGACTAACTGACTGCAAATCCATGGAGGATTCCCATGACCACCCTCCCACCCCCACCCCCGCCCCTGCAATTTGACAGTTCATTTATATGACTCACAGAACTTAATATTATAAAGATGCAAATTGGGACCAGCCAAATGAAAGAGACATACAAAGTGAGGTTGGGGAGGGTTCCAGATGTGGAGCTTACGTGCCCATTTCCCCTGGAATCAGGATATGTCATCCTGGCAGTGTATCAGTATGTCACTAGCCAGGAAGGTTATCTGAGCCATGGTGTGCTGTTCTTATCGAAGTTTCATTAGATAGCCACGATTGAACAATTGGCCACTTGACTGAACTCAATCTTTAGCCCTGTCCAAACTGCCTCAAGATTGGACTGGCTCAAAGCCCCAACCCTCTAGTCATATCACTGGTCATTTTGGTGACCAGCCCCCATCCCGAGTCATTCATTAGCATAAACTCATGTGATCCATGAGGCTTGTAAATAACAAAGACACTCCGGTTACCCAGGAACCAGGCACAGAGACCAGACAAGATAATTATTATTAATAATGACAAAACAGATTTTATCCCAGAAATCCAAGAATGTTAGTGTGTTAATTATTATTGCTGCATAACAGTACATCCTAAAACCTAGAGACTTGAGGTGATGAAAGCTTAAATTAACTTACAGGAATTCAGGAGCAATTTACTGGGTGCTTTTGGTTCAGGATATTTTGTGAGACTGTAGTTATGTCAGCAGGGGCTACCTTCATCTGAAAGCTTGACTGGAGGAGAATCCACTTCAAAGATGGTACGTTCTCTTGGCAGTTGGCAGGAGCCTCTGTTCCTCACTGCATGAGCCTCTCTACAGATTCTTTGAATATCTTTACACAATGGCATCTGACTTTCCCCAGAATAAATGGCCCAAGAAAGAGAGCAAGGAGGGAGCTGCATTGCCTTTCAAGACTGAGTCTCAGAAGTCATGCTTTGTCACTTTCACTTTATTCTGTTTGTTAGTAGGGAGTCACTCAGTCCGGCCCACTTTCGAAGTAATTAGATTCCATCTCTTGAAAAGAGGAATATGAATGAAGTTGTGAATCCTAAAACTATGTACCATAGATGGGTTACTTTTTAAGAGAGCTCTTAATATGGATTATTGCTAATTAATTTATGCATTAGCACAATGAAAGAGGAAGCCACTGTGATTATATCAGTGGGTGGAGAAAAAACTCTTGATGAAATTCAACCCCATTTATGATGAAAACTCTTAGCAAATAAAGAATAAAAGGGGACTGTAATGTGAGAAAGAATATCATTAAATTTATGATTAATTTAGGAAGAATTTATATACATGATCTTGAGGTTTTCTGTGTATCATGTAGTATATTTTTCCATATGTTAAGTTTATTCTCCATCCTTCAGCAGTATTTTAAAATTGTTCTTATGCCATTTGGAGGTACAAAATGGTACAGTCCCAGAAGGGATTACCAAAATATCTACCTAATTACCATTAGACCCAGAATCCCACTTCCAAGAAATCTGTCCTTCAGAATTATTTACCCAAACAACAATAACAAAAGCATCTATTCTGGTTTATTTATTGCAGTGTTTATTACGATATCAAAACATGGGAACAGCCTAAATGTCCATCAGTGTCAGAAAAATGGAACACTGTATAACAATGAAAATGAATTAAAAGGAGCTATGTGTGGCTATGATGGAAATCACAATATTGAGTGAAAAATAAGCAGAATATTAAAATATATACATATTAATAGAATGATACAATTTTTATACATCTATAGCAAATTTGACAGTATATCAAACAATATTGCTTGGGATATATACCACATAAAGTATAAAAGTATATAAAGACAGCACTGTTAAATGCCACAGTCAGAATAGTGGTTCCCTCAGTTCCAGAGAAAGTGTGCAGCTTCAGTGATACTTGGCCTTCTTTACTCAGCGCCTAGATAATTCTTAGGTGATGTCTTTGAGGCAGTATATTCAGTGAGTGTAGTTTATAGACTCATAGGATATGAGAGATAGAAGTCTTCATGGTATTATATATTTTAATAAATGAATTTAATAAAATGGTTATTTTATTTCAGATAAGGAAACTAAGGTCTAGAGAGGGAAGTGAGTTTTCCAAGATCAACTAACCAACCAGACAGAATTTGCAACTGAATCCTAGGTCTCCTGACTCTAAGACTGTTACTTACAATCCTTTATAAAAATGTAAGTTGATAAGTAGTTAAACTAGGTATCTTAGAGCTGAAAAAAAAAAGATACTAGAGGAGAAAAAAGGACATATTAATGTCAAGTCTGCCACAGAACTCCTTCCTAAAGACACTCTAAACTAGCACATTTTAACCTAAAAAACATTCTGACAGTGTAAAGAAAAGGGAGATGTTTTATCTAAAAAGCAGAAAACTTGCTAGATTTCCAAGCGTTTCACATTAATACGCCCAAATTTGTAATATTGAGTGTTGTTTCTTAGACCTACAGGTTTGCAAGGTTTAGGTCCCTATAGTTTGTGGTTCATGCTTGTCAGAGAAGAATTGTTAGCAACCTGATTTTAACACCTTCTACTCTTATTCAGGGCCTTTGGTGAGTTTCAGTTTACATATAAATATTACCTTTGAACCCTTCCTTTGTCTGCTTTAAGTGTAGATAGTGTCTCTGCAGTTGAGTGTAGATAATGCTTTGAAATTCTCTTCATCAGACCACATTGTTTGTTCCCCCAAAAGGACTGTAATTTCTTTTTGTCTGTGGTTATTTCCACAATTATTTTACTTGCTAAAACTATGGGGTATTGTCAGATATAACCCAAGCCATTGTTTGCCTTAAGCAATATTTTAGATCTTGGGAAACAGCGTTTCCTTAAACATGTCTTTCTTAAGACCTTTTAATTTGTATGTTAAACTTGAGTATATCCACTGAAAACAGTGGGAAAAAATTGTGTTTTTTTTTTTTTTTTTTAAACTGGATCTTGACACAAGTCAGGACTCAAAGTGAACCAAAGGAAGTGGTGTGGTTTTTGTATCATTTCAGTTGTGTTGAGATAAGGAAATGGAATAGTTTACCCACAGCAAAGCCCTTATGGGAAAGTCTAGTTTGTATATGAAAGTAAAAGGAATTGGCATAATGTTTTAATTCCTTCTGTTGTACTCAGTCATTCCCTCAGCAAATATTTATTTAGTACCAACTATGTGCCAAGCACTGTTCTAGTTGCTAGAAATAACAGAGTGAAAAAGTAGGCTTATACCCCTGCTCTTATGGAGTGTAGATTCTGAAGCAGGTAGCAGGCAATAAAACAAATAATAAATTATATATTAAATTACAGAGTGACAAGTGCTAAAGAGAAAAAAAATATCAGGGATGGAGTATGGGAATGCCAGGGATGCAGATGGGATTACAGTTTTAAATAGGGTGCGCAGGAACACTAAATAAGAAAGGGATGTTGAGTAAGCACTTAGAAGAGGTCAGGTAGCAAGTCATACAGGTTGATGTCTTGGGGAGGAATGTAATAGGGAGAGGACCTTGCTAGTGCAAAGGTCCTGCAGTAGGGCCATCCCTGATGTGTTTGAAGAACTGAAAGGCCCTTGCTGCTGAAGTAGAGGAGTTGGAGTCTTACTGGCTGTTGTAGACGTCAGCTTTTACTCTTGAGTAAGTTGGGAAACCATTGGGAGGTATGAAAAGGGGAGTGATGCGATCTAGTATGCTTTCTGTCACCACTTTGGCTGCTGTGTTGAGAATATACTGTGGGTGGATATGGGTTGAAGCAGGGAGTCCAGTTCTAGGAGGCTTTTTCAGTAATCCAGGCAAAAGGTGTTAGCGGCATCGACCAGAGAGATACAGTGGAGTCATGAGAAGTACATAGGTTCTCGATACGTTTTGAAGGAAGAACCAACAGGATTTGCTGACCTCATGGACTGTGGAGTATCAGAAGGAAGGAGGGAGTTGCCAAGAGTGACTGCAAGGTGTTAGGTCTGGGGAACTAGAGGTAGGGAGGCTGCTGTGTTGGGAAAGACTGAGGATGCAGCAGACTTGGGGATAAAAGGAGAAAGGCCGGAGCAGTAAACTAAATAGCTGCTAATTATATTCAGTAAATTTTTATGCTGTTTGAGCTCTCTCTTAAAAGTAATTCTACCTTATACCAATATATATTTTTTTTTTTTGGCATATGTGTTATCTAGTATCTTTTCTGAGATATTTGGCTAAAAATACTACTTTTATACTGACCTAACTCGGAATATTCAAGTATACTTTCTCCTTTAATCCTCTGTTATAATAGAAAAACTGACTCTCTCTGACCTAAAAAATAAAGAGAATTTATTGGCTGTTAATTGAAAAGTCCCTAAGTAATTCAGATGTCAGGCAGTTGCTAAAGCAGCTCATTGGTAGCTCCAAGGATCTGGCTTCTTTTAGTCTCCTGGCTCTACCTCTGGTTTCCCTTCAGGTCCCAACATAGCTGCCAGCAGCAGCAATTTTCTTATTCATATTCAATCTGAAAGAAACATTGTCTCTACTGGCCACCTTAGACAGTATGTAAGAACAGTTTACCCCTGAACTTTTCATTGTGGCATAGAAGATAGAAAATGCTAATTGGCTTGGCCTAGGATGGGGCCTCACTTCAGAAAACCTGTATACACTGCATTTTTGAAAGCTATAGATAGAGAAAAAAGTGTAGAAAAACGCTTGATTTTAAATTCCTTTTGCATTGTACAATCTCTTTGGTTAACACAGCAAGAATATGATTGTTTTTGTAAAGTGGTTGAATGAGAAGGAAAAAAAAGCAAAAATAAAATTGCTTTCAGACATTAGTTTAAGATAATTTTGCTTCTAAGAGGCTTAAAACTATTGCTTTTTGAACATCTAGCACCTCAGAGGAGCCTTCAGATAATGATGGAATCTGGGAAATTCCCTGGCAGTCCAGTAGTTGGAATTCTGCACTTCTAACTACCTAGGGCAGGTTCAGTCCCTGGTCAGGGAACTAAAATCCTGCAAGCCTTGCAGTGCTGCTTCCCCCACCCCCCCCAAAAAAGGAATCTGATTGATCGTTCTAGTCAAGAACAGGTGTTTCTCAACAAGGAGAGCCCTGTTGGCATGCCCAAATGCCAGCAGGGCATTTGGTTGAGATAGTTCTCTGATTTGAGGGATTGTCCTTGCACATTGCATTGTATTTTCCATTTTGGTCTCTGGTTACTGTGTATCCTGTCATGCCCCAGTTATTGGTCCAACCAAAGTCACCTGTGTATTTCCAGATTTTCTTAGGGAGGTACAAAATTGAAAAAAATGTGTGACCTTTTGGAAAAGTGTTGTTTCATATTGAGAGCATAAATACACATATACTTTGATTTGGTTTCCTGAGTGAGATATGGGTTTGCTGTTTGTTATTCTTGAAGTTCTGCTTTGATTTTTTTTCTCCCTAGTTCTAGAGACTAGATATGTTCTCCTTAAAAATTGATTTAGCATTTGAATTAAACTTTTTTGGCCACAGGGTTTTACTAAGTTAATTACAAAAGTTTTTTATTAAATATAATGTTGCTAACTAAGGAGAAGAGACATCTGTTTTGATAGCCAAATTCAAGCATTTTGACTTGGGTCACATGGGTTAGAATAGAAGGACCAACTAGTCTTGAACAAATTTCTGACTTTGATAGGTTAAAATTGTTTGTGGTCAGAAAAAAATGTACTGAGTCTAGAAGAACTCATTCCTAAAATCAGAATATCTTAAAATACTCTCTGAATATCTATTAAAGCTCGCTTTATAAGCACTTAGGAAATGTTAGACCTCTTTGATGAAATGAATGTATATGAAAATATCTATGTGGTATGTGTGGGTATAGTCAGTCACTTGCTCTCTGAGATCTGTTTTCTGAAAATATTTGTATCAGTCAGGGCCCAAGTCAGGAAGATTGAAACCACACTGGTTATTTTAACAGAATTTGGTATAGGGAATGAACTCCACAAGTACTGGAGGATTAAAAAGTCAAACGAACATTGGAATTAAACAGAAATACTAATTGTGGGAAACAAATACACCCCTAAAGGTTGAGGTTTCAGAACCTAAAAGCTTGGAGAAAAACTGCCCTTGTGGAGCCCTGACCCAGTCCGCTATGAAGGGATCGCAGAGCCCAGCTGTGCCGGCACCCGAGGATCTGCTCTGGGATCTTGAAGCACTGGTGCTCAGACCCTGGTGTGTAGGCACATCTGGGTCTGAATGGGGCCCACACGGCTAGTTCTGGGAGTATGGAAGGAAGCTGAGAACTGAACCTGCTGCTGCAACCATGGCAAAGGATGTTATTCAGGTAACTCTGACAGGAACAACAAACAAAATCGGGAAGATGGAAGTTCCTTCTTCCTTCCTCCAGTCTTCTCTAGTTCCCATTTTGCCAGAACCTATCAAGGAGCCAGCTGGTAAAAGACTTGTTGTCAGGTAAAAAACTTGTCCCAGGTCAGCATCACATAACAGTGGTTAGGATGTTTGGTTGTTTCTTTTTTTTTTGGGGGGGGGGGGGGGTGTTAGTTTGTTGTTGCTGAAAAGCAATAGTGTAATAAGGAGCACTGTAGTTTTTTTTTTTTTCTCATTATCTATCACTTTTGACTGAATGAGTGGAATTTGGGCCTTCTCAACAGCAGCCTTGCCACTTACTGGTTTTGTGAACTTGAGGAAGTTTCTTAACTTTGCTGAGCGTCACTCTCTTCTGTAATGATGAAATAAAATCTTACATGGCTCAGTAGAAAATAGCTTCCTATTTCCCTTTGGATGTACTTGTGCTTAGTCGCTCAGTCCTGTCCGACTCTTTGCAGCCCTGTGGACTGTAGCCCGCCAGGCTCCAGGCTCCTTTGTCCATGGGGAGTCTCCAGGCGAGAATCCTGGAGGGGTTGCCATGCCCTCCTCCAGGGGATCTTCCTGACCCAGGGATTGAGCCGGAGGTGTCCTGAATTGCAGGTGGATTCTTTGCTGACTGAGCCACCAGGTTTGAGGTACTTACTTGTGTGCTTACTGGATAAAACACTGCACTTGGGAATAAAGACCTGAGTTGTAGTTTTTCCTTCAAGTTACTAGCTATGTAGAATTCAGCAAGTCACTTTAGCTTCTTGAACTTGTCTTCTCTTTAAAAGTAGGAATAATTTTACTTACTGTAAGGGTCATCTATATATGGTGTGAAAGTGAAATCGCTCAGTCGTGTCCGACCTTTTGATACCCCATGAACTGTAACCTACCAGGCTCCTCCATCCATGGGATTTTCCAGGCAAGAATACTGGAATGGGTTGCTGTTTCCTTCTCCAGGAGATTTTCCTGACCCAGGGATTGAACCCGGGTCTCCCGCATTATAGGCAGACACTTTACCATCTGAGCCACCAGGGAAGCCCAATATATGGTGTAATGCATGTAAAACTAACTTGCACATTATAAAAATGGTGATATGCTAACAACACAAAGTTGCCACTAAATACTATATATGAGTTTCTCTCATTTAATTGGCATAAAAGAACTAGATCTGTCTTATGCTCTACCTTGAATCAGTCACTAACCACATAGCACTGATTTTATCTCTGTAAAAATACTATGCAGAAACAAACACAGTGTTGTTTACCATTACCCATAATATAACTATGTGCGTGCGTGTGTGCTGTCGCTTCAGTTGTGTCCGACTCTGCGAAGCAGAAACAAACACAATATTGTTTACCGTTACCCATAGTGTACCTGTGTGCGTGTGTGCTGTCACTTCAGTCGTGTCCGACTCTTGGTGACCATGTGGACCATAGCCTGCCAGGCTCCTCTGTCCATGGAATTCTCCAGGCAACAGTACTAGAGTGAGTTGCCCATACCCTCCTTCAGGGGATCTTCCCAACCCTGGGATTGAACCTGTGGCTCCTGCATTGCAGGCGGATTCTTTACCACTGAGCCACTGGGAAAGCCCTGTTGGGGTGACCAGATTCTGATCCCTCCTAGGCATTTCTGCAACTGCTCTGCCTGTTTTGTTGTTGTTTATTTCTTTCTCATTTGTGCTTGTTCTAGAGGAGAGACAGAAGAATAACACCCAGACCCCCTCAATTAACTGCTGGCATTAAGAATCTCTTCTGACCACTGATGTACAAATGGGTAGACAGCATAAACTACTTCTAATTACTTGTGAGGTTTTTTGTTTAATATGGTTAAACAAACAAAAAAACTTTGAAGAAACTCGGTTAGTGAATTTGTTGAACGGTATTTTGAAAATAGATTATCTCCTGTTTCTTAAAATAGTTCATAAACCAAGAAGCATTTATTTGTACAACTAATATTGAGGCCCCAGTGAGGGATTTAAAACTTCTAAGCACATCAACTATAATAATGCCATACCAGTTTGTCTTGCATCTCTGTTCCAGAAAGAATTTTACTTGTGTTGAGGAGAACAGTTTCTTGGCACAGAAGGAAGGTAAAAGATATTGAATGAAGAGAGGGTAATTGAGCAGAAAAACAAAGGTTTAAATATGTTAAATTTACATTGAATAAATAATTGAACATTGGAAAAAGGGAAGGTCTAGTGAGAAGGTAATTTCAGGGGTGTTGATAAAATTAGTGACCTCAGGGTGGATGGAGACATGACAATTAGAAATGTGCTTATAAAGTGGGACTTCCCTAATCCTGCTGTAGGTCAGAAGTTAGCTATAAGATTGGTTCTCTTTGCTCCTTTTTCAGACTTCCCAAAAGACCTCATTATGAATGTCTTACCCATCACAAGTTTTCACAGCATGGACTCTAAGGCAGGCTTTTTGATGAGATGCCTGTGTATTACCACAGATAACTCACATAACTTTATTTAAGCATGTTATTTTCTTAAGGTTTTGTGTTTAAATTTGAGTGACTGTTTTTTACACTAATACAAAAATAACCTGTGTTGCTCCATTTGTATATGTCTATATTAGTTTGGGGATTGATGCGGATGGAAGTTAGAAATGGGGAAAAGATGGATGAGTTGCTTGTTAAGGGAAAAGACAATATTCTTATGCTAATCCAGGCTCTGGATCGGGAGCAAAGCAGCCATGCAAACAATGGCTGTGGAGCCAGAAAGTCTGCAGTGAGTCTAGTCCTTCTCAGAAAGCTTGTCAGACCAGGCGCCTGGAGCTGCCTAGGGGGAGGGACCCCTGGAAGGGAGAGTTTTTCCTTACTACTTTATGGAGTTGGCAGTTAGCCAGCTTGTTGAAAATTCCCAAACCTCACTACTAGAAAGTAAAAATTAAGGGTGGAGGGCTTAACGGGAAGCGGAAAGAATGACTTTAGTCTGTTTTTTCAGCTGACTTCGGCCTTTTCCTGTTTTTTGGGTTTTTTTTTATCCTGATAGAACTATTGGTTTAGCTTTCTTGCTATTTGCAAAGCTTTAAATTTTTTTTATTTTAAGAATAATTTATATTTTATTAAGTAATGTTGTCATAGTCTTATTTTCCTGAAGAAGAAGCCACCAGTCTATGTATACTGGAAAGGAAAGTAATCTATTTAGAGTCCTATTTGGACTAACTAATAATAGCTTTTAAACACCAACATCATTTAAAAATTTTGATCATGTGGCATTTCAAATGTCATTTCCTTATTTCTTAACGTTGTATGATCAGATATTTTTAATTTTAATATAAAAATTCCAATGAACTATTCTAGGAATTTAAAAATACTTTTATTTTCAGGTATTAGGATTATAAAGTACTCAGTTTCAGGAATGGTCGCAAAATAAGTTTACTATTTTTGTTATATTGTGATTATAGAAAAATTTAATATGCTGGGACAAATAAAGGGGAAGTCATCAGTATTTTTATTATTAATTACAACAGTAACAACTGACATGTATTTACTGAATGCTTAGTATTTAGATCCAGGGCGCTAACTCATTTGGGTTAGTAATACTGTTCCCATTTTGTGGCTAAGGAAACCGAGACCTAGATAGCTTAAATAACTTCCCCCCAAATTACACAGCAAATAAATAGTGGAGCTGATTTTTGAAACCAGTAGACATCAGAATTTACTTTCTTCAGTTTGTCAGGGTATTATATGAAATAAGTGCCTTTATGTAGAACACAAAACTGATGTTATCTTTATGGACTCCATAATTTAAAAAGGCAGATGTAACAGTGTATAGTGTGGAACTAGGGACAGTTTTTTCCCCCACAAAAAATAAACCTTACTTGCTGAGATCATTTAAATATAAAGAACATATTTTTGATTACTCCTTTGAAAGAAAGATGTTAGTTATATTATCCAACTAGTTCTTTGGGCATTGTGACTATTTATGTTATACCTTTTTTTTTTTTCTTTTTTGGTTGCACCATGAGGTCTGTGGGATCTTAGTTCCCTGACCAGGATCCAACCCAGGCCCTTGACAGTTAAAGCACAGAGTCCTAACCACTGGCCTATGAGGGAATTCCCTATTTATGTTTTATTTTTATTGTTATACTCTGACTTAATTATGCTTTTCAGACTCATGCCTTTTGGTTGACTGCGCAATAACTTAAAGTGATTAGGCTTTTATTATTTCAACAAATATCTCAGAATGACTATATTATAGCAATGAATGTTTTCTACTACTGCCCAACAGATTACCAAAAATCTTAGCAGCTTAAAACATCCAACATTTATCATCATCTCATTGCTTTTCTAGCCATTAGGAGTCCACCACAGGCTTAGTTGGATGGTTCTAGTTTAAGGTCTCATAAATTGTAGTTAAGATATCCGTGAAGCTGCAGTTACTGGAAAGCTTCCCTGGCACTGACCGATCCACGGCCAAGGTGGCTCACGCACATAGTTGTTGGTGGGAGGCCCCAGTTCTTTGCCACGGGGGCCTCTCTGTAAGGCTCTCTGGGTGTCCTTATTACATGGCAGCTAGCTTCTTCCTTCAGAGTATTTCAGGAGTGAGTAGGGAGGAATCTGAAATGCCTCTTATGATCTAGTCTCAGAAGACAACATCTGTCATTTCCATCTTATTTTAGTTTGTTAGAAATGAGTCTTTAAGCCCATTGGGAATTCAGGAGAGGGAATTAGGCTTCATCTTTTGAAGACAGTGTCAGAGTATCTGTGGACATACTTTAGATCACCATAGTGATCTTTTGGTAGATTGGTGGGGGTTTTTTAAATGAAAAATATCACTTACGAATAGTAGTTTATATCCCAGCTGTGGTAGTACACGCTGCGTTAATACTGTGCATGACAGAGCCCGGGTCATGAATTTATTTTGTTGGTGAATGCCAAATAAATATATATTGTTTTAATGCTTTTATTAATACAGTTTTTGAATGAACATTGGTGTTCTGGCACTGTTCTCTCTTTCCATTCTTAGAAGGCTGTCTCATGTAAGACCATAGCTTTAAATATCTCTATGCTGTTGACAGAACAGATTTATATCTTTAGTCTCAAAAGTTTCCTTTAAGTTTCAGAACCAGATGCCCATTAGACATTCCCTTTGAGTAATTTCAAATGTCTAAAGTTGAACCATTGATCTCTTCTTCCCACTCCTTTCAAAATCTGTTTGTCCCCATTTCAGTAATTGCTCGTGCCAGAAATGTAGGGATTTTTTTTTTTTTTTGACTCCTCACTCTCCCTTACCCCTATATCTAATCCATTACCAAGGCCTACTGAATCTGTTTGTGAAGTATGTCTTGATTCCATCCACTATAGCACTACTGCCATAATCTTAACTACCATTGTCCCTCTCCTAAACTGCTACAGTATCCTTCTTAGTGGTCTGTTTGCTTCTCCTTTTGTTCCCTCCAGTCCATTGCATAGAAACCAGATAACTACGTTCCATCCCACTTACATTTCAATCCCAAATCCACACATGATGTTGCCTGACCTGGTCCTTGACTTTCCTGCCTCTTGAGCCTCAGCTTCTACCATATTAACCCTCTTTCTCGACATTTCAGAAACATTGTTCTTGTTTGCTCTTCTTGGCCTCATAATCTTTGTGCAGTCTGTTCTGGTGCCTCCAATCCCCCTCCCCAGCCTTGTTTCTTTACCTGAGTATGTAATTCTTAGATTACACATGAAATGTCACTTTTCAACATTGCTTCCCTTACCTGTCTATCCTATAGGACCTGGCACTTCTCTTTCTTTGCACTTCCCTCAAATTGTGATTATGTATAATTTGTATTGTCTTGTTTGATTTTTAATTGTCTTCTTGATTGTGAACTCCATTAAGGTTCAGTCTGTTTTGCTCTTGTCACTATATAACTATTATATACAGAATTGTGTATATAATAGGCACTTAATAAATATTTGGGAAGTAAATTAATATTCATTGGCAGGAACACTGTTCACTCAGAATTTAAGAGTTGGAAGGAATCTGATGAATCATTTAATTGGTTTAGTCTTGTTTCCATCATTTCTGTCATGACCTTGACAGAAGTGCATTCATACTTTATTCCTTTGATATTCTGTGAGCAAAGATCCCTGATCCTTTCAGTTGTATCTCAAGTGTAGTCATTTCTCTATCCTTTGCATTCTTGTTATTTTCTAAAATATTTAAGAGTCCTGACCAGGTGGAATAGAGTAAAATGGTTACTCCTTTGACTATGGCAGTGTTCTTCTATCAGCGCTTGATTAGTTTGTCTTCGTTCTTAGCAGTTGGTCTTAAGCACTGATGGTTTTTGAGCTTGTAGTCAGCTAACACCTAACATTTTTCTTTTAAAGATTAGGGGCTTTCTTTGTTAGATTAATGAAGCTCTTGAAGCTGTTTTACCCTTAGCCGTCTCTTAGCTAAAGCTGTTCTCCATACAAGTTGTTGGAGAGTTTTTAGTCTATAAAAATATCTTGCAGCTGGGAATGTCATGGGTAGCACCTGCTACTTCCTGTACAAGGTTTGCATGTACGCTAAAAACATGTTGGAGAAGAAGAAACTTTTTTTTAAGCACCTACTCTGTAGCAGGCTTTTCTAAATACTTTATAAAGTAATGTACATAAAATATCCAGCATGGCAACTTAGGGTAGCATTTAACACATGGACTCCCAAATTAGATCTTATTGATTAGAATTATGGCCCTACCTCTTACCAACTGTGTAATCTTTGATAAATTCCTTAAACTCCACTTGCCTTAGTGTCCTCATCTATAAAATTATTATTTAAAATAACAAGCCTATCTTGTAAGATGGTTGTAATGGTTCTGTAAATTAATATATTCAAAGCATTCATAATAGTCTGCTACATAGAGGTGAATATATGTTAAATATTACCTCATTTAGTTCTCAGAATAATTGTGTTAATATAATTCCACTTTTACAGATGAGGAAACTCATCCAGAGAGGTGAGGTTACTTCTTTAAGGCAGATCCAAGATTTAAAACTTGGGCCAAGAGTGGTAGAGTTGCAGATGTTTGTGTAGAAGGAATCACACATGATCCCTTTCCTTTGAAAGGGACTGTAAGTGTACAGATGCCTAGGATCTCACTGACTGCAGAAGGATTTGCCTGTACCTCTAATGAGGCAAGACCACATGTTCACTTAAATTGATGAAGAAGCAGTGACACTGAAAGATGGAATCAGTCCTATCAGTCAGTTTTCTGCCCAAGACTATGAAGTCCTTGAAGTAGAATCTGTCATATTTTTATTTGTAGCCCGTTGCATTAATGTGTAATACATATTCAGAGAATACTGTTGGTGAATCAGTGAGTAATAAATAAATGTGTGAAGGTATAGGGAGAGAGTGAGAGCTATTAAGAAGAAGAGAGGCAGGAATGATGCCAGGGTTTTTGGCGTGGGTGACTGGAGAGATGGCACCACCGTCCTCCGTGACAGCAGACGGAGGAGGAAGAGAAGAAGGCATGTCAAGAGGAATGGGAAGGAAAGTTAATGAGTTTGATTTGGGCAGATGGAATGCAATCTTAGCAGAGTAGTTAATAGGTATATGGAAATAAGGAGAGAGATCAGGGTTGGAAATATACTGGAAAATTCCTTTGAATTTGAATCATGGAAGAGGTATCCCTAGAATCACAATCCCATAATTTGAAGAAATGAGTTTTCTTAAAAGTACTGTTAAAGTCATATTATAGATGTTATTCTGTAATACTTTTAGACTTTACATCCTACTTTATCAGCATTGTGTTGATGAAAAGCAGTTTAATGTCATAGAGAAGTGAGAAATTGCAGAGATTTTAGAATAAACCATATATATATATAATGCAAAATATAAATGACATCTCACTCTAAACCTTATTTCCTCAATTCTCAAAGTGCCTTTGGAGAGCTAGAGTGAAAAATTATTAGTTAATAGAAATCTTGATTTATTGATGGTAGAGTTCATGCCACAGTAATTATTTTACAAACAAAACCGTTTTCACTTAGGTATAGTTCAGGTTTAAGTCAGTAAAATCAGTTGCCTGGACCAGTAGAATGAGGGAGAAACAGAATCATATTCATTTTTATACACACTAACCTTTTTTTCTGTTAACTATTTGATAATTGTCAAACCTTAATTGGAGAGGTTATGTTTCATGTCATCCATATTAAAAGCTCAGTTTTCTCCTAATGAAGTCAGATTTGTAATATTTTATGGAAATAATTTTATTTAAAATATATTTCTATTGTTTTTCCTTTAATGATGAAGCACACTGCATATTTAAATGTTTTTCTAGATAGACTTTCTCTTCTATCTATAGAATAAATTATTAGAAGACTCAAACTGTTTTATCACATCTACTGAGACTGAAAGATTATTAATTCTTTAGTGTTTTAAATTCAGCTCTTCCTGCTTTATTCTTAATATATTTAGAAATTTTCTTAATGGTGTTAAAAGTGTTTTATTTAGAGCAACCAGAAAAAACTATTGAGATTATTAGTGTTCTTATCTTTTTTTACATAAGGTTAATTTAGGGTCAGAAGTGGCAACCTGTTACTAAATTATTTAAGCTTTTGAATTATGGTGCCTTTTTTTTTTTAATTTAAACAAAGATAGCTTTAATCTTTGAAAATTACTCTGTTGTTTAAGGATATGTTTGGGTATTTGTTTTCCTCTCTTAGTTTGTTAGAAACCTTTTAGAATTCAGTTATATTCATTTCCTTTTTAATATTTTTATTTTTCAGGAGTCAGGAAGAAAGCAGTGGAAGTTGGAATCATTGTTAAGTGATTGAGACTTTTTACAAGAAAATCTGATTGAATAAAAGTGTTTTAAATTAGTGACCATACAAGACCCGTTTTTAAAGGTAACACTGTACAGGAAACGTTAAAATTGAACAATGACTCAGCTATACATTTACATCAGGTTATTGGGAGCCTATCTGTTCGTCATTTCTCATGTTCAAGGTAAATTCATTTAAGCAATCTTACCTCTTTTGTAGTCATTTATTTCTATATAAAAAAACACTCATTATTAGGACTGTTCTAATAGCTTTTAAGTGTAGAGGCACAGGATAGACACTAAGTAATTTTTGAACTTTACTAAGGCAAAAACATTTCCAAGTCTGTATAAAATCTCAGCCTCTTTGAACCTGTTCTGTTATCTGTAACATAGGCATTATGATATGCAACATGAGGTTTTAGGAGGATTAAATGAGGTAAAATATAAAGTAAAGTAGCTGACCTAGTGCCTGACACATAGGATAATAGATACTCAGGACTTAGTTTTAAAATTCCTCTCCTTTAAATTACAATAAGGAATAAACAGTTTTTTTTTAAAAAGAAAAGCATTGTTGTTAAAAGAGTTTGAAAACATACATATAATGTCTATGTGCCAAATATTAAAATTGAGTACTCAAAAGTTTTATTTATGATCAGTATTGTAATTCTACACTGTGCATTTACAGCCTAGAACTCCCAAATAGGAAGCTATTGTGATGATTCTTAGGATCAAATGGGCTATATATTTACACATGAGCTTTTTCCTGTATGCTTTAATTAGGACAATATTTTCAACTGAAGAGAGAGCTGTTTGACAAAACGGTTTTATAGAACTTACTAAAAATCTTTGTTCTCTTAAGTTTATGTCTTTAAAGATTTTTTTTCATAATGTTTTGTTCACAGTGACAATATCTGCTGAAAAGAATTATGATTAACAGCATAAATCTTTAAATTTTCATTTTAAAGAATGAATGTAATAATGAAATCTTAGCTTCTTTTGTATTTTGTCTTAGGTTTAGTACTCTTATTTTCCATGCTTGAATACTAGAGTGCTCTTGCAAAACCTGCTTTTTTGTGTGAAACATTACATTATTTGATAAAACATCTTTATTTTAATTCTGTTATTACATACCTTGTTGATCAGTACCAATCAAAGCTGTCATGGTTTTAAGATGAGTTAAATTAATAGTAACATTAGTGTAGCGTTTCCTACCTTACTCCCGGGTAATCAGTATTTGGTATTAAATTTTTTTAATCTCCACAGTATGATACAAAATTCTCATTCCCCATTTTAAGTTGTTACATAATAAGCTTTTTTTTTTTTTTTTTGACCGTGCCATGTGGCATGTGATACCTTAGTTCCCCAACCAGGGATCAAACCTGCTTCCCCTGTAGTGAAAGGTTGGAGTCTTAACCACTACACTGCCAGGGAAGTCCCAATAAACTTTTATTAGATGGAATAAATTGGGTTTTAGTTAACAAATTTAAATGAAAAGTCTTAGCACTGTATTTCTCTGACAAAAAGCAAAATTTGTTACATTTCCTTTCAAAGAAGGTTCGTCTGTGATAACTATTATTTGCCTTCAAATAATAAGATTAAAATATTTGCTCTTAATGAAAAGAACTAAAAACAGTGTGCAAAAATTATTTCTTAGAGATTACTACAGATCACTAGAGTGGTGTTACATACATAACCTGTAGCTTCAACCCACCCCCGACTTATAATTTTATGCTTTGTAAACACAGGACTTGTGGGTAGAAAGAAATTGGCATGTTCTAGGAACTGACACAGGTCTTTATGTCTGGGCATGGTAGAGGGGAAGTGCTGTGAGTTGATGATGGAGACGTCCACAGGGTCCAAATCCTGTGGGGTGTCAGTAGGCATGGTGAAGGAGGTTGAACTTTATTCTGAGTGTATATGAAGCCATTTAACCGTTTTAAGCAGATGAGTGATGAGATCAGATTTAGGTTTATAGGTTAACTCTGGCTGCTATGTAGGAAACCGACTGGAGGGGGCAAAAACAGAGGTCGGGAGATCAATGTCAAGATTCATTCATTTTGGAAGTGACATGATGCGCCCAGGAAATGGCAGTGGAATTGGACCAAAATGAGAAAAAGTGAGATACATTTTGGAGGTTGAGCCTGGGGAGGACCAGGTTTGAGGAGAAAAGTGAAGCATTCCATTTTAGATGAGTTTGTTTTGAGATAAGTCAAGGCTGAAGGGATAAATCTAGAAACCATCAACAAAGTTTATTTAAACCTAGGGAGAGTGTGGAGAGACTGTTTTCTTTGTATCTGCACCTGTACTTGGTGAAATTTTACAACTTGAAGGTATAGCTCAGGTTTCTTTGCTTTTGACACCCTAGAATGAGTTTGTGTTACTAGCTCCTTCCTTTGTTTACATAGCACCTTTGTATTATATTGCTCTCTGAATTGTATTTATGTGCTTATCCCCTCCACACACATACATCTTTGCCTTCTTCCAAGTTTCTCAAGAACCAGATCAGTTTCCAGCATTCAGTAACTTGCCTGCACATAGTTGGCCTCTAATTAGTTAGTGTTATGTTAATTAAATATTTGAGATAATATAAACCCCAGATGCAAATTATTGCAATTAAAGTATTTTTAGCTCTTAAATTCAGTGTTCTAGGAAGTTATGTGTGTTAACATCATGTAACTTTGAATTTTCCAGGTATTGGTGATCTTTTAATATAATTTTTTTGTTCTTAGTACTATCTTCGTTTATACACTTTTATTTTTAAGCCCTTTATTATGCATTCATTTGATCTATGTATAATCTCCTACTTGGAAATTATTATCATCATTTTTTATAGATAAAAGCCTGAAGTTGAGAGAGTAACTTATCAGTTGAGATATTCAAGACTTGAACCCTTGACTTCTCACTGTTATTTCTGCCATACTATACTGCTTTTTCTGTGTATCACTAGATTTTTTAAAAACCAGCTATGTGCACATATTATTTGCCATTTGGTCTCCATAGTTAAATTGATGCTTCCTTCTGTAACTGTAATAGGATTTTAAAGCTGATTAAGAGACCTCAGATTCATTCTAGTCCTGTGGTCTTACTGAGTAAATGAGGCTTGATGTGACATGGGTTGTCTATAATTACCCAGCTCAATAAATGGTGCAGGGTCATAGTAGACCAGACTCCACGTTTCCTCGTTTCTTGCCCAGTAGATCTCTTCCATTCTTGAAACTCTTCCCCCAACACACACACCCCCTTTTTTTTCTGTTGATGTTAGCATAAATGAAGTCTACATTTTGTAGCAGTTTAAAGGATTAAGTGAGGATTATTAAAATTTAAGGCATGGAATCACTAAAATTTATTTAACAGCACATTCTTTTCTGGTTATCCATGGGTATGTACATTATTTTTTCTTTTTTCAGTAGTTCTCACCAGAATAACTAAATTTTAAGTCAAGTTCACATTATGCCTCGAATCACTTATTTAACATTTACAGTGAGATACATACATAATTCTCTTAATATTTTATACCTGTTTGGCTCTACATTTTATTCTCTGGAGATCTACCCCCACAAGGAGTAGCCTAGCTGATTTCACTGGTTCAGAGGGAGGAATTACTAAAACGCTGCTTTAGTTCTGTTCTGCTTTCAGTCTGAGAGAATCAGTAACAAATATGACAGTAAGTGTCATGTGAGGCTACGATACTCTAATGCAAGAACACAGTTCTGTTTCCATGCTGTAAATACTGCCCTACAAGTAACCTTCAGTTTCTGGCAGCACAGTCTGGATTTGAACCAGTGACCTTGAGAATAAAAGGCACCAGATAATATGATTAGTCCCCAAGCTCTCACAATTCCCTTACTTAAGCAATTAAAATCCAGGGCAAAATGCTTAGTAACTTCACTTTCACATAGAGATACATACAAATAAAGGACTTACTTTTTTAAAGCTAGTCACAAGTTTTGAACCAAAGTATCTTTAAAAGGAACCATAATTTGTCGATTTTTTAATAATTGGAAATAATCTCACTCTTCTGAAACTGCTTTCCATTTTGTACCTTTCTTACAAGTTGTGACCATTTTCTACCTTGTGCCACTGTTATCTTTCACTAGTGCAAAAATTGTGACATAGTCATCTCCATGTATTCCATGAGAACTGGGGTAGTTTTTCTGTGCATTCTAGGCTGTTAATAAATGTAATCATATAAATAAAGTTTATTTTTAATTAAAAGCACAGAACTACAGTTAATGCAACAAGAAAGCATAGAAACTTCTCACTAAAAAATTGGAATAAAAGAATTAGATTTTCAGAAATGGTTCATTTACAATTTCACGTTTGAATACAGGGCAGAGTCTAGACAGTATGCTCCATGGTACTGGGATGAAATCAGACTCCGATCAGAAAAAGTCAGAAAATGGAGTAACCTTAGCACCAGAGGATACCTTGCCTTTTTTAAAGTGCTATTGCTCAGGACACTGCCCAGATGATGCTATTAATAACACATGCATGTAAGTATTTTGTGCTTTTTCTTAAAGTTACGAGAATAAGTTTGCATTTAGTGCTATTATTTTAAGAACCGTTTACTTTGTCTAAATTTTTTTCTCTAACTTTATATGGTATCTCTCCAAAGAGCCAAAAGCTTCTTATTCTTTATATAGGAACATTTATTAAATGATTGATGGTTATTTTCTTAGAGTAACATTGTAATATCGCTTTTAAAAGAGATAAAAGGAATCTGGTATTCATCTGTCATTTTTGGTTTGTTTAGTGATCTTTTTATCAGAAAGTTCTTGATGCTCATTGTAGACAACTTAGGGATTATTAAAAAGAAACCTTGAAAATTCACATAAACCTTGTAATTCTAAATGGGTTGAAATATTTTACAGGTCTCCAAGAATGACATTGTGATAGTTAAATAATTTTTATTTTCTTATAAGTGAACCCCTAGTCTAAATCTGCTTTATATAACCACTTTAATTTTTCTACTTAATTTTATGTTAACTGTTTAATATTTATATATGATCATGTAATTCTGTCCCATATTCTTAGGGGACAGTGAAGAATTAATTGTCTTACTAGTTAAAAAAAAAAAAAAAAAATCCCTGAAGGACTCAGTCAGTTATCTCCCTGTTATTAAGATATAATAATCAATAACTTGTTTTGTACTTTCCTAATACTTTTATGCTGTTTGAATGTGAACAGATATATAGCCAAGAAGTATACATACAAAATATTGAAATTGTATGATAGTTCACCATATCCTAGACTTGTTGTTCTGATAGTGGTTGACTTTACTGTGACAGACTGGTTGATCTGTGTTAGGAGGGTGTTCCCTATTATATTACCAGGTGACTTCTTGTCTGTAGTTCATACTTGGTCCATGTGAGCTATTTGTTAGAGGCTTGGAGAAGGAAATGGCAACCCTCTCAAGGGGTTCTTGCCTGGAAAATCTCCATGAACGGAGGAGTCTGGTGGGCTTCAGTCCATGGGGTCGCAAAGAGTCAGACACGACTGAGAGACTTCACTTTCACTTTGGGTAACCCAGAGTAAAACTTAGTGATCAGTTCTAACAGAATTTCATCCTGTCGCACTTAATATTTTCTCATTTCAGAAAATGAAAAATTATGCGAGATTCTTTTAACTGTAACAATACACTTAGTGATATGAATAGTAAGGAGGGACACACAAAGAATCTTTTAGCTATTTCTTCTACTCATTAAAGCTTGAATATATTAGGAGAAAATTCTAGCATACTAATACTAAAATAACATTTTATTTAATACAAATATATACATTTCTTGAAAATTCAGCTATTCAAAAGTTCCCCTTTTTTCCTTATCACATTAAATAAAAAGTGCCTCTTAGGATCATTGTTACTCAGATCTTCCCAAATATACTTTTCTTTGTCATTAAATCTATTTTTATGGTTCACAGAGAAGTTTTTTTTATTCATAATATTGTGTATATTGTGGGAATACAGAAAATCTTATGGATGAAAAGAGACAAAGTTATTTTTAAGTATATTTTTAAGCATTAAAGATTATCTACTTTATAAAGTTTTATAAATAGTTTTTCTGTGATCACATGACTATGATTAGCAAAGAAAAGTTAAATAGCATTTCCTATTTGGGGGACTTGTTTAAAAGAAATCCTTTACTGCCTGACACTAGATTTTTATTCAACCTCTAGATTTTAGTTCAAATATGACAACTTTTATTTGCCTTAAAAATGCATGTGGATTTGCCAGTAAATTACACTGAATGTAATTCTTATTCAGCACTAAAAGCCATCATTAACTGGTCACATTCAAACTGAAATTTAATTAGTACCTTCCGATCTAAAGTTGATCTTTTGTCTTTTTGGCTTTTTTTCTTTTAGAACTAATGGGCATTGCTTTGCCATCATAGAAGAAGATGACCAGGGAGAAACCACATTAGCTTCAGGGTGTATGAAATATGAAGGATCTGATTTTCAGTGCAAGGTAAGATCTAATTTTAGGCCTATGAAATTAAGAAGGGAGGGGCCACAGGAAAAGCACTGACTCCCCAAGGAGAAGTGTGCCTGGTCAGCATATTGCTGTGTGTTCTGGGAACAAATACATTGGAGGAAGCTTAGCTCTTACTTCAGGTTATATGATTGTGTCAATTGAAATTACAGATTATTTTACTTTTAAAAAAAGTTGTAAATCATCTGTTTTTAAATTGTTAAGCCTGTAAAAAAATAATCCTGTCACACTTATTTGTACATTATAAAATGGACTAGAAAGACTTTAAAGTGACGAGTAATAACCTTTATTACTCTCCGAGACAACTTAGAAATGGTAAGCCCTTTGTAAGGAGATCTCAGTGGAGTTACTTTAACAGCACAGCAAAGGAGTCAGAGGATTAGCAATAGTTTATGAACATATTGATGACTTTGGGTTATAAGCCTAATCTCTTCAAAATCTTGTATAATAATTTTGCCCCAGGTGATCCTTGCACTGTTCTTGAAAACTGCTCCAGAGAGAACTGTTTATTAACAAATTTAAGCCTCAACTACTTTAGAAAATTATTCAAATCAGTGAGAAACTCTCAGGATTGATAGAAACTTTGCACACATACACGAATGCACAGTCACATACATTGCATCCTATTTTCTATTTGCTTCACCTCTAGCAATGAGGGGCTCATTACCTCCCAAGCCCACCTGTTTCATTTGTAGTAATGACCTGACCTTATCCTTAGAAAACTTTTCCTCCAAATGACTGCATATCTCTCTTCCATTGTACTTCTTTGGATCATAGAGAACAAATTGAATGCCTTTTTAACATGGTAGCCCTTTACTATGTGAAGAAGTCTTTTTGTATTACTTTACTCCTCATACACTATAGTTTTTACCCAATGAAAATAATAGTTCAAAATAACTTCAACTACTCCTTATACAGGATCAGTTTTAGAGTTGCTCACTCTTCCATTTCTCAGTGTAATATGCAGAATTGACTATAGTCTGGCGAGGAAAAACAAGCAAAGAGTTAGTAACTCCTTCTCCTGAATGCAGCAAAATTTCATGTTAGAAGTTTGTCATACCTTATTCTTAAATAAGATACTAAGTTTTCTGTCAGCTGAAATCCTGATATCTTTCATTCATGCTACTGCTCAGCCATCTCTCTTTCATTCTTCATTGGTGCTGTGGGTTTCTTGACACAGATAGCTAAATGAGAGTGGAATGAGTTTTGTTACATGGTTGTCATATAGTTGTCAAAGTTAAATCTCATTGTATTAAAATTAATCTTTTCCCCTTATCTGTCAGGATTCAGGAGATGCTGATTTGTTTTTGTCTCTTCCAGTTTTATTTATCAACCACACTTCAGTATACTTTTTAATCACTTAAAAATGTTATGAAAGACCTCTCTATGGTTAGAGCACTGAGCTGGGCAGTAACAACCAGTGCCTCACAGGCCCCTCAACTAGGCATGTCCCAAATGAATGTAATATCAGTATAGTTTAGTTATTAAGCTTGACAGTGTGTTCAGATGGACGTGCTGCCTCTTAACCAGCTGTGGAACTTTGAGCAAGGAGCTTTACTCTCTTGTTGTTTTCTTATTAGTGAAGGAGTTCCTGTAAGAATCAAATAAGAGACAGCCTATGTTCAAAGAGTTTAGCACAACTGACACATAATAAGGACTTTTTTTTTTTTTTTAGTCAGGACTTAATAAATGCTAGCTTTAACCATATTGATAATGTAGTTGAAAGCAGGCTTTCAACTGAATTACACATATCCCTGAGTGCACACTGGCTACTGTACATGAGGATCACTAGGCACATGGACAGTTTTAAGGGAATTGGTATACAGACCCTGAACTTCCATAGATCCTATTGCTTAATATTTATCTGCCTGAGACTGGAACTTCTTGAGCAGTTTCTCTGTTCCTTCCTTTTCACAATCAACCTTCTCATAGTTTCCTTATTAGTGGCCTGAAATGTAAATCCTCAAGTTCCCAAATGCTGTTATAATTCAAAATCTTAGTGTGGGGAACATGGGGATAACAAATATATTTGCATGTTTGGTAGTTTTTCATTTTTTGCTTTCAACCAAATTGCTTCATTTAAAATAACTTTTCATAGTAGGATTATTATAGATCTTTGTCATATGATTAGAAGGTCTTCAAAGAATTATGGGACAATGGTACAACAAATCCTTCCATTACCATCTTTTTGTTTATGTGATCAAAAAATCTTAGTACTCACCCAAAAAGAGGAAAAGAGAAAAATAGGAATAAAGTTAAATGCCAAACTTTTCTCATTTTAGCAATAAGTAATTGTCCATGAATTTATGAACTAGTTTTATTTAAGTCCTGTCTATCTCATACCTTTCCAATAAAATTTTCTTTTTATGTAAAGGTTATAATGCACATGTAATTTTTATTAATTTTATACTAATAATTGTGATGATAAATCAAGCCAGAATAGTTTTTTAAGACTTAAAGACATCCTATCACAGGAAGTAAAAGAGGTTAATTTATATTTATATATGTTTATTTTTGAGGTGGAGAATTCTATCTCGTGATACATTACATTAGGGCATAATGATTGTGGAACATGTGGAAAGGAAATAGCATAAGGAGAAAAAGGAATACTATAAAATTTTCCAATTTGTCCATTTATTTTTTAAAATAGTGATAATGGGTATTGAATTGCTATTTTATTTAGATGCTACTGAATAGATTTGAGTTATTAACTTTATTTTAAAATGTGCAATAAGTAGGGTATTATCAATACATTCTTGCACCTATTTATAATGAAAAATTTTAGATGTTAGCCTAAAGGGAATACATTGTGTTTCAGAATTGATTTAGAGGGGTGGTTGTTCAGTCGCTAAGTTGTGTCCGACCTTGCAGCCCCATGGACTGCAACACACCAGGTCTCCGTGTTCCTCACTATCTCCTGGAGTTTGCCTAAGTTCATGTCCACTGAGTTGGTGATTTAGGGGTTACACAGACAAAAAATACTGACCACCACTTGGGTTACTTTCTGTGTATCTTGCTACATATCACTGTTAATTTACCTGGCACCTAACCTGAGCAGAGCAGCTCTTCTGCTGGCACCTAAGCCTTTCCTCCCAATGCTTTCACATGCTGTCAGGTTTGGATCAAAACAGGTTCAAGTGATAATCACCATTCTTTGCTCAGGGCTTGATTTTTCCCTCACACCATCCAGTCTCTGTAGGGTAAATCTAGCTTCTTCTGTCTCTTCCTATAGGATGAATTATTTCTCAGAAACCGCACAGCCATTCATTATAATTTGGTTTCAGTTACTTTCTCCTGTAACACTCCTCCTAACCCGCCACCCCCCATTCAGGTTTACCAAGTAAGTTAGAATCTCCTCTATTTCATGAATGCCAAGTGAGTTTTTTCCCCCACAAGAATTTTTATTGCCCACATAAAACCAGAGATACAAGTGGACTTAGGTGGGGCATGGCAATGGGGAGTGCAGGAACCAGAAAGGTTGTGTCGACCAACATCATAATCTAGACACGCTTAACTTTTGCCTACCCAGATATATAGTTAACCTGTGTAAGAAAGATATGAGTCTCGTGTTGCTTATTCTCAGCGAAGCCACATTGAGTCTTCCCAGAGATTGCAAGCATTTTTGACTTATTCTAGAATCTTGACTGGGATCCATGTCACGTTCACTAGAGGAAGAAGAATTAATTTATTGAATATTTACTGTTTATATTTAATATGTTAAGTGCTTGGTACAGTTTATCTCATTTTCTCCCAATTATCCTGTAAGGTAGGTATTTTTTAATCCTCCATCTTACAGGAGAGGAAGCTGAAGCCCAGAGAGAAGTAAGTTCATTGCTCAGGGTCACAAAGTTAATAAATGGCAAAACTAGGATTTAAGCTATTTGGTTGCAGAATCCTTGTTGTTTTCATAATACTATGCTGCCTCTAATCTGTTGTTGGCAAAGTCTTTCTTTCCCTTTTAAAAGTAATATAACATTTAGCTATCTAGTTTACGACACTCCTCTTTTCTAAAATCTTTGAATCGTACCTCTTTCAGCCTTCTTCCCAGTGCTCTCGTCTTCTTGTGATAATAATTCATCTAGCTTTGTGTTGTGGTCTTCAGTCACTAAGTTATATCTGACTCTTTGCAACCCCACGGCCTGTAGCATGCCAGGCTCCTCTATCCTGTCTCCCAGAGTTTGTTCAAATTCATGTCCATTGAGTCGTTGATGCTATCTAACCATCTCATCCTCTGCCACCCTCTTCTCCTTCTGCCTTTAATTTTTCCCGGTATCAGGGTCTTTTCCAGTGAGTTGGCTCTTTGCATCAAGTGGCCAAAGCATTGGAGCTTAGAAGATAGGAATTCAGACAGAACACAGAAACATTGTAGGGTCTCTGCATACTTCTGGGATACCAGTCCCACTTACTGGTGTTTGGTCTGCCTTCGTCATACCTGTAATCATCCCTGATAGAGAAGACTGAAGCAAAGCAAGAGTTAAGGAAATGTTTCTTTTCTTTGTCCTCCATTACCTACTATTTTGTCAGCAATACTGCACCTGTTGCTTGGTAGTCTTTCTTCTAACACTGCTAAAAACCCTTTGCTGATTTTTCTTTGTATTTTCTGTCCTGCAAGGCTAAGCTCATTTTGAACTTTAGCATACTGGGACTATTCTTGGATGCATCACACTTCTTTTTATTCATCTTTAACTTGTACTCTTCATTCCATCCTTCATGTAAGTTTTCTCTAGATCCGGGATTTTTTTTTCCCCCATAATCACTTGTGTAACTTCTGACATGTCTTCCTTGTCTCTTTTTATGATAATTTAAAAGTAATAGTTTGTTAGAAAGTTTAAAATTCAGTTAAAATGTAAAACTTGTGCTTTTGAAGGTTTCCAAATACTCTTGACCCATCTTCTCCTATGGGGACTCTCAAGTCCCTTATAGAATCCCATATAGATTCCCTTATGAAATGTCCTATTCACCTTTTTAACAGGAATACCCAATTATGCCGAGGTTTCCCCTTTCTGGCCCTCTGATATTTAAGACTCTCATGGTTAATTTCTGCTTATATTCTTGCTATTTTTATAATGACAGACAATTCCTTTCTGTTGCTGTTTTGGTCTAGATCACTTCTTCCAGGCAGTGCTGAAATGTCAGCATTCAAGTTAAAAACTTCTCAAATACTATATTTTTGGTTAAATAAAACTTCACATATAATTGTTGACATCTGTTCCCATGACTGCAGTCTTTTCCTGGGCTCATTTTCTGATCTATTAGGGACACATATCTGGTTAGTGGTTTCTAAAAACTATCAGAAGTACTGTTTCTATATCTTGCCCTTACCCTCACCACATACACTTAATTTCTTCTGTATCAGGTTCATTATTTTCAACATAGTTGTTATATGCAAAATCATCTGTTATCTTCTGCCTATTTGACTACCTTTTATAATGTGCAATTTATTTGGCCCAGGACGCACTCCACGTTTTGGTCAGATCTTTAGTCTCATCCATCTAAGTCTCGGTACTACCATGAGTTCATATTTACCCTACTAATTTGTCATTGTAATGAAATGTTTTACCCCGTCTTTTTTAAGAAAAGATCTCATGACTTTACTGTTTTATTAATAATATATAGTAATATCTTAAGAAATGCCAAACTTTGGGTTAAAAATATATGTACACTTTTGTTTATTTGTAATGAAGTTATAGACTAGTGTTCTCAGACACCACATAATACATTCTTCTTTAGAAAAAAAAATTTTAGAGTCTTCATAATACCATTTCACCACAGATTCAAATTTTTCCATATCATTTTTCACACATAAACTTGGCAGGTCCTTTTCACCCACTGAATTAGAAATTGTATTTTATGAATATTTTAAAAGTTATTTATCAATCTCATATATCAAATCATTTCTAATTTTCTTCCTTTAGGATTCACCAAAAGCCCAGCTACGCCGGACAATAGAATGTTGTCGGACCAACTTATGTAACCAGTATTTACAACCTACACTGCCCCCTGTTGTTATAGGTAGGTTAGCAGAGAAAAGTGCAGTCATTGTAAATCTCAGTAAACTATTTTCTGTGATTTTAACAATAAACAGGCTTTCTAGAGTTCAACACTACAAGTTATTTTTTTCCTTTTAAGATGTAATAGAAAGATAATACATCTTTTTATTGTTTATTTCCATTGTCAGGTCCCTTTTTCGATGGCAGTATTCGATGGCTGGCTTTGCTCATTTCTATGGCTGTCTGCATAATTGCTATGATCATCTTCTCCAGCTGCTTTTGTTACAAGTAAGATAATTATTTTGATGCAAAGTATTTTGTTGAATAGTAGATATAAATGGTTGTTCTTAAAGCCAGTAGGCAGAAACCATTGACACTGAATATATTTCAGAAACCATTAATTTGTATTCTCTGGTTATATTTCCTTTAATTAGTGGTATTATAGTTTTCTTCAGTGAACAGAGGACCTTACTACCAGTCAATTAATTGGACACAACATTGTACTTCTTGTTATGTTCACGAATACTTAAGATTTCCTTATTTATAGAATACTGAACTTTTTTATGGCTGAATATTCAAAACCTATCCCAGGAAATCAACTTTATATATTACCCTTCTTTAGTTATTTGGTGGTTCAGAGTTATTTGCATTTGGTCAATGATTTCAGAAGACAGTTGCCAGAAGTGAAAAGGATAAGAGGAGGGCATAAACTTCATAATAAAACATTATCTGACTGATATATGAATAAACTGAGAGATCAGTGGAACTGGCTACTAGACCTATAAGTAGACCCAAGTATATAAAGTTAGTATGTGATAAAGGTAACATTTCAGATTACTAAGGAAAAGTTGGCTTAGTCAGTAAATGGATTTGGGAGTAGATAGCTATATGGAGAATAATGAAGTTGAGTCAGTTCTGTACACTGAAATAAAGTTTAGCCAGATTTAGCCATATAGATATAAAATTCACATGTATATGTGTTTACACATATAAAGTGAAATGATTAAAATACTAGAACAAACCTTGGAATAGTTTTTTAAAATAATCTGAATCTGACACAAAACTTACAAGCCAAAAAAACCCCCTTAAAATTAAAAAAGAAAAGATTGACGGTGTCAACTACATAAAAATAAAACTTTACTATGTAGTAGAAACCACTATAAATGGTCAGAAGACAGTCTAACAGTGAAAAATATCCCCTGCTTATATTACAAAGAGCTGATTTCTCAAATATAAAAAGAAAAAAAATTCGGTAATTAGGCCCCCCCCACCAAATGAACATATGGTTTGTTTAAATAGAAGTACATATGGCTCTTAAAAGAAAAAGATGACTCAAGAATACTCATGAAAAATATAAGTTAAAATCATACTGAGGTATTATTTTTTACCTGTTATACTGGCAGAGATAGATAGAGCACCCTTTTTTACTTTTGCTGCTTTCACTAAAACAGCAGTAAAGAGTTGTAAAATTTTTTGTTCAACTAGGACAGAGACAAGATGACAGCAAAAAGCTGTGGAATCTGTGAAGCTTATGGATGCGTATAGACCTAAAATATCTGAATCCCAGGCTAGAAGTCGAGAAAGACAAACAGCAGCCAATCTGTGCTGTAAAATCCCCCACGAAGTTCAGGAGTTGGCAGTGCTAGTTACCTCTGGAAGTTAAGCTGAGGGCGACGAGAAAACTGAGAGGGTTGCCTGAAAGTCTGTTTTTAGAAGGCCAGATGCTGTATTGGTTGTGCAATACTATATTCAGAAACCACTCCCAGACTTAGTGACTTGAAACAGCAGTTATTACCACTCACTGTTTCTGTGGGTCAGGACTTCAGGAATGATTTGACTGGGTGGCTCAGGATCTTTCATGACATTCAGTCAGATGTCAGCAGATGCTGCACTCACCTGAAGGCTTGACTGGAGCTGACAGATCCTCTTCCAAGGTAGCTCACTTTCAAGGCTCACAAGTTGGCAGGAGACCTTAGTTCCTCCGATACGAAACTCTCTACAGAGCTGCCTGCATGAGCTTACTCATAGCAGGAAGCCTGGCTTCCCATGCAGAGTGAGTGGTCCAGAGACCAAGGTGAAAGATGCATGCTTTATGTGATCTAGACTCAGAAGTCACACCATCTCTTCTGCCATCCATATTCTGCTGGTCACCCAGGTCAGCCCTGGTGCTTTATGGAAGGGAATTAAACAAGGACAGGTGTACCAGAAGGTGAGAAATTTTGTGGGCCATTTTGTTTGTCAGATACCACTGATGTTGAGATTCCTGTACTTATTCTGAATGATCATGTGACTTTGATCATAAACAAAAGGCTAGAAGTTTTGTCTCGGGGAAAGAGCAAAAATGTTCTCATCCGTGGTGTCCCATTACTGAGGGTGAGGTAAATGGTATAGTGAAAATAAGGAGGTAAAGTGAATATTTACATACTAATCTCTGGGTTCCTCAGCCGTCCAGAACTGTGCTAGCCAAGCTTGTTCCCTCTAGATAACGTATAAGAAGATTATTCTTAGGGAACATCCATCTGGCCCAAGAAAAAAAGACCTAAATATTCTGCCTCCAGTAAGCCCAATGAAATGGCTTAAGCAGATTATTTTACAGTGAAACCTGTAATCAGTAAGCCCTAATCACGTACTAAGAGCTGCCAGTCAGGCCGTGAAGGACACTGATCCCTGAGCAGCAGGAAACAAATGAGGTGAGTCTTGTTACTGCCCAGCTTACTCCCTGAAAAGAATTTCTGATTCCAGGACCCAGGAAGAACTCACGTGGAGCCCAGCAGGCACTCTGAGTCGAGGAGATACAGCTGAGAGTCTGGGGCAAGAGCAGCAGCTATAGTTCGTAGGTAGAGAGTGCTGGAGAGAGTTTTCATAGAGAAAGAACTCTACAGACATCTTCAGAATGGTCCCATAGAATATTCAGCTGATCTTGGTCAGTGATTTCAAGTGAGAAAACCACGTAAGGCTGAGAAAGATCGCCTGAAAAGATCGAAGGAAACTATTATCAGTGCTCACACACGGCTGTGAATAGTGTCTCTTCCCACCAGCTATGTGACTTGAAAACCTCATAATTCATGGGGCTTTAGCACTCAGAAGGGTCTTGCCTCAGTATTGGAGAATAATTAGCCAACTGTCTGACTTGCAACATATGATGAGCCATGGGCCTATGGTTTCCTCTTTTGTAAAAAGGAAACACTGCAACTTATCTCTTAGGAGTTTAATAAAGTTGAAGTAAGTCACAGAGCAATGCCTGACACGCTGAACATCAGTAAAAATGAGCTGGTTTTTTAACATGTGTCAACATGGATAAATACGTAACACATAAGGAGTTTTTTATACAGGATGTAGAACATTACTACAGCATATGCCATTTATAGAAATTAGTATAGTATCCAGAGGAAAAATTTTGTGTGTAAGTATATACTTTTTATGGCAAAGGTATAAATACATAGATAGGAAGGCTATAGCCACCTTCAAGACAGTGTTTGTCTCTTAAGATTAAAAGAAGAAAATGAAATTATCAGGGAAATTTCAAATATTTTAATGTTTATTTATTTAAAATATATCTTAAAAATTATAATTTAATATTTATTAAATTTAAATGGTTTACACATGTGCTAATTAAATTAATCTCTACTGTTTAAATGTTTCAGACATTTCATAATTT
Organism: Odocoileus virginianus; assembly: GCF_023699985.2. NCBI lineage: Eukaryota > Metazoa > Chordata > Mammalia > Artiodactyla > Cervidae > Odocoileus > Odocoileus virginianus. Next base: position 74,608,824 of record NC_069680.1, read on the forward strand.
GAAGTTTTTTTCAAAAACCTTTAAAAATATCAGAATGAACTTGTTTGACTTCTTTTCCGTAAACTCCTTTTCCCTTTTTAAAAATGAGAGTATATTTATTGTTCATTATGATGTAAAACTACAATGATAAATTCAAATGAAAAACATATGTGAAGCAGAGAGTGTATATTCTTATATCCCCAGCAATAATTATTATTTACAACTTGTTATATATCCTTTCTAATCCTTTCAGACAAGTATAGATACATATAATTTTAAACTGTATATAGTGAGGGTGAAACTTTACATGCTGTTTTTTAATCAGTTTTTTTCTCTTGCCAATGTACCAGGGACATCTTTCCATTTTAAGGTAGTATATAGCTCTCTATTTCAGAAACTCCATTTCTGGATGTTATTTTAACAGAGACTATATTATTCTATGATAAGACTAATTTGGTTATGAACCCATGTGATGAAGGAATGATGATAGTGTCAACAACCTCTAGGTTTTTCTTACCTTAGAATTTTGTTGTTTAGAATTTTAATGTAGTTATCTTCTGCTGTTTTAACATAAAAGACATTATTGCAAGAGCATCTCAAGCAGACGCCGTTACAATCGTGATCTCGAACAAGATGAAGCATTTATTCCAGTTGGAGAATCATTAAAAGACCTTATTGACCAGTCACAAAGTTCTGGTAGTGGATCTGGACTACCCTTATTGGTAAGCTAGAATGTCATGTAAGCCTGAATGGTTTCCTGATACAGAATGTATTGTCATATGGTGTGAAAGTTGCTCAGTTGTGTCCAACTCTTTGTAACCCCATGGACTATACAGTCCATGGAATTCTCCAGGCCAGAATACTGGGGTAGGTAGTCTTTCCCCTCTCCAGGGGATCTTCCCAACCCAGGGATCGAACCTAGCTCTCCCACATTGCAGGCGAATTCTTTACCAAGTGAGTCACAAGGGAGATGTTTAGAAGATTAAATTAGTTGAAATAAGAAATACGAAATAAGAAAGGATAGGCAGGTAAGGTAGAGTTTTGAGCTGCAAGCAAGGTTAAGAGAGAAAGTGTGGTCATGAAGTGCTGTATAAGTGTTAGCATTAGCTCACACATTTTTAACAGCCATCTTGAGGAATCAGGTATAAAATTTTTTGCATCTGTAAGGTTAAATTGATCGATTAGGAGAAATATAACTATTTCAGATTCTGAAATCAAAGAGAAGTTACTCCCACAGATCATCTTCATAAGAAGATACTTCCCCTGGTACGAAACTATATTACAGAAATACAGTTCATAAAAATGTTAAAGGGAGATGTAGATAATTCTCAAAGAGTTATATGTATAGAAATATTTAGATTTAAGGGTGAAGGGGATACTTAAACACTAGATACCCAGATAGATTTTAAATGCTTTGTTTAGTTGGATGTGTTTAACCCATTGATCTCTAATTTTAAAATTCATTGAATCCAGTAATTCTGTAATTAAATTGGAAAGGTAAAAGTAAAACTGTCTTCATATGTGAACAACATGATTGTCTGCATAGAAAATGTCAAGAATGATAATGTAAAATGACGACAACCAATAAGTGAGTTTATCAAGATTGCATAATAAGGTATTTGTACAACAATCATTGAATTTATATACACTGTCGACAAGCAGAGATTACAGTTTTAAAGGCGGTATCATTTAAAATAGCATTAAAAACTTGAAATATTTTGGAATAAGCATAACAGCATTTATGTATGACCTGTACACTTATAATTAGAAAACATTGCCAAAAGAAATTAATAAAACCATTCATGAGGAGATGTATATATATCCTGTTTTTGTATCAGAAGACTCAGTATTAAGGTTTCAGTTAGCTTAAAATTGATTTATAGTTTCAATTCAGCCCAAATCAAAATCAGAGCAAACTTTTATAGAAATTGATGAGCTTATTCTAATGACTACTTGGAAATGCAGAGGACCTAGAAGAGCCAAAACAGTTTTGAAAAAGAGTAAAGAGGTTTCACTACCTGATTTCTGGGCTCATTGTGAAACTACAGTAGTCAACACCGTTTAATCCTGGCATCGGGATAAATGTGTATGTCAGTGGAACAGAATAGAATCTGAAAATGAACATACACATATGTAGTCAATTGATTTGGATACCACAGTAATTCAGTGAGGAAAAGAGTCTATTCAACAAAGGGTGCAGGAAAAATTGGGTATCCATTTGCGAAATGGTGAATCTTGACCCTTACCTCACTCCATATACAATGCAAAATCACCTTGAAATGGATCATAGACCTAACTATAAAAGTACAAAACCTTTAAAAGAAAATGTTTTAGGAAATTATTATAACTTTGAGCATAGATTTCTTAGGACACAAAAGGAAAAGTCATTTTAAAAAAAGATAGATGGGTCTTTTCTTAAAATTTAAAACTTTTCTTATTCAGAAGATACAATTAAGAAGATGAAAAAATAAAGTCACAAACTGGCAGAAGAGTTTTGGTAAAGAATTTGTGTTGCAGAATATATGAAGAATTTTTACAACTCAGTAATGAGTCAAAAACCCAGTCTTTGAAATGGACAAAAGATTTGAACAGTTGCTTGCGCGAAGAAAATATAAGGATGGCAGATATGAACAGCACGTGAAAAGATGCTCAGCGTCATCAGGGAAATGCAGATTAAACACCGTGAGATACTACTACACATTCACTAGTTTGATGAAAACTGAGAGTATTAAGTGTGGAAAAGAAGATAGATCACCTGGAAATCTCATGGAATGTTGATTGATATGTAAAATACAGCTACTTTGGAAAACAGGTTGATAGTTGACTTTTTATACAGTGAAGCAGTCCCTCTGCTAAGTGTTTACAGAAAAGATAACGCAGGGACTTCCCTGGTGCTCCAGTGGTTGAGAATCTGCCTTGCAATGCAGGGGATGTGCGTTCAATCCCTAGTTGGTTATCTAAGATCCCATATGCTGAGGGGCAGTTAACTAAGCCCACGAGCTGCAACTACTGAACCTGTGCACAGCAGTCAAGGTCCTGCATGCCACAACTAAGACACAACGCAGCCAAATAAATTTAAAAAAAGATATGCAGATGTGTTCCATACAAAGACTATGAATGTTCATAGCAGCTTTATTTATAATAAGTTGTAAACAGCCTGGGGACTTCCCTGGCGGTCCAGTGGTTAAGACTCCGTGCTTCCACCACCAGGAAGGCAGGAGTTGGGAAGAGGTACAGATTCAATCCCTGGTCAGGGAACATTGCACATGCCATGTGGCCTAATAAATGAACAAGTAAATGTTTTTGATTTTTTTTTTTAATTGTAAACAACTCAAAAAATCCATCAGTTGGTAAATGAATAAATTGCAGTACATTCTTAGAGTGGAATACTGCTTGTCAGTAAAAAGGAACAAACTACTGATACATGCAACAGCAACGAAGTACATTTCAAAGTAGTTTATGCTGAATGAAAGAAGCTAGACACAGAGGCTTCTTATTGTATGTTTCCCTTTATGTCATATTCAAAACTGTAGGGACAGAAAAGAAATCATTGATGCCAAAGACTGAAGGTAGGTGGGGAGGGAATTGACTTTAAAGTGGTATCTTAATTGTGATGTTTGGTTGTGGTTACATGACTGTATATCTTAATTGTGATGTTTGGTTGTGGTTACATGACTGTATACATTTGTCAACACAGTTTTCAAAAAGAGTGAATTTTATTATATATAAATTGACCTCAATAATTCCAACTTTCTAAAAAGAAATCACAAAAGGATCTTGTAATAAGTGATACATAAAGTAAATCAGTTTAGATACTCATAAATCTAGTCCATTTTAACTATGTTTCCAGCCTGGACCTTAGTGTCAGTGTCATTTTATTAGTTTAGATTGGCTGAAAATGTTTCTGAAAATGAAAGGTAGCAATTTATGTGCATCTTTCATCCAACAAATACTGATGAAAGCAATATTGTACTAAAGTTATTGTCCTATATAAATATCTGTGTTCTGTGAGTCGTGGGGGATGGAATTCAAACAAATATATATACAAATAGTTATAATTGTGATAAGTGCAGCAACTGAGAAATATATATGTGCTATGAAAGTTTTTAAGAGAGAAATAATACTTGTAAGGAAACTACACATACAAAAAGACTGAGATAGGAATGAGCTTGACTGAATTCTAAAAATTGAAACAAGATAAATAAGAGGGGTGCCCATGGGGGGCTAGAGTGAAAGATCAGGCAGAAGAGTTAGGCAAGGGCCAGATCGTGTGGGATCTTATATACAGACTGAGTTGCACATTTTTAACTGTCATTTTGGATTTTGTGACATGATAAACCACCCCAAATGTCAGTGACTTGAAACAACTAACATTTATTTTTCATGATACTGTGGGTCTTCCTGGCATTTCTTTTTCTGAATTTGTTCAGCCAGACCCAAATGGTAAAGTTTATGTACATGGCCAATGGTTGGTATGGTTTTGCTCATTTTAGTTACAGAGTGCCCTAAAATGGCAAGAAAGGGCAAATCCCAATGCACAAAGACTTTTCACTTGTTCCATTAATACTTTTGCTGTTATTCTTTTGCCCAAAGCAAGTCATGTAGCCAAGCCCAGAGTCTGGGCAGGGAGACTACCCAAGACTGTGTGTACTAGAGGGGAATTATATTGACCATTTTTGCAAACAGTCTGTCACACTGACAGATTGTTATTTTGTGATTTTAGAATATATTGTACATTGTTTCATCTTCTTCTGAATACAGTACAGTCTTCCCTCAGGATTTACCTGAGGGATTGGTTCCAGGATCCCTTGAAGATATGAAAATGTGGAGATGCTCGGGTCTCTTACAGCCAGCCTTCCATTTACAAGGATGCAGAATGGATACAGAGGCCAACTACATAAATGTTAATATTGGAGTTGGTTGGTTGTGTACACCATCCTTTTTGATGGGTTGACCTATTAAACCACTCTGTCAATCTTAATACTTCTCATTTTACTTTTTCCTATTAAGGTTCAGCGAACTATTGCCAAACAGATTCAGATGGTTCGGCAAGTTGGTAAAGGCCGATATGGAGAAGTGTGGATGGGTAAATGGCGTGGGGAGAAAGTGGCAGTCAAAGTGTTTTTTACCACTGAAGAAGCTAGCTGGTTTCGAGAAACAGAAATCTATCAAACTGTGCTAATGCGCCATGAAAACATACTTGGTGAGTATACATTTGATTTTAGTTCCATATTCTACAAAGTTAAAGGGATGCTGGTGGAAGCCTAGCTCAAGGGCTTGAAAACATAAGTGAGCTCAGCTCTGTGCATTTGGCTAAAGGAAACCTAGTGGAATACATACTTTAAATACAACCCAGTCCTGAATGCAACCAGCCAATCTCTATACATACCTCAGATATTTTGGGGTTGGGTTCCAAACCACTGCAATAAATCAGATATAGCAATAAAGCAAATGACACAAATATTTTGGTTTCCAAGTGCATTTAAAAGTTGTTTATACCATACTGTAGCCTAAATGTGCAGTAGCATTATGTCTAATAAACAATGTACATACCTTAGTGTAAAAATACTTTACTGCTAAAAAATGCCAAAACAACTACAATAGTAACATCAAAGATCACTGATCATAGATCACCATAATAAGTATAATAATAATGAAAAAGTTTGAAATTTTTTGAGAATTACCAAAACATGACACATGAAGTGAGCAAATACTGTCTGAAAAGCGGCTTCTATAAGACTTGTGATAGGAGTTGCCAGAGACCTTCAGTTTGTTTAAAAGTCTCTAAAAGGTAATTTAAACAATTTTCTAGGTAACTTTAACTATGTGTACTTTTGCCTCCTGTAAAGGAAATTACCCCCCACCTCTATAAGATGTAGCCTCATTTATGTTCTATGCTAGTAGGTCTCTCCCCTCACCCCCATTTACACAATACCAAAATAACCTGGGTGTGATTTGATCAGTATGGCGCATAAACTCATCTGCCTTCCCTGGCTTCTTTTCAGCTACTGTTTCCTTGCCCTTTACTTTAGAGAGTGCATAGCATGTTGCTAATAGTTCCCTACAGTAATTGTATTACTTTCTTAGAACAGCTTATTGAAGATTACCACAAACCGTGTGGCTTAAAACAATAGAAACTTAATCCTCTCCAGAGTTCTGAAGGCCAGACGTTTAAAATCAAGGTGTTGGCAGGTCCAGGCTCTCTGAAGGCTTTAGGGGAGGACTCTTCCTGCCTCATCCAGATTCTGGTGATTGCCAGCTAACTGTCTTCAGCATTTCACACTTCAGGATCTGTCTTTGTTGGCACGTGACCTTTCCCCCGTTGTGTCTGTGTCCAAACTTCCCTCTTCTTGTGAGGATACTAGTCATTGAGTAGGTATCCACTGTAATCTAGTATTCACCTCACCTGAACTTGATTATATCTACAAAGACCTGTCTCCAAATAAGGTCACATTTATAGAGACCTGGTGGACATGAATTGGTTGTGGCAGGGAGGGCTATTATTCAACTCAGCACTCTGACCTTCTGAAGAGAGGGAGGATAAGAGGAGAAGGAAAGAAAGCCAGTATCGTGAACTTGCTTGTCAGTGAACCAGGCTGAAAAGACAGATGTGATGAGGCATTGATGGGCAAGTGGGTGTTAGCTTAGTTAGGATCGAACTCTTAGTTGAATATAGTAGAACTGGACATGGAACAACAGACTGGTTCCAAATAGGAAAAGGAGTACGTCAAGGCTGTATACTGTCACCCTGCTTATTTAACTTATATGCAGAGTACATCATGAGAAACCCTGGGCTGGAAGAAGCACAAGCTGGAATCAAGATTGCTGGGAGAAATATCAATAACCTCAGATATGCAGATGACACCACCCTTAAGGCAGAAAGTGAAGAGGAACTAAAAAGCCTCTTGTTGAAAGTGAAAGAGGAGAGTGGAAAAGTTGACTTAAAGCTTAACATTCAGAAAACTAAGATCATGGCATCTGGTCCCATCACCTCATGGGAAGTAGATGGGGAGACAGTGGAAACAGTATCAGACTTTATTTTTGGGGGCTCCAAAATCACTGCAGATGGTGACTGCAGCCATGAAATTAAAAGACACTCCTTAGAAGGAAAGTTATGACCAACCTAGATAGCATATTGAAAAGCAGAGACATTACTTTGCCAACAAAGGTCCATCTGGTCAAGGCTATGGTTTTTCCATTGGTCATGTATGGATGTGAGAGTTGGATTGTGAAGAAAGCTGAGTGCTGAAAAATTGATGCTTTTGAACTGTGGTGTTGGAGAAGACTCTTGAGAGTCCCTTGGACTGCAAGGAGATCCAACCAGTCCATCCTAAAGGAGATCAGTCCTGGATGTTCATTGGAAGGACTGATGCTGAAGCTGAAACTACAATACTTTGGCCACCACATGCGAAGAGTTGACTCGTTGGAAAAGACCCTGATGCTGGGAGGGATTGGGGGCAGGAGGAGAAGGGGACGACAGAGGATGAGATGGCTGGATGACATCACCGACTTGATGGGCATGAGTTTGAGCAAACTCCAGGAGTTTGTGATGGACGGGAAGGTCTGGCGTGCTGCAGTTCATGGAGTCGCAAAGAGTCGGACACGACTGAGCAGCTGAACTGAACTGAACTTAATATTTAACTCTAAAGTAAAGGGCAAGGAAATTGTAACTGAAAAGAAAGCCAGGGAAGGAAAGAAGCCGGGGAAGGCTGATGAGTTTATGCACCATCCTGATCAAATCATACCTGGGTTATTTTGCTATTGTGTAAATGGGGGTGAGGGGAGAGACGTGCTAGCATAGAGCATAGTTAACTTAACCAGTACTATGGCCACCTGATGTGAAGAACTGACTCATTGGAAAAGACCTTGATGCTGGAAAAGACTGAAGGCAGAAGGAGAAGGGGATGACAGAGGATGAGTTGGTTGGATGGCATCACTGATTTGATGGACATGAATTTGAGCAAGCTCCAGGAGTTGTTAATGGACAGGGGAACCTGGAGTGCTGCAGTCCATGGGATCACAAAGAGTCAGACACGACTGAGTGACTGAACTGAACTGAACTGAACTTTTTAATGTGTCCGCTTTTCAGTTTGAAATGAAGAACAATTTCCACATTCCTTCTTCATAGTTCTTGATGTTCAGGGAATCATGTAGATTAACAGCATTCCCTCAGGTTATTATATATGTGATCTTTTTCTTAGTCATATTATCATTTTTATGATTGATTATTAATTACAAAAGTAAAGACTTATGTGTAAATGACAGATAAAAATTTGGGTAATACATTCAAGAGATGTTGTCAGGTAAGTTAAATTTATATATCTATAGATGATACCCATGTTATTCTCAGTATCCTGAATGAGCATCTTTTATTCTTCCTAGCCACCTCTGATAACTAACCTTTTAAACTCATTAATTGAACAGGTTTTATAGCAGCAGACATTAAAGGTACAGGTTCTTGGACTCAGCTCTATTTGATTACTGATTACCATGAAAACGGATCTCTCTATGATTTCCTGAAATGTGCTACACTAGACACCAGAGCCCTGCTTAAGTTGGCTTATTCGGCTGCCTGTGGTCTGTGCCATCTCCACACAGAAATTTATGGCACTCAAGGAAAGCCTGCAATTGCTCATAGAGACCTAAAAAGCAAAAACATCCTCATCAAGAAAAATGGAAGTTGCTGTATTGCTGACCTGGGCCTTGCTGTTAAGTTCAACAGGTGAGTGGTTCTTTGCCTGGTGCTTTGGAGTTATTTTAATCTCCTAAAGACATTTACCTGTTTGTATTTGTATTCAGGACAGTGGGACTCCAAACATGTGAAGAAAACTAAAGTGAATGTGCTAGTCACTCGGTTGTATCCAACTATTTGCGACCCCATGGACTGTAGCCCGCCAGGCTCCTCTGTCCATGGAATTCTCCAGACAAGAATATTGGAGTGGGTTGCTATTCCATTCTCTGAGGGATCTTCCCAACCCAGGGAATGAACCTGGGTCTCCCGCATTACAGGCAAATTCTTTACCATCTGAGCCACCAGGGAGGCCCTCCAAACATGTATTTGTGCTTATGTCATTATAATGAGGATTTTGGGGGGAGGTTTGTCTTAGTGTTTTGTTCTTATTGTGGTTTTTGTTTTTTTACAAAAATTGCGTCCTACTCTACATAATTCTTGATTTCCTACTTTTTATTGTCTTAGACATCTACTTCAGTTTATATAGATCTTTACTCTTTTTAACAGCAGTATGGAAAGTTTCCCATTTTATAGATTACTATGATTTATCCCATCTATGACCCAACTGATGGACATTAAAGTTGCCTCCAGGTTCTATTATTTAAAAAGTACTTCATTGAATATTGTATTTTATCCATATATAATATTCCAGAGTACTTGTAAAAGTATTTCCTCATGATGGATTTCTGCAGAAGGGGCTAGACAGAGAGTATGTATATATTAAACTATATTAATAGGTTTTCCCTTTAGAAAATGTGCATCAGTTTATACTCCCATAAACAAGATTTATGTATGCCATTGCTTCATCCCTACTTGATATTGTCAATATTTTTTTTTTTTTTTTTACAAATCCACACATTTATTTATTTTCAAGAAGTTTAAATCCTCGAAGTATACAGCATCACACGGATTCTGTGTCCAATGGCTTTAGCAGGAAGGTTATTTTGGAATTTGGCACGAACCACGCCACTGTTTCCATGAGCTTGAGTTATCTTTCCCCAGATTACTCTGGTTTTGTTAGGTTTTCCACCAGGAGTGACTGTGTTGTTCTTTGCTTTGTACACATAAGCACATCTCTTGCCTAGATAGATTTCAGTTTCATCTCGAGCATATACACCTTCAATTTTCAGGAGAGCAGTGTGTTCCCTTTGGTTCCATAGACCCTGTTTATAGCCAGCAAAAATGGCCTTGGACCACAGCCTTCCAGACATATTTGTCATTTTAGAAGTCCCGTTCCCAGCAGGAAGTCCCGTTCCCAGCAGGCCTCCACAGGGTCCAAGATGGCTGAAAGAGCGTCAGTATTTTTAAACAATGAGAATATCACATTTTTAGGAAACCATTGAAATTGTTTTAATGTTATAACTCTAGAGTACAGCAGCCATTTCACATTTCAAAATTCATGTCAGGCCATAAAATTAAAGTACATAATAAAGCAAACATCAAAAAAATTAATCTTCTGTCATTATTACAGTTTTCTATCCTATTGTTTTTTTCTATCAGGGGAGTTTTTATTGGCTCAAGTATTCATCAAATGCCATTTAAGAAAATATAAAGTACCTTATATTGATGTCCATTTCAGAATAGTTTCCAAAATCTTAACAGATCTGGGAACCTAAAAAAAAAAACCATTCATGTCTTCAAACTCTAAAATATACTCCCAAAATTAAAAAAAAAAAAGATAAATATTGCAATATGATTATGTAAACATGACTCACAATAGAATTAAGTTGGTTGGACCCATAAAGAAAAAAATGTAATCCTAAATCACAAAGGATCACATGAGAATGAAAAAAGCAAATGATGCCTCTCAATTTTCACATTCACTTGTCCTAGGACATAATTATCTACCACATTTTATATTCAGTACTGTTCTCTTCCTTAGAGAGACACAGCACTTACTTGGTGACAAAACTTGGCCTGAACTGATTTGAGGTATTTACTGTCTTTATTTATTCAGTTAACTATGAATATTCATACTTAGTTTTTTGCTGTGGACTTAGTAATGATTTTAATTCAGTACTGCTCCAGACCCTGCTGGAGATGTTATATAATATATAGCATATATTTAAAGAGTATAATACTTTTTTAAAATCTGAAAGATGTTAAATTTCAAGATACATCTAGCCCCAAGGATTACTAACTGATAAGGAAATGTAGACTCATTAGATAGATTTTCATTTTATTTAGTTGTGTATACAAACACACATACACATAGAGAGAGAGACAAATTCTGACTGTTACACAATGCAGCGAAAATAGAGGAGAAATGATTTTCTTCTTTTCCCTCAACCTGGACATTTTCTGTCTTCTGTTTCAGTGACACAAATGAAGTTGATGTACCTTTGAATACTAGGGTGGGTACCAAACGCTACATGGCTCCGGAAGTGCTAGATGAAAGCCTGAATAAAAACCACTTCCAGCCCTACATAATGGCTGACATCTATAGCTTTGGCTTGATCATTTGGGAAATGGCTCGTCGTTGTATCACAGGAGGTAGGAGTTTAGGTAGCATGTCTCTGGTTATGTCTGTATACTCATCATTCAAAAAATAACAGCTCCAGTTGTATAATTTAGATGTCATCTATGTCAGGGATCTCCAAGATCACTCTCTGGTTCTGTAATTGCATTAGATCTCTCAGGATTCAGTGTACAGTTGTCTTCATAGTAAAGATTTGTTACACTGAAAGGATACACATCAAAATCAGCGAAGGGAAAAAAAAAGGCACGTGGGGCAAAAGTTCAGAGGAAATTGGGCATAAGCTTCTGAAAGTCCTTTCCCATGGAGTCACTCAGGATTGTTTAATTCCCCTAGCAGGGAATTGTAGAAATGTAAAATATTGTCCTCTAGGGAAGTTCATTAGAGATTTAGTACCCAGAAATTTTTTTGGAGGCTGGTCACATGGGCATCGTCTGCCTGGCATGTATCAAAATTCCAAACTTCTAGAAAGAAAGCAGGTGGTCAGCATAAATTATATTGTTTGCACAAATAGTCCAGGTACAAAGGCCACCCTTTTCATTTATATGAGTAAAGAGAGCTGTTTACCAGGCAAGTTCCCAGATAGCAGCTAAGTGCCAATCTTGCAAGCAGGCCTTTTATACAGATAGCAATTTCGGGTCTGCTTTATTAACTCATTTCTACGTATACGTTGTCTTTCTACTGCAGAAAAAAAAAAAACACCTCATTTATTAGTAGAAGCAACTGTGTACATAAAAAATAAGACTAAAAATTTAGGTTGAATGGTTCACTTTGCTTATTTTAAGGGATATTGGTATGTTCAATATGGACAATTATTGTGGGGATATAGAAAATAATCAGATACTTTAAAAGGAGAGTAGAACATACATTTACTATTAAACATGAATCATCTGCTCAGTTATCTTTTCTTCTTTATGGGGGAATTATAGTTCCTTAGTTCAGTAAGAAGTGTTGAACGGATTGATGTATTTTTTCCAGCCACCATTTTTGTGCCCACTGTTTTCTCACTCACTGCAGGAATAGTAGAAGAGTACCAGTTGCCATATTATAACATGGTACCCAATGATCCATCATACGAAGATATGCGTGAGGTTGTGTGTGTTAAACGTTTGCGGCCAATTGTGTCTAATCGATGGAACAGTGATGAAGTAAGTGGGATTCAGTCCTCTCAGGAAGTGATTGCTGAGTGTTGCCAAAGACACTTACCCACTCATGACATTCTCTTTACTTTTCAGTGTCTACGAGCAGTTTTGAAGCTAATGTCAGAATGCTGGGCTCACAATCCAGCCTCCAGACTTACAGCTCTGAGAATCAAGAAGACACTTGCCAAGATGGTTGAATCCCAAGATGTAAAGATTTGACAGATAAAAAATCATGAGGAGAAATTCTAGACTGCAAGAACTGTTTTCACCCAAGGAATGGGTGGAATTAGAATAGAATGAGGATGTTAACTTGGTTCTCAGACTCTTTCCTCACTACACCTTCACAGGCTGCTAATATTAAACCTTTCAGTACTCTGTAGAATACAAGCTGGGAACTTCTAAACACTTCATTCTTTATATATGGACAACTTTATTTTAAATGTGGTTTTTGATGCCTTTTTTTTATTGGATTTTTATGAACTGCATCAAGACTTCAATCCTGATTAATAAGTCTCCAGTCAAACTCTGGGTACTGAATTACCTGTTCATAAAATGGTGCTTTCTGTGAAAGCCTTGAGAAGATAAATGAATTCAGCAGAGATGGAGAAATATACACGTTTGCCTTCTACCTGAAAAAAATTTAATCTATTTGTATTCTACCTTTGTAAACAGCCTATGGATTATGATCTGTTTGGGATGCAGTACTGCTTCATTTATGATAGTTTGTCATGCCTTGATGACGGTGTGTGTGTGTCTGTGTACATACGTGCATACCAGAGTTCCTCTGCTGCCATTTGAATTAGAAGAAAATAATTTGTGAATGCACAGGAAGATATTGGTGGCTGTGGGTTTTGTGCTTTAAAAATGCATTATCTGACCGAGATTTGCCAATCGCATAAAAGCCATTTACCTTGCAAGTGAGCTAGCTTCTCCACCAACTTTATTTTTTAACATTAAAGTTAATATAAAGGCCAAAAGGAGTTAAAAGTGTATGTAAATTTGGACTGTTTTCCTCCCACCACAAACTTTTTTTTTTGTTAATTGTTATTATTGTCATGAAAAACATCCTGTCCAAAGTTGGAACTTCCAATGCCATGAAACCTAAAGAAAACACTTCTTATTGAAGTGAATACTAATTAATGAATTTGATAGCAATGTAAGTGCCTATAACCATGTTCTGTATTCTTTATTCTCAGTAACTTTTAAAAGGGAAGTTATTTATATTTTGTGTGTAATATGCTTTACTTGCAAATTACCTGCTCCTTTACAACCATATTTTATACATGTACATACATTAATACTATAGAAACCAGCTCATATGTACCTCATATCCCATCCTTAAGGGAAAAACATTAAAAGATCATCAGAAAAATATATAAAGTAGAAACTGCATGTGAAATCTTCACAATTAATTCAAAACAGTATATCAAATCTAGGACTTTGTTTAACTTTAGGTATAGACTTTGATTAAGATGCCATCATCTCAGTTCTGTTTATGAAGCATCCTCAAATTAGAAATTTCTATCTCACGAGTTAATACACATTTGTCATCAACTATTTTAGACACTTAAATCATTTAAAATTTTTAGTTTTATGATTTCAGTTTCATAAGTTTGTGAAAACAGTGAAAGGTCAGGCAAAAAGTTCAATATCTAGTCAGTACCTGTATCTATACCATACAGCTCTTATTCAATAACATATTTGAATATAATACATATTTCATGGATGCCTTGTTTTCCCAAGGAGTAACTCTGATCTACTTATTAAAAGTATATTTCTGTAATGCCTTTTAAATATTACTGTCTTACTCTGAACAAACAGCTCATGGATGCATAAAGTGAGGATTTTCTTGAGTACTGCATAAAATAAATGTGATTATCATAACAACATAGTAAAAAAAAACTTCAAAGTGGAGGAATCAGACAGTCAGGAATTGTCCATTGCCAAAAATGTGATTGACATTTAAGGATGAAACTTGATATATTGGTCAAATTTCACAAATTTGAAATTTGCTTTAACAGTTTTGACCAAGTTTAATAGTTTACTATCTAACATAACTAAAGTTTGGAGTGTTCATCAAGATAAGTAAATTTATATATTGATAGTACGCAATAACTTGCTCTTTGAGAATGTTGTCCCCATCACTATACTGAGAAATATAGATGTTTTAATCTAACTTGCCATGTAATTTAAGAATAATTATGAGCTCTGATATAGTTAAAGTTAACCTTGATTTATTTTTTATTTGATAACTATAAATCTTGAAAATAATTTGTCATCCTAATAAAGGAAAATGTAAAAGAAAGGCAAAGTATTCCTAGAATTGTTAAAATATTATGTGGAAGCAAAAATTCCAGGTAATATATGACCATTATAATTTTTTAATTAAATTGACCTATTAAAAATGATATCAAGGACTAACTATAGAAACTTGTTCAATAAAAGTATTTTCTAACAAAAGATGTTTTTTAATATTAATGGTCTTTGAAGAGCAAATGATGTCATATTTGAAATTCTAAAGCCTACAAAAAACTGCAGGAAACCTATTTTTTTCTCTCCTTTTATTCTTAAGTTTCTGACTTCTTATTTAAAGAGTAAAAGAGGAAGGATTTCATAGCACCATAGATAACTTGTAAAACCCTTAAAGTCATTATTTGGTCCTGCTTACAACTTAGCATCTTAAAAATTTGTGGCTTCTGTGTCTCATCCCTTTTAGTAAAACATAAAAACAAACAAAAAACCAAAGCTACCTGAATATAACAAAACTTAATCTTCCCTCAAAGAAAAGTCTCCTAATGAATTCTCTTTCTGTTGGTAAATATCTCTAGAATCAGAGGCATACTAAGATTGACTTTAGTGTGTCTATTCTGAGCTTTTCCTGTGTTTCTTATTGGACAAGTTTCTGAAGCATAAAATTTGAGTCTGGTTTTTCTGGAACTGTTTTCATAAAAGATACTGCAATCACCATTTTATATTGCCTTTCCAATTTCAAGAGTGTTTTTGACCTTAGAAAGTGACTTAAGGTTTTTGAAAATTATCTTTTCCTAGAATGTGCCAGATTTTTAATTTATTCACTGTATAAAAAAATATTTGGTACCTATTTTCCCCCAGATGCTTGGCTTTTGTTTAGAACAAAAATGGAATTCGGTGTTTAAAGAATCATGCATCTCTAAGTTGGCCCAAGATCAAATTTGAATAATTATTCCAGGCAAGATTTTATAAATTAAATTACCTGTGTTTCATGTTGTTTTGAAATGTTTCTAAATATCTAAGATAATTTCAGCAGCAGAAATATGAATTAACTTTTAAAAAAATTGTTGCAGCTCTTGTACTGTTTAAAAGTGGTAATATTTATTGTTTGCTTGGGTCAGATGTTAAAATAATAATGTAGCAGTTCATCTTCTTGCCTCAGTGCTGTTATGAGTGTCACAGTGAAAATTGCAGAGAGAGTTGACATATTCATAAAAATCAAATTAAATCTAGGGCAGCATCACATGAAGTTACATGTAATGATTGTCCCATAAGGAAAGTATGTGAATACTGCTTTTGCAAAGGATTAAATATATTGTAATTTTAGCTTGTGCTCTGTACTATGCTTTCAGTGGAATTATTTAAGCCCATTTAGTGACTGTTGTACTTGCCAATTTTAAAAACTAAAATGTAGTATATATTGTATAAAATGAAAGTATCATTATAGCTTAATTAGGAAAGTTGTACATAAACACTGAAAAGGGTTAAAAACAGGCAGTTTTATTATGCAATTGTAAAACACCAAAAATATAGATTCATCTTTGATATGTAATACACTAAATGTATTTTGTACAGCATCTGGTTTAAAAGGTGCCTTATTAAGTTTACCATTGATTGCTTTGTTCTATATATAGATTACATCCAATGTATCATTTTTAAGTAAATAACCTTATTTTAGTATACTTTAGTGATGTGTTTTGTGAAACTCTACTTTGACTATATTGTGTGTCAGAAGCCACGTGTCTGGTGAATTAACAAATAAGTTAGCATACATACTTATGTCCCTGAGATGTGCATTTCATCTACCAGAAACCCAGTATGGGACACAGACAGGTAAGTGACCACACACTCTTTCCTTTATGTAGATAAATTATAAGATAAATTACAAGCCTATTACAGCTGAGGGTTATTTTCCTTAAGATTTATTTTCTAATTCTAAAAATAGGTACACATTATAGAAATTTTAGAAAACCTAGGAAAGAATAAAGAAACAAATGAAATGATTCAAAATCCTATTGCCAGATAGTGCCACTACTTACATTTGGTGGTTTCTTTTCAGTCTTTTTTGCTGCTGCATATTTCTTACAATGTTGAAGTCACAGTGTGTGGTTACATATCAATTGAAAATATGATTTTTTAAAAAATTGACTACATAGCATTCCATTAAGTAGATGGAACAATTTGTTTTTATAATTCCCTGTTGAATATTTGGGTTATTTTCATTGTTTGAGAAAATATAATCAATGTATTGAACTTCCTTGTATATAAATCTTCATATACTTATTTTCTTAGGTTACACTCTTAAAAGTGGAAACAATAGATGTGAACTTTCAAAAGTTCTTCAAGATGAAAAAAAAATCTGAGATTCTTGATAAATACTACTACCTTGCTGTCCAAAAAGGTTTCTCATTTACACTCCAAGAGCAGTGTAAGAGTGCTCGTGTCACTACCTAGCCAGGTAATTTCTTGCAAGTTTTTTCTCTTTCTGCTAATAGAGTGCCTGATTTCTTGCCTGAAACTAGCTTCTTTTAAGAGTAGTGGAGTCCGTTTATCTGACCTTAGTGTTCCTGCTGCAGCAAATGGTTTTTTTAAAGCTTAAACTTCAGGGAAGTAAAGGGAGCTTTCCTTCTCTCCTGTAGCGACATCATTTTGCCTCCTGCGCTTGGTCTCGCCACCTACTAGAGCTGTTTTCAGCTGTGTGTAAATTCAGTCAGTGTGCCTTGTGATGCCTTTTCTTCGGCATTTGAACATGTTAAATCCTCATAAGAGATTTGGAACTAGTTGATGTCTCCCCCCACAAAAAAATATATATATGTTGGGAGATACCCTATTATAGACTCCTTATCCTCCTTTAGTGTCAATGTAAGACAGTTTCTTGAAATAATAGCATGCTGTGCAGCTTGATAAAGAAGAATCAGGGATTTCTGGGGCCTATCAAGTACATGCCAGCTTTTTTCCCATCTCTAAAAAGCTGACTTGGACTTCCCTGCTGGTTTGGTTGCCACAACTGCGCTCCCAATGCAGGGGGCCTGGGTTCGATCCCTGGTTAGGGAACTAGATCCCACATGCTGCAACTAAGAGCTTGTATGCTTCAACTTAGATCCTGCTCAGCCAAAATTTTTTAGACACTGTTCTTCTGGAAGAGCCTAATCTTTATAGGTAGTTTTAAGCAGACGCAAATTCAGTCATTAAGTCTTCATTCTCTGGGAGAAGTATTTACCTGCCTATTGCTAGTACATGAACCATTTCTGGTACTTCATACTTCAGTTGGATGCATATTCCTAAAAAAACAAGCCTGACTTTAGCCCTTGGAGCAGTACAGCCAAAGTGGACACAGTTCACTGCAGGTGACTGGCCAGAAGTACAGGCAGAGGCCATGCAATGGCAGTGTTCCTGCTGCAGTCATGGGGAGTTAAACACTGTGAGCCCATGGTAAGAGCAGATGGGCAAGTCACCCTGAAGCTGGGAATCAGGAAGCAAAAACTTAGTACAAGTACAAAGGTACGTAGAAAACAGTATTTCAGATGGAAGCAGAGACTAGAGCTGAAAGGTTAATCCATAATTATCTTTTGAATTGCTATTGAATTGTTATTCTCTTTTTTAGATGCAGTATGTGTGGCCTACCTACTACTGCTCTGAACTTTATCTTCCTGGTTGTTGTCCAGTTACTTGCTCAGAGTGAAATTCAGAATAATTCTAGATGCCCCAGTGCTCTCTACCCCCACCTCACTCAATGACCTAGATTTTATACAGGGAACAGAAAATGTTACCATTGTTTTAGAAATCAGTATGAAATTCTTACATTCAAAGTATTTTTAAACAAGAGGAAGAAAGAACTTGGGCCTCTTTTATTTTTAGGTAGGGAAAGCCTTTTTTGAAAGCAGCTTTAGAATCAGGTTGAAGCACAGCTGTTGCTCCATTCTCTGTGCTCTCCTATGTGACTAAAGTCCAAGTAAGTGTTGAAAACCACCAGAAGAAGGAAGGGGAAAGCTGTGTCAAAAAAAAGAACCAACACTATTGGGGAAAGCATTTCAATCAGGCACTTTAAAAGCAGTTTTTATTATTAATAATTGACTGTCCCTTCACACTTGGCTAGTGGTATTGTTGAAGAGAGATTCTAACTTGGAAGATTCTGCTGCATGATCTCCAAGCATCCCTGTGGCCAGTAAGAAGTCTGATACGTGTCTGATTCAGTCCTTTCTGGTTTAACTTACCCCTTTTCATTCAGGGAACACAGTTTAATTTTTGTTTTTGATGTTTGGAAGTTTAAACTTGCCATGTCTAGATATATTCATTCTGTTTCTCAATACTAATTGGGTCCTGTTAATGTTTCCTTAGAAACTTTTCTTCCATCGCTTCTCTACTGTCCCTTCCCTTTTACTTTTCTGTTTCTCGAACTGCTTTAGACAAATAATAGGTCCCATGGATGTTGCTTCCATATTGCTTACATGTCTTTCATGTTTCATCCTGCCTTTTGCTTTGCTGCCCACCTACTGAGTGTTTTATTTCAACAACCAAATTTTATTTCAACTTTATTTGTATTTTGAAAAAATTTCAAACTTCAAGAAAAGTTGCAAAAGTAACTTTGCAAAGTAAAGTTGCCATTTACACTTCATCCAGATTTATAAGCTTACATTTTGTTACATTTGTCACACAAATCACTTACTGCTTTGCCATTCTTCATGTATACAAGAATTGCAGAGGTTCATCTTGGAATGTCTGTGTACAGACATCCACATATACTTTTTTCTGAACTACTTGGAGTAAATTACAGAGGTCATGCCTCTTTACCCCTGAATCCTTCAGAGATACTCTGTTACATAGCCAATTATATACAGTTTTCAAAATCAGGAAAGTTAACATTTATACCATAATGATTATCAGCAATACCATAGTCTGCAGACCTTATTCAGGTTTTGCTAGTTGTTTCAGTGAAGTCCTTGAGCACATTTTCCTGGTCCATAAGCTGCCTCAGATCTTGCATTGCCTTTAAATGTCCTGTCTCCTTATTCTTGTTCAATCTGAAACAGTTCTCTAGATTTTGTCTCTTGTGACACCAAGATTTTCCAGAATAAAGGCCAGCAATTTTGTGGACATGATGTTTGTGTCCTCAGGGCATCCCACCAGGATGCCATGGCATCAGTATCTCATTGATGGTGTTCTTGATGAGCCCTTTTTAAGGTGCTACTCACCTAGTTTCCCTGCTGTCAATTTCCTGTTTTCCTTTTGTACTTAGCTTGTTGTGAGAGATACTTTGAGACTGCATTTTAACATCCATTGATAACTTCTACATGAATCAGTGATTACAGACTGGTGATTTTCTGATTCCATTTTTACATTTACACTTATTAATTGGCATTCTGCTACAAGGAATAAATGCTCTGTTTTTGTTTATTTTTTATTGTCAGTATGGACTCTCATTCAATAAGTTATAGTCTGTTAGGTCATTTTTTGTTCTGATGCTCAAATTGACCCAGACTTGGCTGCTGTGAGTTCATCAAGGTGGCGCTTGAGTCCTTTTGACACATATCCGTTGTTTTTGAGCACTTTTTACTTTGGGGCACATGAAGATGTTCCAG
Source organism: Odocoileus virginianus (assembly GCF_023699985.2). Lineage (NCBI taxonomy): Eukaryota > Metazoa > Chordata > Mammalia > Artiodactyla > Cervidae > Odocoileus > Odocoileus virginianus. The sequence goes on from NC_069680.1 coordinate 74,628,981, forward strand.
GCTCATCTGGTGTTTTCCTTGCCCCTGCCATTGAGTTAGCCATTTCTCTTTGGTTCCTTTTAGGGAGGATGATAATTAGGAACCAGGGTCTAGGTGGCAAATAATCAATCTGAATTTCCAATTTCCTGTATTGTTTATAGAGATTTATATATTCCGAAGTTCTCGGTTTGTTGAGTTTGGAACCTCTCGTTCAGGACACTGGATTTCCACTTATGTTAAGCAGTTTGATGTTGTTGCTCATCTGTGTATTTGTGAATCCTTGCTGAACCCAGTTCTGTGTTCCTCGGGTTCCTGCTTTTATCAAGGAGTGATGGAACTTTCTGTTAGAGCAAAAATAAGTAATCCTTTCCTCTCTTCTTAATCTACTCTAGAGGATTCAGGCTTTCCCCGCTCTGCATGTTTACCTCTACAAGCAGAAAAGAGTTTTGTCATTGTCAGGCCAGGTTTAGGGGAGCTTTCTTCATGGAGGAATGATGCTCAGTCTGAAGCTGGGAGAGGAGTTTTTGAGATAAACATCATGGGAGAGGAGAGGAACTTCAGAGTATGAGAGGAAAAGGGAGTTTTAACCAACATTTTTAATAGACCATATATCCTCTTCATGATGTTTCTGAAATGAGTTATTTTGACATGTTGTGGTTTGTGGAGACACAGCTCAGGATTTCCTCCAGCAGTCTTGGCTGTGATCAAGTCACACGTATCCTCTGGGTGTGGGAGGTTCTTGCCTCTAGGTGTCAGTAGCCGCTGTGTGACTGCTGGGGACTGACCGGCGGGCACTGCTCCAGCTCCAGACGGAGGCCACTGTCACCAGCTGCTTATTCAGCTCAAGCTGCCACACCTACCCCTCCCTCCTCCACAGACCAAGAAGAGCTGAGTGTGAGTTCAGGGATCCCCCGAAATCACTCCCATCTCTCAAGTGTTTTGATTTATGACTTCCTATTGCTATTTCATTTTGTAGTTTCTCCCTTGTACTTCTGTTTTATAGGAGTTAACTAAGATTTCCTGATATGTTTATGGTACCATTCTTGTGTTTCAATGATATTTTTGAGTATTTTTGTGTATTTTTTTTTTACCATCGGGTTTAGGGAATTTTGATACCACTCTGTGCATGAGTCATTGTCTTGTTTTGGATGCCACAAATGAAGGGTATTTTAACACTTGCCTGGGTAATGGGGGGTCTCCTTTGGGGGCACTCAAAACAGACTCTCCACCCAGAGCCATTAATGGAAGAAATAAGAAATCCATTAGGGACTTCCCTGGCAGTCTAGTGATTAAGACTACCTTCCAAAGCAAGGAGTATAGGTTTAGTCCCTGGTTGGGGAGCTAAGATCCCATGCCTCGTGGCCAAACCCCCCCCCAAAAAAACCCCTAAAACAGAAACAGTATTGTAACAAATTCAATAAAGACTTTAAAGATGGTCCACATTAAAAAAAAAAATCATCAAAAGAAAATAGATCCATTGAACTTCAGAATTCTTGATAATCTGAGGTCCTGGTTACAGAAGTATTTAAACAAAATTTATACTTAAACTTGATATTAAGATTTTGTGAAATTTGCATGGAAAGCACTCTATTTGAAAGAACCATTGTCTCCAGTTCTTACCCCAGAAACTTCAGGAGTGGTTTATCCATGATTCTGGAAGAGTTTACCAGTTAGCACTTTTCATTTATAACTTCCCTGTTAAATAGCACCAGCCATATGTGGGTTGAAGGACATGTGCCCCTTATAGAGGATGTCAGTTCATAATAAGCCACTCTGCTTATTATGTGCAGTAAATTCCAAATGAAAGTCGTAAATAAGATTGTGTTACCCTAAATGTCTCACTTCGTCACCAGCACAGCCTGACCAGTAACAGCAGGACTGAACAGAAAGAAGACACAGCATGGTCTTCCTAGAAGCAAGCGTGGCCTGGTACTGGCTTTCCAGTCTTTGGTCAGGAGTGGCCCTAATACGTCATATCTGGTGTCAGGATTACTCTTGCAGCTGAGCTGCAGTAGCAGGAGGCCCTGGCCGGAAGGGCAAAGGAATCAAAGAGTAGAACCTGTGGTCAAGATAATAAAACACCAGAACATTTAGAGTTGTTAGACTGACCACCTCATACACAGGTGAAAAAGTTCAAGAGTGGTTGTGATTTACCCCAAGGTCAAACTGTCAGTGGCAATGTAGCTGGCATATTGTTCCTTTTAACACTGATATTTTAGCACATTGAGCACACCAAGCTTAGAAATTCTGAGGGACAAATTATTTGAATTCAGGAGCCCTGGAAACAATGAGAGGGGCCAGGAACCTTGTTAACCCTCACAGGCAATTCTGTCCTTTTTCATCACCCAGACCAGTCTGGTTTTCTTATGGACAAAGGTATATCCAACAAATAACAGATACCTACTCCCCAAATAAAAATGTTTTCTGACAAGTAGATGACTGCTTTCTCAAGCCTGTTCTCTTCAGGATCTGTAACTTTCTGAAAACCATACATTAATACTGTAGGAATAACTGCAACTCTAAGCTGTACTCTGTAATTCAATATTCTGTGGATACTGCAGCGGCCTCTGAGTGTTTTAGGTAGTGTTAACAACTGAAATTGTGAAGTCACATCCCAAACAGTTTGACTTTGCCCCATATTTCTACCTACTTCACCAAATTTTTTGTTCTCCATACTGGTTTGCTTCGCAAACCAGCCAGATCTGAAGGGCATCACTTTATTCCAAAGATGATGATTCATTGAGGGAGATTTTACCATCTTCCTTCTCTTCTCTCAGCTACCTTCTTGTTGAGAAATGATAATGAGAACCGGGGTGGTCATAAGCTATTGGAGAAAGCAAAAAAGGTAAAGGCTATACACTTTTAGTTCGTGTTTGTCATGGCTTGGCCTTTACCCTGTGTGAGGCAGGGAGAAAAGGGAGTAAAGTTAAAGTTACAAGGCAAGTTCAAGGAAGGACTGAAACTAAGGAAAAGATAATAACTTGTGTTTCCCTTGGTTAAGTCAACCAGGTCTTTTGTCTCCACTTTTGACTGATAGTCACCAAACAGTTGGTTTCCTCCTCCTGCTCCGTAGTAGATAGAGTAGCTTCCAGTTTTGTCCCAAATGTCACTTCCATTTAAACATATTCTTTTTGGGAAAGAATGGTTTTTTAGCATAAGATGAAGAGGAAGCAGGAGAAAGGTTTAAAGTGTTGTATGTAAGTTTCCAACCACAGGAGGAGCCAAACACCAAAGCAGCTGCAGAACACAGGGTAAGGCCAGGAACTGGAGTCCAAGCCATGCTGCCTCAGAAGGCAGACCAAGCCAAGAGTCACACACCCCGGGCCAGGGCCTGCCCGGGGAGAAGCATTCCAGTCTTTCTCATTAAGAAACAGCCAGACCCAGTGCATCTAGAGAGCGGCCACAAATACCACGTTGTCTTTGGAGAAGGTTTCCAGGGAAAAGCTAGACCAACTGGATGGTCTCCAGGCCAAGGAGAGCTGGACAAGTCCACAGTGTCTGGTCAGAGCTGTGCTTGGTACTCAGGTCTTGAATAACAGGAAGCCCCCGAATGCAGTGCCTGGCGGGCTTCTCTTCATTATTGATCCCTGGGTTAGCTCAAACCACACTCTCTCACCCTTTTGCAGCTCAGCCATAGCAAAGGTTGTTGCTGGGCTCCCACCCCTCTGCTCCTCGGTGGTATAGACAGGGGTCCGATGGTGACCTCCAAACACCAGCTGCCCGGCGCCTGGTCCCGGACCAAATTCAATGCTCACTGCAAACAGATAGACCCCACGCTCAGGGACTCGGAAGTAGCCATGTTCAGGGAAGTAGCTGCTGCCGACGTTGATGTAAGCAGTGTTGAACTTCACTGTCTGCAGAGCAGTGGTCCCTTCTGAAAAGCTGGCGTAGAAGGCCACAGGGGAGCCTGGAATACGGGAGGAAAGCATCAGTGATTCAGTCCCTTGCTCCCTCAGGTGGGAAATTATACCGAGCCCTACCTTCCTCACCTTAACATGAGAAAGAGATCACTATTTCTAGATAACCTAGATATTCCCAATAGCAGTGTATCTTGGGAGTTAACTGGCTAATTCTCAGCATTTCACTAGTTGACAGGAAAATACAAGTCTGTTGTCTGTATTAGTGTACATTTTAACAAAGCTTTTTCTTGTTTGATCCTTCTTTCCAACATACTTGAGAGGAAAGTACCCTGAATGAGGAAGCTGAGTAAGTGGCATCTAAGGCAATATACTTTGTCAATGACAGACTGCATCTGGAACCTAGGTCTCTTGACTCCCAGATTCCTGCCACCTTCAAGGGATCTTGAGATACCCAGGGGAAAGAAAATATTACCTCTCCTCAAATGCTAACCTTGGTGAGATCATTAAGGAATGAAGAGTGGTTCTTACTAGATGTTTATTACAGAACCCTTGACAGAGAAGGAAAGAGCAGGTGGGTCCAGGCAAGAAAAATCCTTTCAAGCTGATCATGTTAATATTTTCAAAATGTTGTACCCGAACCCAGGGAGGGGAAACGGGCCCAGAAAGGCAAGGCTTGCTCCAGACGACACACTAATAAATGGCCAAACTGGGAGGAGTTAGCTGTGGGTCTCCTGACTTCTGGGGCTCTTCCACTTGAAGAACCAAGTTAGTAAGTCTAAAGAGGGTAAAATACACACAAGAGGCCTGGAGCCAGAGGAAGCCTGGGTGGATGGGGGCTTTAAATGTGCATTAATTTTTTTTAAACACTGCCCTTGTAGAGAAGGAGGACAAAAAGAAGCAAATGAAAAATATGGGAAACCTGTTGAAAATGTGTTCATTTCCCCAGTACCCCTCGACTCCCCCATCCTGGCCTCCGCACTGATAAGGTCATGTTCCTCACATGCTCCATCGTTGTTCCCTTAAGCTAAGGGCTCTGTGCCCTCTCCACCCCTCTGTGGAGACCAAGCTCCCCATTTCTTGGGATGAAACCGAGACCCAACAGGAAGCATTTGCATAGAAGACTTGAGTCCCAGAACGACAGCCCCTGCACTTAGCCTCTAGGTCTAACAACAACAAAATGACAAAATTTTGCTTTTCTTTAGTTCTGGAAGGTTTTCTGGGAGTTAGAATAGTTCACCGGTCTGCGTGCTGCTGGTGGCTCTGTAGTTCTCCCAGAACCCAGGAGGTGGCGCACTTGCCCCGCTGAAGGAAGGCCAGCCTAGCATGCCCTCTGCCGGAGGCCCCAGCCAGCCAGTGGCTGGATGTGCTCCTTAGAAGTGGAAGGGTTGTGCTTCATGTTGGCCAGCCAGTGAACTCAGTGCGCTTCCCTGCAGAGCACAGGGTCAAGCTCAATGGCCTACCCATATGAAACTTTTAATTTTAAGGGAAAAAAAATTAATATTTCAGTGGTAAACTCAAGATATTTAAACTATCAGGCAATTTGAGGCCTTGCACTACTCACAAGAGGGTAAAAGATGTGTGATGGGTAGCCTCATAGCCACAGCCATGAAAATACTGGAGAAGTGGGAAAACTGACATGTTTCTAGTAAATTTTAAGCCTTGTGCTAGGTTTTTGGCAAATGTATCTACTAGTCCTACCGGCAACCATTTGTTGTAGGTAGGGGTTCTCCCTTTTACAGAGGGAGAAACTGAGACACAAGTGGTGCTAGAAGCTGTATATGTCCACTGCTCCCAGGGAGACACTGGCTTGTGGGGCCATCGTGGAGAGCAAGTGGGAGCGGGGCAGGCCTGTGGTACGATCCTCCACAAAGCCGCAGACTACCCACATGCCAGGCCTCACCAGGCATCCACAGCCCAGATGGCAGCTTTGTCCTCACCCCCGTGTTTAGGTGAGGAGGTAGCTGTGGCCCTAAGGCCATCTTCTCTGGCAAGGGAGTCACTTGAGTAGGGGTCCACTTCCCAGGGCCATGCTCAGGGGGGCTCGGAAGGCTGGCTGCTCATCTCTTCAGCCTCAGAACCAAGTTTCCCAGGGCCCTGTAGGGACCCGTTGAGGGCCTTTCACAGGGGAAGAGCCAGCTCCCTAGAGACAGCTGGACTGGGTTTCTCTGAGCTGTCTCAGACGAGCTCCTTTTGGATCCCAAGGCCTTCCCCTGTACTGTGGGGTGCTGCCCCTGGCAGATGACACCATACCTTATCCAGACACTCACCTGTACATAAAAGAAAGCTTAAAGACATGTGGTGGGTGCAGTGGGATGGGGAGAAAGGCTGAGATTGAGGGATTTGAGGGTGTGGTTATGGAGGAGAGGGCTTCTCTGGTGGCTCAGACAGTAAAGAATCTGCCTGCAATGCAGGAGACCTGGGTTCAATTCCTGGGTTGGGAAGATCAACCTGAAGAAGGGGGCAGCTACCCACTCCAATATTCTGGCTTGGAGAATTCCATGAACAGAGGAGCCCGGTAGGCTCCATGGGGTCACAGTCTGACACAACTGAGCGACCTTCATTTTCACTTATGGGAGAGAGAAACACCCCCCACCCCTAGCCCTACTGTTGGAGTGGCAAGCAGCCGCTGGTGTTTAATGGGCCTCAGATGTCTGTGTGGTGGGGCTCAGCCTGCTCACTGACAGTTCAGTCCTGTGACTTCTACCTCCTGATACCCCAGGTAGCTTATACTTCTAATACTGCCTAGTTCTGAATGGAAGGTAGGTCAAAGGCAAAGCGGCCCTGAGTAGCGGTGACTGAGGGTCATCCTGCTCTCCTTCACCCCTGCCTCCTCTGAGGTGGAAGAGCTGTTGGCAGATAGCAATCCTAGACCCCTCCAGCACCTACCTCCTCTAGGAACTCAGGCCTAGGAACTCACCTGCCTCCCAGAGCACTGGCCCTTTGACATGCGCATCCTCTAAAGATTCCACTTGCTTCCGATCCCTCCTCTTGGGAGCTTCCAGGCCTTTCTGCTGCTTCTTCCCTTTCCTGTTCAGCATGGCCTGCAGCTTCTCAAGGTCCAGGCTGACGTTGGCTGCCACGAGCCCTTGGAAGTTCCCAAAGAGGCTGTGGAAGAGGCGCTGGTGCCTCTCCAAACCGCGCTCAGTCGTGGAGAGCTCCCCGCGAAGGCCCTCGAGGGAGCTATTGAGGGAGGAGACCCAGGAGGCCTCACAGCACCGACCCACACGCTCCATGTCCGAGCTCAGGCGCTGGAGCTCCTGCGCCAGCCCATCCAGGTCCAGCGCACCGACCTCCTCTAGTGAAGCATCCTGGCTGGGCTCCAAACGCGCGGTTTGCCCACTGGCCCCCGAGGCCTGTTCCAAGGCAGTCACCCTGGCGGCCAACGCGTCCCAGTCTAAAGACTGCTCCCGCAACCTGCTGGCCGCGTCCATCAGGGCGACGCGGATCTGTTCGTAGCGCAGGGGCAGCGTGCCAGGCCCCTCCTCGGACATCTCCTCCATCACCTCCTCCCCGAAAAGAGCAGCCAGCACGGCCTCGTGCCGCAGCGCGTCCTCCAGCAGGGCGGAGAAGGAGCTGTGCAACTGGCGGATCTCGCGGCGGATCTCCGTCTCATTGGCCCGCAGCGCACTCACCTCGCCGCCCAGGGCACGCAGCTGGCTCCGGAGCCGCGCCGCCTCAGCCCGCGCCCGCTGACTCTCTGCCTGGTGCGTGTCCACGGCCAGCGATAGGGAGGCGACCGTGTCGCTCAGGGCCTGCAGGGAGGAGCCGTCCTGCTGGCGCCGCTCGTCCAGGCTCACCTGGGTCTCCTCCAGGGCTCGCGTGGTGTCCCTTTGGTCCTCCCGGATGACATCCAGGTCAAAGTAGAGCTTCTGGCAGTTGCAGTCCTTGACGTACTTGATGAGGTCGGCGTGGGCGCCCTGTAGGTGCTGGAGGGTAAGGTTGAGCTCCAGGAGCTGCCGCTCCACGTCCTCCTTGTTCTCCTCCATGATCAGTGACTTCTCCATCAGGATCACCCGCAGCTCTCGCAGCGCCGTGTGGTTCACCTCCAGCTCCTGCACCTGCCGCTGCACCTTGCTGATCTCATCGAAGGTGTCATCCGATTCCGAGTACAGCTCCTTGATCTCATCCACGTGCCGGGCCAGGGTGGCCTTCATGTCTGCCAGGGTGCTCTGTAATGCCTCTTCCCTGTGGGCAGTGGCCACATGCAGGGCAGAGAGGTTCCTCTGCAGCTGGCCCAGCCTGGCGTTCAGGCTTTCTGGCTCTGGCCTTGCTGCTGCCCCTGCTACTGCCAGGACCAGGCTGCTATTGATCCCCGCAGACTCCTGGGCCTTAAGGAGCTTCTTCAACTTGATGTCCACATCGGCCTGGACCTCTGAGAGGGACTGGTGCATGGACAGGCGCTGGGCATGTAGGCGGTCCTCCACCTCCTGCCTCAGCTGGCCCACCCTCTGGGCATTCTCCTGGACCTTGGTCTCAAATTTGGCACCAAGCTCCTGGAAGTCAGCTCTGGCCACAGAGCTCTCCTGGACCCTCTTGAGGGCCTGTCGGTTGGCCTCCACATCAAGAGATAAATTTCTTATGACCTGGGAGAGGCTGTGCAGGCTTTGGTTGAAGCTTCTCCACATGGGGCTGAGATGTCCTTGCAGGAAGGTGTTGATGTGGGGCAGTAGCACTTGCTCAAAGGATCTGGCTGGAAACTCTGCAACAGATTCATGTGTTCATACAATCCCTGCAAGAGCAGGCACCCTCCCCAGGGGGTGACTGAGTGGGGGGCGGGGGGGGAGGGGCCTCTGAAGTTTGGGCCTTCCTGCCTCCCCTTCTACTCATCCCCTAGGACATGCCCAGGCTCTTCCTCAGCCCTGGGAACCTGCCACTCACCAAGCTCTGTTTGATTTGCTTCAGTTGTTGCCGCTGTGAGGTTGCTTGCCCAGGCTTCCCACAGGCCTGGGAGGCTGTCTGCCATCTGGTGGATGTCATTCTGGAGATCTCCCAGTCGGCGTTCCTGCTGCTCCACTGTGTTGCGGATCTCTGCAGCTGGATGACCTGAATACACATAAGTGTCAGACTTCCCTGGCCTGAGCAGAACATGAGGTGCAGAGAGGAAATTTGGGGATTGAAAGCAGGGAGGTGAGTCCTGATATCCTCTGAGCAGGAGCTTAGAAGCCTTTAACTCTAGAAGGACAGATGCATGGCAAGTGAGCCCTCACCCTGACCCCTGCACTGACCTCAAACATGACTGATCTGTCAAAGCTCACTTTCCTCCTCAGTCTTAGGGACACGGCTTCTCCACATCATTCTAGGCAGCACTTGTCAATAGACAGGCATTCACCACATGATGAAATGTTCCCATCCATGACCCAGCCTTGAAAGGCCTCACAAATGGTGTCCCTAGATGGTTCTGCTGTGCTGACTCAAGACCAGGGACAACATGGTTTCTTGGCCCTGGTTAGGGGGGCTGGAGGGAGGCTTCTTCCAGACCTTGGGGGCTGATGCAATTCAGGGGGCAAGGAGGGGCCCAGAAAATAGGGTCAAGGAAAAGGGTACATGTGCTTGGCCAGCAGGCAGGTAACTCAGGGCTGTGTGAACCTTGCCGCTTTGGTGTGAGGGTGAGGTGACACAGGGCCACAGAGGAACCCCTGCTGATTCCAGGGACAGAGCTTCCCTGAAATGGCACTGCCCTATCAGAGGACAGCTGGCTTGGGCACATGAGTTCTTTCTACCTCTCCCTCCTGCACCTTCCAGGAAAGCAACATACCAGATTCAAAGTCAACTGGCCCATCCCAAGGCTCCTGGAGGCTATCACCTGGATCTTCAGGCTCAGGGGTTGCCATGGGATCTGCAGAGAAACATCAGATATTAACTCCAGAGGTTAGAGGGGCTGCGTGACCTCGGGTCAGAGGTCGAAGGGGGAGGGAGACCACAGGGCACCCTACCGTGGTGCTGGCAGTCGGGGCCCGCAAAGCCCGGGCAGCATCTCCAGGCCACGGAGGCCAGCACCTTCTGCTTGACCTGGTACACCGGCTTGTGGGCCACGCGGTACCTGGGGGAAGAGGGCTAGCTCAGAGACTCTAGGGTGAGCTGGCACAGCACCTGCGAGTAGCCCACCCTGCTACGCCGCACTCACATGACTTTGACCTTCTGGCAGTTCGGAGCCCCCTGCGGACATGGCTGCTGCGAGTGGACGAGGAATTTCTCAGTTTTGCAGGCAGCTACGAAGGTGACCAGTCTGGACTTCTGGTAGGGGCACCAATTACTGGGGGGAAGAAAAAGCCAGAAGAGAGGGCTGCTGAGCCACAGCCAGGTCTCCTCACTTCCTAGAGGTCAGCAGGGAGCCAGTGCAGAGCGCCAGGCCCCTGCCTCTGTGCCCCACTCAGCCCCAGAGATTCTGGAATCCATTAGCCTGAGAAAGGAGGGCTCTGCATTATTCATCCTGCTGCTTCAGAGGAAAAGCCCTGTGGATCCTGCCTGCAAGGACACCTGCTCCGTTGCCTTCCAGGAAGCACCCCAGTTCCCAGGTCAGCACAGAGAGGTGCAGGAGCCTCTGCCCACATCATAGAGTTACCCCCAGAGTCAGGAAGGGCTCTCCCTGTTTCTGCTGGTGCCAGGGAAGCAGTGTGGTGCTTGCTGCTCCTGGGTTTGAATCCAGAGCATCCTGGGTTTGAATCCTTCACACTTTCTGGTTGTGTGACCTTGAGTGAGGCACTTAGGGAGTTTTTGTTTCCCATCATAGGATGGAGATCACAACACCCTCCTCCAAGTGAGTATCAAGTACCTGCCTCCTCCCAGCTGCCTAGTGAACATTGCTGTCCTGCCGCCTTCTGGCAGCCCTGGCAGCCTGCCCCCATTCCCATTGCCACTGACTTTGTTCCTCACTGGAGATCTGGCTGTGGAGATGCAGAAAGGGCTGCTAAGGAGAGGCCAGACTGGGGAGGCTTTGAGTGTCAGCTGAGGACAGGGCTCTGTCCTGAAGGCATGGGGAGCCATGGAGGAGCTTAAACAGGAAGTGACATTCCAGAGCCACCCTGGGTCCTGGGTGCAGAAGGGTGGGAGGGGGCGAGACATAGGTGACTACATCAGGGGTCTTGGTGCGTAGGGGGATGGGGTGACCATATTGATTTGGAGGGCTGAGACCACGCAGACTGCTTTCCCACCTGACTCTCAGAAGCCTTGCAGCCAGCCTGAACCCTGAACCCTCTTGGCTGCAGACTGAAAAGGCTTGTCAGGAAAATGACCTCCCCACTCGAGGGGAAAGATCTAAAGAGACTGACACCAGGGGGTTTCCCCCAATGAGCTAGCCAGCAGAGCGTCCTCTATCAAAACAGATCACAGAGCCCCACTCATCCACCCAGCTTCCAATCAGTTACCTGACCTCTCTACTCTTCAGTAGGCAGACATCCAAGAGTGACCCCTGAGGAAAACCTCTTCCAAAAGAGGGAGGTCAAAACAAGCACGTGGAAGAAAATCAACTTGAAGAAAACCAGAACGGTGCAGGGAGAAAAGAACTTCCCCCAAATTTGCATTAATTCCAAGATTGACAAAAGAACTTATTGCATCCAAGAAACAAGAATAGGAAGCTACTTTAAAAATGGGGGCTAAACACTGAGAGCCCCCCAAAAAAGAACCCTTGAAATTAAAATTATAATGGTAGAAAGGCAAAAGAAATTTAATAGACAAGTTAGAGGATAAAGTTAAAGACATTTCCCTAAAAGAAGAGCAAACAGAGAGATGGAAAATATGGAAAATAGGATAGAAAAAGATCAGAAAAATAGAGAATCCATGTTGGGAACCCAACATCCAAACAATAGGAGTTCCAGAAAGAGAGAACAGAAGGAGGGAATCATTGATGAAAACAAAAAACAACCGAAGGAATATTCCAGAAGAGAAGGACTTGGAATTTTAAATTCAAAGGGCCCACCCGTTACCACAACACAATGGAAATAAATGCACAGCAAAACACATCATTGTGAAATTTTGGAACTCTAGGACTGAGAATGATTCTACACTTTCCAAGCCCCCCTCCACCCCACCCCCATACACATCAGTAAATAGAACAGCCTTGAACCTCTCAATAGCAATCAATGTGTGTGTGTTAGCCACTCAGTCGTGTCTGACTCTTTGCAACCCTATGGACTGTAGCCTGCCAGGCTCCTCTGTCCATGGGATTCTCCAAACAAGAATACTGGAGTAGGTTGCCATTTCCTTCTCTACTCAACAGCAATACCAGACACTAAAAGATAGTAAAGAATCACCTTCAAAATACTGAAGGAAAATTATTTTCAGTTTAGAATCCTATACTCAGCCTAACTATCAATTTAAGGAGCACAAAATGAAGATAATTTCCACAAGCCAGATTTTAAAGCATTCCCCCTTGCCCCAGGACCCTCATCAGAGAGCTACTAGATCAGTAGCTTGCAATCTTGCCATCAAATCTTCACATCAGAAGCATCCTGTGGCACTTTAAAACAATGACCCTGCAAGCCCCACTTCAGGCCAGTTAAAGGAAATTCTCTGGGATTAAGACCTGGGCATTGCCATTTTAAAGCTCTGTGGGTCATTCTAAGGCACAGTCCAGGATTGAGGACCACTCTGCCAGAGGTGCTTCACCAAAACAAGAGAGAACACCAAGAAACGGAAGAACAGCATCAGGAAACAGGAGTTCTGGCATAGAAATGAGAAGGGAGACCCCAGGACGTGACAGGCAGTGGGTGCGTGAGCAATGGTCCAGCCTGGAACATGGTTGGAGGCTCTGAGAGAGGCCTTCCAAGAGAACACAAGTGGTCAAACACTGAACGGAATGAAAGTGAAGAGCAGACATGGACAATTGGCCAAGAGTCTGGAACTGAATGAGGACAAAGACACAAAAAACTAAGCAAAAGGACAAAACTGAAACAAAAATGAAGATAATTGCTTATTCAGGAAAAATGAAAATTGTGCGGGGGTGGGGGTGGGGGGGAGGGATGCATAGGCTTTCCAGGACATACAGACTCTGTTGCGTCTACTCAATTTGGCTGTTGTACCGTTGTAGCAGGAAAGCGGATATTGACTGTATGTAAATAAACAGGCATGGCTGCATTCCAATCAAACTTTATTTTCAAAACAGTTGGGGGCCCAGATTTGACCCACCATTCCAGAGTTTTCTAAGTCTTGCTTATGGGTGTATATCACTAAAAAAATAAATAAAATAATTTCCACCTGGAAGACAAAATGCAGGTGAACAAGTAAGAACATCTTGGAAGACGAGTGAGGAGTATCTTTTCTAACTGTCACAACCAACTCTAATGTCAAGGAATAAAAACAACGGGATGTCAATTCCCCAGTGGTCCAGTGGTTGAGACTCCATGTTTTCAGTGCCAAGGCCATGAGTTTGAACCCTGGTCAGGGAACTAAGATCTCACAAGCCTAGCAGTGCAACCAATAAAATGAAATCAATCCAGAAAACAGTGGGATGTTGGCACAAGATACGTCAAAGATTGGGAAGGGGCCCGTACATCCCCAAGGGACAATTAAATGGTAGAAGGGGCACATGAAAATCAGGATGGAAGCAAGGGTACACACTCAACACAGAAACTGTATACTGTGAAAGAGTTGGGCCCAGAGGTCAGGACCTGGATGGAAGTAAGGTGGTCGCCTGTTTAAGGTCACCTGTTAAAGCCTCCTGTTTAAGGTCCCATGGAAATTCCTGGAACATGCTCAGATCTAGGCAGAAGTATTTCTATAAACCAGCTGTTCTCAGTGGGACATGGGTTGGAAGGAGAAGTGGTCTGCCCCACTTGAATCTGGCAACGAGGCACAATGGTAAAAAATCTCCCTGACGGTGCAGGAGACACAGGTTCAATCCCCGGGTCAGGAAGATCCCCTGGAGAAGGGAATGGCAACCCACTCCAGTATTCTTGTCTAGAGATCCTTGGACAGAGGAGCCCGGCGGGCTAAGAGTCAGATATGACTGAGCATCTGAGCATAACACACACATGGTTGACACAGCTCTGGGGATGGGGATGCTCCTGGCATCTCATGGGAGGAGGCCGCAGCCCCTTCCCTCACAACAAAGAGCTAGCCCCAGATGTCGATAGTGGGAAGCTAAGAAACACCCACTGTAACAAAGCTCTGCTTCTCACATGCTCTCTGAACTGCGGCAGAGGATCCAGAAGGCCTGTGCCCTGAGAACACCGGGTCTGGGCCAGCCTGGGCTGGGAGTGACCGGGACTTTCCACCTCGAGTTCCTAGAACTAAAAGCGGTGCTGCCCACCCTTCCTGCCCAGGAACTTTCTCTCCAGACCTGCCCAAACCTCAGGCTCCAGTGGCCACTGTTCTCCCTGCCCATACTCCCCTCCCTTGGCAGCTCCATGCCCTTGGCACAGTACAGGCTGCTGGCCCAGAAGCCCTGGGAACATTCCTGACCTTTGCTTTGGTTTCCTACAGCTCTTGGCAGTTTCTCACTGGTCCACTGAGCCCCCAGCCCTGCTCGCTGAAGTGCCCCATTGTTCTCACTGCCTCCTGGCTGGGCGCCCGGGCCCTCTTGGCACCCTCATCTCCCAGTGGTCTACCAAGAGGCAGGTGCCAGCCTAGAAATGAGTGTGGGGGGTCTCCAGCCTGGTTTGGGCCTGTCCTGGGCCTCTGACCTGGCCTGATCTGATGCCCCCTGCCAGGCAGGAGAGAGTCTGCTGCCCCCCTTAGAGCTTTTAATTGGATCTGGGAGTCCTGGACTCTCCTGCCTTCCTTGTCTTTGGATTCAGGGTGACCTTGAGCAAGGCCCTTCCTCCATCCTGGAAATGTGGAGAAGATTCCCACTCCTAGCCCCTCCCTGGGGGCGGGGGTGGGTGGGGTGAGGGGGGAAGCTTTGACGAAGGCAGAGAAAACCTCAAGCAGAGAAATGGCTGTTAGCCAAAGCCTCCTGAATTATAAATGTGCTGCTGTTGTGGCCCTTTGGGGCACTTAAGTGCTTCTTAACCAGCCAGTAAAACCCACATCCAACTGCCCCTTGAGCAGTCGTGTGAAGGAGGTTGTGTTCTCAACATTCTTGCTTTCTGAGGCCCTGAATGCAGCTGTGAATGTGATGACTCCAGGGGAGAATTTTGCCAGGCTTGGTCTCTGAGCCACAGAGGGGCCTGAGCAGGGGAGCCCGAGGCCCACTTGGTGTCCAGCCAGAGCCAGGATTCCTTGAGCATAGCTCAGGCCAGTGAGTCTCTTCCCTATTAGCGCCCAGGGCCCTGTGCCTTGGAGAACAGATACAAGGGCAGAAGGTGTAGCCACTGCCCAGAGACCAGAGTCAGGGCTCCACCCTGCTCCTGTGTGACTGCATGACTTCTCTGGGCCACAAGCTCCCAGCTGCAACAGTTGGAAACACTTCTTGTGGCGACACTGATACTGGTGACTAGCCCAGCTGGGCTGCTGGGAGGAGCATCTCCTAGACTCCCACCCCCCCTTAGGGGAGACAAAACAGGACAAAACTGAGGACACCTGGGATTTGCAGCCCAGCCAATGTAGGCCTGAAAGTGAAAGTGTGAGTTGCTCAGGCATGTCCAACTCTTTGTGTCCAACTCTTTTTTCCCTGTGTAAGAATACTGGAGTGGATAGCCATTCCCTTCTCTAGGGGATCTTCCTGACCTAGGGATCAAACCTGGGTCTCCCGCAATGCGGGTTGATTCTTTACCATCTGAGCCACCACAGTTATATAGCTCTAGGTGGCAGCCCCACCCCTCTGAGCCTCCCAGCATCTAAAGTGGAGTGGCAACCTTGCAGTACTGCCATACAATGTAGAGATAGGATGCCTTTCCTGGGTCTTGGCTCAGTCCCCACAGCAGTGGGTTCGATTCCTGGGTTGGGAAGATCCCTGGAAAAAGGGAATGGCACCCCACTCCAGTATTCTTGCCTGGAAAATTCCATGGACAGAAGAGCCTGGCAGGCTACAGTCTATGATGTCGTGAATAGTTGAACACAACTGGGCGACCTTCACTCACTCACCACAGCAGGCTCAGTCCTGCCTGGGAAGTGGCCCTGAATCTGAGGAGCCCATATCCTACCTAACCTCTTGCTCTCTCCAGCTTTACAAAAGCCTGGGAGCAGAGAGAGACCCTCTTCCTCACAATGTCCAAATGCCCAGGTCGCTGGCTTACTGGGCCCAGCTCTACAGGGTCCTGGGGGCTCTAGGAAGCACCAACCTCATTCCTCCTTCATCCTGGGATCCGGCATCAGGTTGGCTTGTTCAAGCTTCTCCTTGCAAATGGTCTCATCTGGGTCTGTGTCCAATGCTTGCCCTGGCCCCCAGGCCCCAGATAGAGGTAGGAGAGACAAATGCAGGGCAGATTGGCTCCAGCAGCTGTGAGGGAAGAGCCACAGGCTTGTGCTGGGTGGTATGAAGCCCCTGCTTGAGTATGGAGAGCCTGTTCTGCCTGCCCTTCCCCTGTGGCCGGAGAGGGGCTGGGGCTGCGTTTCCGCCTCTCCCTTCGTGGGACCACGGGAAGCAATCAGCCTGAGGAAGCTGTGCTGTGCTTCCTTCCTTTCTCACCAGCCCCTCCGGAGGCCTTGACAACCTCAGCTTGACCTGTGGGGCCTGCAGCTTCTGAGTTGTGGGCAGGAGACCAGCAGGCCTGCTGGGAGCCCCTGGAGGGTGTGGGATCAGGGATGCCCTCAGACTCCTGCCTGGGCATTTCCTGGGCCAGAGTGCCCTTGTGCGCACACCCACACCACTGGGACCACCAGGCCATGGCTGGGTGACTCCCTCAGGCCTTGAGCAGTCCAGAGACCCACCCTCCCTGGGACTAAGGGAACACAGACCTTCCCCACAGCCCCGGTGCGGGTGAGAGGGTGGGGGGTGTAGATTGGGAGAGAAGGAAGACATCTCCTCCCTCCTTCCCATCCTCTTGAGTCCCTCATACTCCCTTTCATCAGGGAGAGGTAGGCTGCCCAGAAACAGGGGCTGATGGCTTTGGGGAGGGAAGGTTGGATTCTTGGTCCTGAAATCAGAGCCTGGGTTCTCCTGCCAAGAGCCACCTGTACTCCCAGCTCTGAGCAGAGCTGGGAATGGGGCAGGAGGGGGGTCTCTCAAGGCCCAACTTCTTCCCTCTCCTCCCACGTGGCCGTCCCTCCGTCACTGAAGGCCAGTGCACACTCGCTTAGTCTGGTCCTCCCGCCTCTCCTGTCCAGTCTGATTTTGGGAAAGTGTCCAACAAACACTTTCACCTTGAAGCATCAGAGCTCTATGAGAGCTGTCCTGGGCAGATATGGGCCAGGCCTACATGACAGTGAAACTCAGCCAGCCCAGGAGACTCTGGTGACTGTAAATTGGCCCCTCTCACCCTCCAAATCCACATGGATACTCCCAACCAAGTCTGGTTTGTGTGTGGAGGTGAGAAGAGTGGGATGGGGCGGGGGGAGACATCCCTGGGACCAGAACCAGAGTATGATCCCTGGACTCAGACTCAGGTCTTGGTTCTAGTTCTCCTCAGCTGTGTGACCTTGGGCCAGCTGCTTAGCCTCTCTGAGCCTCAGGCTCCCCTATAATCAGGAGGGGATTAACAGAGATAACACTTGGCAAGATGCCCAGAGATGGGTTCGATAAATGGCACCTGCTGCTCTGACTGAGGGGTACCCTGAGGAAGGACCCACATAATCAGCACCGTATCAGCAGGAGGATCCCTGACCCTGGACAAATAAACGGACTAGAAAATGGTGTCCCAGTCTAGTCCTAAAACCATTCTGCCCATCTCCAGACGGGTGCTGAAGCAGAGCTCGCTGGATGCCGCAGCCTCCTTTTGGTTCTGCAAATAGAGCAGGGCACCCTGTCTGATCACTGCTTAGCTGTTAGGGCCAGGCTGAGGGTCTGTGCCCCTCCCCAGGCACTCAGGTCCAAGTTCTGTCCCCAGGGGTGTCTGTCTTCTAGGGCTTAGGCCAGGCCAGCCTCATCTGGGTTCAGCTTTCAGAACTGACTCCCAAGAACAGGAGCCACTCCCAGGCCAGCTGGAAACTTCCGGAACCACAGCCCCTCAGCATCCCTCATGCTGGTGTTTGATGGCATCAAGTGCTCCTGCCCTGTCCAACCTCCAGGCCCATTCCTTGCCATGGGTCAGGCAGGGAACTCCCTGTGGTCCTTAGGTCCTGGGGGACTGGGGTGCCCAGTCCAGACTGACTGGGGGTGATCTTCTAAAGGCGAGCATGACCTCTAGCGCTTCATTCAGCTTCACAGCTGGTTCAGCAGATAGATGGTATAAACCTATTTCACATACAAGTAACTGAGGTCCCGAGAGCCCCTCTTTGGCTGAGCTGGGACTGAGATCCTGTACCACATCCTCCCCCAGGTCCAGGTCCTCCTTACCGTCTGACAGGGTCCCTGCTGGTGTCCTCAGTCTCTGCCCTCCAGACCCCAGGGGGCTGAGGGTGCTGTGGATCAGAGAATCTGGTACCGGGGGCCTGCGCCCAGGTCCCCAGCATCCCCCAGCCCAGGGGCCCCCCCAGGCCAATCAGCAGTGTCAGGATCATGCTGGCTTGCAGCAGACTTAGCTTCTGTAGTGACTCCAGAAAGTGCCGGTGCCGGTGACGTCTTTAAGTTAAGTCTCAGAAGGGAAAAAAAAAAAAAGCAGGGACAACAAAGAGAGGAAGTGGCCTGGGCCGGCCCACCCGGTGAGTCCCGTCCGGCCCCGCTCACCCTCGGCCTGGCCCCCACAGGGGCAGGCAGCAGCGCAGGCCAGTTCCTGTGGCCGAGGAGGACTCGGTCAGGGACACGGGGTGTGGGAGACACAGGGGGAGGTGGTCCCACTAAGCCTGTCCCCATGGGAGTCAGAAGAAGTGCGCCAGCGTTGAGACGGAAGGAAGCGTGTCAGGAGGAAGCGGTCAGATCAGCCTCAGGGAACCTGCTGCCCATCCATGTTGGTGGCCAGGACGTGGGGGGCACTCGTGCCTACTCAGCATCTCTCACCGCTAGGCTGTGGGAGCCAGCAGGTGGGTGGAGGCCCAGATGGAGATGGGAGCTGTCCTAGGGTCACACAGTCTGTAGCTGGGCCTGGGCTGTGGGTTAGCCTTTTGTGGCCCAGTTCTTCCACCTGGCCTTGCCCGAGCCCCAGGATGGGGGTATTCACGGTGCTGGGGAGAAGTTGGGCAGGCCAGGCCAGTCCGGGAGGTTGGCCACTCTTGCCTGACAGGCCAGCTTGATCTTAACCCCTGCCCAACCTGGGACCCTGGTAGCAGAGGCGCCTTTCTTTTCTGTGTCTACTGCCCCACCCCCTGCAACCCCTCTCTGCCCCAGAGGTACACAGACACAACAGCCCCAGGCCTGGGAGCACCTAGTCAGGGTCACCCCTGTAGGTGCACAGGGTGGCAAATGGATGAGGGGCAGTGATGGATAAGGATGTGTCCAACCTGCTATGGCCCGTCCAGGGAGGGCAGGGGACAGGAGGGGAGGCTGGAGCCAGCACAGGCCCAGGGGACCCTGGGAGAAGGTGGGGGCAGCCGTGCTCCCTCCCTCCCTCCTTCCCCGCCCCCACCCCTGGGCTGGCCGGGCTCCCATCAGCCGCTGCTGCATCATCAATATTTCATCGGCGTCAATAAGAGGCAGCCGCAGGGACAGCGGCTGCAGCAGCACTAGAGCCAGCGCCAGTCACGGTTCGTCTGGGGAGTCAGACTGCCATCCCTGCCCGCCGCCATGGACGTCTTCAAGAAGGGCTTCTCTATTGCCAAGGAGGGTGTTGTGGGTGCCGTGGAAAAGACGAAGCAGGGCGTGACGGAGGCGGCTGAGAAGACCAAGGAGGGTGTCATGTATGTGGGTGAGTTTGGGCGTGGCAGAGCCCGGCAGGGAGGGGCAGCCTGGTGGCCGCTCAGTTTCCTGGACTGGACTTTATCCCCTGATCCCAGGGAGGCATTTTTGGGAGGGGTGAGGACTCCTGGGCCCAGTGGACCCCCACTCTCCTGTACACCCACCCCATTGTCTGTCTGGGCCTCTTTGGGGTTGAGGGGTCTCTGGGGCAGGACAGCAGGAGAGGCACTCAACCCTCAGACACGCCTGTTTGTGCATACACAAATGCATACACCACTACACACCAGCACCCCCACCCCAGTATCACCCACAGCCTCTTGACTCAGATAAAAAGTCACACTGGAGCCCTGGGCTGAGCAAGCAGGTACTCAGCAGCCAGGCTACAGGTCCCCACCCTGCCCAGAAAGGAGGGGTGCCACAGGAGAGATGAGATTGACCCTCAGCATCCTGGCCAGGCTCCCAAGCCCCCTCCCCCATCAGCTCCTTCCAAAGGGGAGGCCAAGCTGATGACTCAGCTCCTGACCCTATCAAGCCCTGCTCCAAGGCCCAGGCCACACCCACTCGAGGTCCATCCACCAGACCCTACCTCAGGCCTGATCTCTCTCATCCCTGCATCCTGTCCTGTCCACTTCCCATCCATCCCTTTCCTCCAGACACAGCAGGAAGTGGCCTTTGAAAGGATGGCTGGCCCCCAGACACCATCCTTACTCCCCACCGACTCTGCAGCTTGTCCAGCTGTTCTGTGGTGTGTTTGCCCTGACCACTCCCCTCCCAACACCTGGAGTGGGCTTGGACTGACGCCTCCATTTCCTCCACAGGAGTCAAGACCAAAGAGGGTGTTGTGCAGAGTGTGACTTCAGGTGAGGTGACCCAGGACCAGGGGACATGGAGGGTGGGACATCCAGAGACTTTTGCACCCGGCTACTAAAGGCCCAAGTCGGGGGCCCTCTTTCCCCCCTTGTTGTACTAGGATCCAGACCTCCAGAATCTGGAGGTAGGCCCAGGGTGGACCACCTGATCATCATCAGAGTTTCCCTGGAGTCAGAAAGAGGACAGCCTAGGTCTTCAGTAGAGCCAGAGTTTTGAGTGCCCAGGGAAAGGGCTGCTCTGGCCTGATTTGGGCAGGCCAGAGCTGGGTTGGGTGGGATCAGGGCCAAAGCCTGCCAGATTCCTCCCACAGTGGCTGAGAAGACCAAGGAGCAGGCCAACACCGTGAGTGAGGCCGTGGTCTCCAGTGTCAACACTGTGGCCACCAAGACAGTGGAGGAAGCGGAGAACATTGCAATCACCTCTGGAGTGGTGCGCAAGGTGAGATCCGGTCCCTAGCCCGGGGCCCAGGGAGGCCAGCTGGGGAAGAAGCATTATCACCCCACTAACATACAGGGTGGAGAAGGCAATGGCACCCCACTCCAGCACTCTTGCCTGGAAAATCCCATGGACAGAGGAGCCTGGTGGGCTGCAGTCCATGGGGTCGTGAAGAGTCAGACACGACTGAGCGACTTCACTTTCACTTTTCACTCTCAGGCACTGGAGAAGGAAATGGCAACCCACTCCAGTGTTCTTGCCTAGAGAATCCCAGGGATTGCAGAGCCTGGTGGGCTGCCGTCTATGGGGTCGCACAGAGTCAGACACAACAGAAGCGACTTAGCAGCAGCAGCAACGTACAGGGGAACGGAGACTTAGGGGCCCTGGTCTATGCTTGGTGTTGTCACATCCCGGGAACCTCGCAAGCACCCCTGTGAGGGGGGTGGGGGGGGCCCAACTGGAAAGTGAGGCTCAAAACCCACCCACCGATGGTGCTCAGCATTTAGGAGACACATTTTACTAGCAAAAGCAGGGTCCTGTGAGCCCCACGTCATGACAGGCAGCCTCCCGCGGGCAGTGGACACCAGATCAGAGCTGCCAAGTCACCACCTACCCAGAGTCCAGCCTCCCTCCAGAACCTGCTGGGCTGGGCCACCTCCTGCAAGCAGGTGCAGGGAAGCAGCGCCCCCTGGTGACGAGAAAAGAGTGAGGTTCTGACCACACCCTCTGCCTCTGTCTTTGTGAGCAAGTGTACGTGCCCGGGCGCCTGTGCCTGGTCTGAGAGTTCACGTGTGTGTGTGCTGGGCAGCGGAGAGCACAGGGGCAATTTTGGGGGGCAGCCTGGCTCCAAAGTCTATGCTCTGAAGAGAGACTTTGAGTGAGAGTCAGGAGGAGACTGTGGTGGGAGCCAGTTCATTTTTGGGGCAGGAGGTTTTCCTAGTCCAGAGATGAGCTGTTCCCAGCTGTGTAAGCAGATGTCGTTTAGAAAGTTCCACCCAACTGGCACAGGCCCCTAGGGGCCAGTGGAGTCCTAGGCACCCAGCACTAAGAATCCCTGGAGTGGATTAGTGGAAGGGTAGGTGGTGACCCTGCCTTTGGCTCAGGACAGCACCGAGGTCATAGGATCTCCAGACTCTAGGAGCAGGCAGGTGCCCCCTCTCCTAGTTCCCAGCTCTTATTAGCTATGTGACTTTGGGAAGCTACTCAGTTTCCCTGGGCCTCCATTTTATCGGCTGTAAAATGCTTGTTGGGGGCGTGTGCTGAGTATCCATTCCACTGGCCTGTGATGATGCAGGGAAACAGACCCCTGTGAAGCAGCTTTACCTCGCTTATAGTGAGTACCCAACAAAAGGAGGTGACTGTATCATCATTATCATCAGTGACCCCAGGCAGGACCCAAATGTACCCCCCAGGAGACCCCAGGCCCCTCCCTCCCCCACCCCCCAGCAAAAGAGGCCTTAGAATGGGGCCAAGCTGCCCCCTAGGGCTCTGAGCAGAAGCCTGGGCACTCCTCTCTGACTTTGGAGGAGGGCTGGTGAGTCCTTGGCTACCTCAAGGGAGATATATCCTGGTGACATCCCCAAACCATCCATGACTCACTGTCCAGTGAACTGCAGAAGGATGTAGCACTGCCTATCTGTCTGACTACTCATGCCCCCGGCCTCATGCACCCACCCTGGGGCAGCAGGACTAGATACATGGCCACCTGTACTTTGTCTGAGGAGCCTGCCCCAATTCTGGCTGCCTCAGTCCACCAAAGGGCAGGATGACATCATGGTAGTACTGAGGTGGCAGGATCCTCAGAGGTAGGTGCTGAGCCCAGGGTCCAAGATGATCACCCAGTCTGGCCCCAGCTATCACTTATCACACGACCACCCCAAGGCAGGACACCATCTCAGGCAAGGGTCTGGTTGGGTGTAGGTAGGTAGAAGGAGACAGGAAGTGGGAGAGGATTATATAACCCCTGCTGGTCCCACCTGAGGGACCAGCCTGAGCCCATTGCCCATCCAGGAGGCAGGGAGAAGGAAAGAGGGAGGCACTCATGCTATTGAGAATAGGGTTAGGCCTGGAGCAAGCCAGACCTGATCCCTGTAAGCCCCACGGCTTTGATCTCTAAGGCTTTGAGTTGAATAGCTGGCCTCTCTGGCCACAGGGTCCCCATGTGAACAGTGGTAACATGCCCTTCCTTCCAACGGTCTTTGAGGATCACAGTAGGAGAAGGGTATATGGTCATGTGATTCAGGAACACTGAGGGTGGGGTCAGGCTTAGGGCTTCAGAGGCCACTGCCCACCCCACCCACATCACTAGGCTTGCTCATGGAGGAGGACCAATCAGGGACTGTCAGGGACTCACTGTTAGCTTCTCGGGGTGAGGCTGGGCTCAAGGATACTTGGTACTCCCTGAAGGCCTTGGCATCATCAGACAGAGCCCCCATTGGGAATCCTTACATGAGGTTCTATCACCTCCAAGGCCCATCTGGCCTTCACACCTCCCTCCCCTCCTGCCCTCCAGGTACAGTGATGAAGACCTCTGTTCTTCTTTGAGGTCAGAGTGGTGAAGCTCTGCACCCTCCACCTGGTGCCACAGCCCCTTTGCTTTTCCACAGGAGGCCCTGAAGAAACCTGTCCCCTCACAGGAGGATGAGGCCGCCAAAGAGGAAGAGCAAGTGGCTGAGGAGGTAGGAGCTGGACCCCTGGGGTAACACAGGGGTCCCTGGGCAAGTTGCTTCCCTCTCGGGGCCCCAGAACCCACAGGGGAGCCTCCTGACCTGCAGCCCCCTGAGCCTGAGTGTGAGATCCCCTCATGAATAGCCTCCTCAGGGCAGAGGGGCATAGATGACACCCTTCCTCCCCGCTCCCCAAGCCAGGGTAACCACTGAGGAATGGAGCCCCAGAGCCATACGTGAAAGTCACTGTCTCTTCCAGACCAAGAGTGGTGGAGATTAGAAGGCTGCCATGATCTGCAGAGGCCTTGAGGAGCATGCCATCCCTCCTGGCACAAGGAGTGTCTGGTCCTGGAGTATGACCTACAGAGCTGCCAGCTCCCCACACCCTCCTCCAGCTCCCCACAGGCCCATCCTCCCTGCTACCACCACCACTGCCTTCACCTCCCTACCTTATCCCTGCCCACCACCCTCTGATCTTTCTGACCCCACAGATGCTGCTGTGAATTTTTTTTTTTTTATGATTTTAATGATTCCAAATAAAACTCAAATCCCCACTGCATACCTGCTCATTATTCTTTCTGTTCTGCCTTATTCATGAAGATGCCCCCTGGGCCCTCCCAGGAACAGGAGCTGGGCCAGGTATGCTACAGGGACACACTGGGCATTTCTAGCACCTTCTGCAAGCATGCAGTGCCTTCAGAGACTCCCCCACCCTCACCATTGCCTTTTAACATGGAGGTGGCTGCCCTGCTTTTTGGATCCTGCAAACAACCTCAAGAACATGCTGTCTGCTGGAGCATGAGACCAGGATGCCCCAGGTTTTGAGCTCTGACTCACCTTCCAGGGATGGACCCCACTGATGGCAGGGGGTGAGGATGGGCCCCCTGGGTCCTCCTGGGGTGTGTCCTTGAAGCCAGTTGTCCTTCTGGGAACAGGGACACCTAGCATCCCCCCTGAAGCAGATGGTAACTTTCAAAGATGTGAAATCTAAACTCATAGCAAGGACTTTTTGCATCCTCCTTGGCAAAGAGGGACACGACCCCAGAGTTCCTTCCTCCTGTCCCCACCCAGCCTTGAGCTCCCTACCAGGTTGGAGCTGGGCTTTCCCTTCCTTCAGCAGAGTCCTGTCAAGTATCATTAGAAAACACAACAATTGAGAGGTAGGAGTGGAAGCATCCGCCTAGAGAGAAAAAGAGTCAAGATATTTGTTGAGCTCCTCCCAGGTGTGGGATACTGTACTAATTGCTTTACCTCCTTTAATCCTCAAAACTAATTGTTAGTATGTCCGTAGTTTCACCGAAACTGAACTAAGAAACAGAGAGGTTAAATAACTTGCCCAAGGGCACAGAGCTAGGAAGCTGCGGCCTGGCAGAAGGCCAGGTGGCCTGACCCCAGAGCCACACAGCTGATTCGCAGCATGCGCTGCTACGTCCACCCAGACTGTGTGGGCTGCAGTGGCCTGACAGCAGATGCGACCATCTCCAAGATTTCAAAACAACCCAGGGACCTGACTGGTTGTTGTCCTACAGGAAAGGCTATGGGCATCACGCCCTGGAGTCTCACTCAGAGGGGGCTAAGTGGAGAGCAGGGTTCCTTCTCCTTTAACACCCAGTTTGGGCCCAAAGCACCCAGGTCTCCAGCTCTGGGTGGGGGCGCTGAAGCTTGAGTCCATACCACCTGCTCATCCTCCCTCTGTGGTGGAGAGCAGAGGTCAAGGGCAGCCCTGGGGGCTGTAAAGCCAAACAGCTGAGCTTCATTGTATCCCAGTTCATCAGTCACGGGCATCCACTGCTGAGGAGGCAGAAAGGAGTAGTGAGCTGCTGGTCTCCCAGCCGTGCAAACCCTACCATGGGAGGAGGAAGGGTCTTGAAGAGGCACAGGGCAGTCAAGGGTGCTCCTGCTCCCAGGTCCAGACTGCTCATCAGCAGGCCTGTGCATGCCCCAGGAAGAAGGCCCGAGGGCCTGGGTGTGCCTGAGAGAAAGCAGAGGAGACAGGTCCTCTCAGGTAACTGCAGGAGGAGGATACCAGGTGGCGCTCCTGGGGTCCCGGTACCCTCTCCTCTACTGAAGGAACGCGGAAGGGTCCCTGCTGCTTGTCCCAACTCCCACCTCCACCCCCAGACACATATTTAGGACCTCTTCCTGTGATCAAACAACGAAGTTGCCTGGTCCAGGAAGCTTCTTCCCCATCCCATGAGCACCTGCAGTATGCTTTACTTTTAAGCCCTCTATTATGTGCTGTGAGCTCTGTGGGGCTGTGACTTCCCTAGAGGAGTAATTGCTCTCTCCCCATCCCTCTCCTCCAAGAAGCCCCAGGTGACCTGTCTTGGTAGGTGGCAACTGTAGTAAGAGAACATACATATGAGACTTGTTTTGGCTGCCACAAGATGAATAGATCTATGCCCCAACCCGCCAGAGTCTTAAAAGTTAATAGAGGGCTTGACTGGAGTCAGTCAAATATTTGGGCTTCCCTGATGGCTAAATTGGTAAAGAACCTGCCTGCAATGCAAGAGACACAGGTTCAATCCCTGGGTCAGGAAGATCCCCTGGAGAAGGAAATGGCAACCCACTCCAGCATTCTTGCCTGGGAAATCCCATGGACAGAGGAGCCTGGCGGGCTACAGTCCATAGGGTAGCAAAGAGTCAGACACGACTTAAGCAACTTAGCACACATGAATGTGGTCATATATTCAATTCAAGAGGGTTTCAACAACATCTTACTCTCTCAAGGCTATGTCCTAAAAATGGCCACTAATATGGGATTTGTAGTCAGGACATAAATTCCAAGGGCAGGGGAGAGGGTGAGGAGCAGCTGACTGCTCAGGTCCAGCTCACAAGGCAACCGCTAGTTACATCCTCTTGATGACCTCCTCCAACATTGCTGCAACAGATTTTTCAATCATCTTCTATGTATCAGGTGAGGTGTTTGACTCTAAGAAACCAAACTAAGCAAACTAGATATGATTTCTTCAATTGCCCAGAATCTTGGAGGTGTTGGAGAAGAATAAATCTTCCTTTACCTTTCTGGGTTCTTCTGGCTGGTCAAAGAATTAAACTGACATGAGACAGGTTGACAGGAGAAAATCAAAGTTCAATAGCATGTATACACGAGAGACCCAGGAAAACTGAGTAACTCATCAAAATGGCTGAAACCTTCACCTAAAATATCATCTTTAGCTAAAGACAAAAGAGGGTGTTGGGGCTAGTGGTTTGGGGAGGAAGGCATTTGACATGAAGATGGAAAGCAAGTGTTCAGTAAACAAATGTTTGCTGGGCCATGTACAGACAATGGGACACAGAGGAATTTTAACAAATTGACTTTTCTCAGTTTCTGCCTGTCTACATACCTAGTTCATGTTCTAGTTATCCATGGTGATAGTTCTATTACTGTAACAGACCCTCCAACTTAATTCTTTAGGTAACTAAGGGGAAAGGTCAAAGTTTCTTCCTGAGTCATTTGGGCTTTGATTGTTTTTAGCTTGAAATAACCTGCATTTCAAAGAGACATTTTAGAGTGGCAAATCTTGCTTCCCTGCAGAGAAAAGAGAGAGAATTTGAAAAGCAATAACACTGAAGTATGGTGTCATGTTAGGGAAATACAGAATGTTATAAGGCCCAAACTGGGATGCTTCATCTAATCTGTGATAGGGAAGTCTTCCCTGGTTGTGATATTTTTGATGAAACTGGAACAATGAGTAAGAATTAGCAAGATTAAACGGCCCGCCATTCCCACCCTCCCCAACCATGGACCCTCAGCTGAGTGTCAGGCATCCATCAGCCCATTTAATCCTCACCATAACACCCTGGGGGAGATTCTGTTATTGTGCCCCCCACCATCAAGGATTGAGGCTTGATGAGTCTCAACCTTGAGACACTGAGGCTCAAAGAGATGAAGGAACTTGCTCTAGTGGGTATTTGAACCCAAGGGTTCTGACTTCAGTGCCTGCTGCTTTAGAACCATTCAGCTGTCTCTTATCACCTGCTTGGGCAGCCTCCCATAGAGGCTGTTGCCTGTCTCATTCTTTGCCCACAGGGCCTCGTGCCAAACAGCATCAGCAGCTCAGCAATGAGCTAACTTGGAGCAGTGTAAAAGGTCTTCCTGGCTAAAGGGATTAGTGGTAGCAGTGGTTTTTCAGGAAGGCTGGCAGGCCTGGGGCAGGGGCTGGATGGGATCTCTCCAGAATACTGAAGGAAGAGTCAGGCAGACTTGCTGCGCCTTGACACTTAGAGCTCAGGGCTGGACCAGGCTCCCAGCAAGGATGGACGGGCACAGGGCGGGGCAGTTGCTTTGTCAGTCTGTGTTTGGTTTCCCTTCCCCCCACCAGATCTCCATCCCCCTAACCAGATCTCAGGGCCTACCCCTTCCTCTGGCCCAGTAATCCTCCATTAATCAATTTCTCATGTGTGTGTGTTCTCCAGATACCCCCACACCAGAGGCTGATCCTCCACGACCTAGTCACTCCTCCCTACCTATTAGAGGCAGGGTGTGGACCAGTTGAGGGGACCTGAGTAAGCGGGGACTTCCCAGAGCTCCAAAATAGCGGGGACTCCGATAGACGTGCAGAGACGGGCCCAGAAAGGGTTAATCAGAGAGCAAACTTAAAGAGGGTCCAACCACAGGCTGAGGGGGTGGCCTCCAGGCTCCAATGGTCAACTCAAGTGGAAGAGCGCTGGGCTGGGTGGTGGCCTGACCTGCAGCCTTGGGCATCAGGAGTCATTTTGCTGTCCCTGGGATCCCTGGCTGCCCTACTGACACGCCAGTCACTAATTGCCCTCCGTCCTCCGAGGCCCTCCGGCCATCCCTCAGCCCCTCGAGCTCAGTCCCGGGAAAACTGACTTGAGCAACCTGCAGCTGGGCCGCTCCCTTACTCGCAGTGTGGTCTGGAGTACTTTCCGCCCAAGTCCTGGGGCTTTGGTGACCAACAACGATTTCCTTGCCTGGGCTGGACACACATGGACGGCCCTTTCTGTTACTCCCCCTCCACTTGGGGCTGTGTGGTCCCCCCAGTCAGAGCCGCGTGGTCTCCAGTGACTGGCCTCAATGGAAGGAGGTGGGACTTACTCCACAGTCTCCCCACTGCACTCCCCCCCATCCCACCCCTGTCCCAGCATCAGTTGGGCAAATGGCATCTGCCAGTCTGCAGTGTCCAGGCTGAGTGCGTGGGACCTGCTGGTTTGGCGTTGGTCAGAGCCCTAGGGTTTACAACCCACCGACTCAGACTTGAGTCCCTGCCATGTGAATTTGGTGAGACCTAAATCACCCTCTGTGCCTCATCTTCTTCCTAAAAACTACTAACAACTCCCATTCCAAGAGCTTGTTGTCAAGGTTACACAAGAAAGGAAGCGTTTGCACAGCGCCAGGAACAAAGTAAATACTTAATAAAAAGCAGCTGCTATTAATTACAACTCCACCTGGTGCTGATCCCCACCTCCCTCACCCCTCCCAGGATGGGGAATCCTCAGGGTCAGGGAGGAAAAGTCGCGCCCACCCGGTGCAGGAAGATTGGTGCGCCCCCTTGTGCCCCCAGCCACTGTCCCGATCCCCGATCCAGCCCCTCTGCAGCCCTGAGCCCCTCTTCAGACACTAGCTGGCACACCTCCCCGCTTTCCCATCACGGTCTGCCTGAGGCCAGGATGTGCTTTCGGGCTGGCGGGTACTGGAGCAGGGCCCAGTCACTCCCCTGAGCCCGAGTGCTGGGAACCGCCCCGCGCCCCCTCCAACCCCCCTTCGTGCGGGGAGGGGCCGGCCCTGGGGCGCCTTAAAAACCAGAGCTGACGCTCGGGTCGCAGCCTCTTTGAGCAGGATCCAACGTCGCTGCGGCTACACTTAACCACTGGCAGACCCCCCGCAGCCATGGCCAGCAAGGGCTTGCAGGACCTGAAGAAGCAAGTGGAGGGGGCGGCCCAGGAAGCCGGTGAGAAGAGAGCGCGTTGTGGGCACACCCGATGGACGCGGGGGTTGGGGGGCGCAAGCCAGGGGACTGTGCAGCCGGAAAGTCGAGGGGGTGGGGTGGCTCCGGCTAGGAAGGACTCTCTCCGGAGTTGCAGGGACCTGGCAGGACGCCCACCCCGACCAGCCCAGGAATGATGCCTTGAGGCAAGCGGGAGAACAGCGGTGCCTGGGCGGGGTGAGGCATTGGGCATGGCCAGAGCCAATCCGAGGAGGCTGTGAAGGCAGGGAGTGGCCACACCCGGGCCCTTAGGGGAGGGTGAATAAAGCCCACAGGGAAATCGGACTCTGCCACCCAGCGATCTCTGCCCGCCAGGGTCCCAGACGCCCATAGAACCAGGATGGGATGAGGGAAGCAGCTCCAGATTCCCACTGGGCTCTGTTTTGAGCACTCCTCCCTTCCCCCCAATACTAATTTCCTCTTAAGTCCTCACCCAGAGGACCTTCCCACCCTCATGTGGCCAAGGCAGGTCACTAGTCTTAGTCTCCATCCCCAGCTCTTTCGTCCTTAGACCTGAGGCTACACACCTGGCGGGAAGGGGTGAAGATGGACTGGGGAGTAGGGGTGTGAGGACACTCTGGGCACACCAGCAGCACCTGTTCCAGTTCCAGCTCAGCCTCCCTTGGGACTCCAGCTCCCAATCAGTCCTATGCATATCCTAGTCAGCAGACAACACCTAAACCCACGCCATCCTTCATCAGTGCCCTAGGAAAGCAAACAGTTGCTCCCCTAGGCAGCCTCTGTTTACAGCACCCTTCCTTCTGGGCCTCACTTTTCCCATCTGTAGGCTGAGTGCAAAGGCTCCTTCCCTGTGGTCTTGACTGTGCTATGTCAGACAAGGAACCCAGGGACTTCTGTGAGCAGCAGATCCAGGGCCTGCCTGACCCCTGTGTACCCGGTCCCCAGGGTCTGGGTAAGGTAGGCCCTTTACTGTTTAGCAGCGAGGATGAGTTAGATACCTGAAGGCCAGAGCACCTGTCTGCCTACCCAGCTGGTGGGACACATCTGAGCTCCTGGAAACCCTGTTCTCCACAGGTATAAACTCTCGTATAGAGGAGATGGCCTGACCTTGGAAGTTTCACCTATTTCCTGCACTTCATTTCCTAATGCCTTAAGCTGCCTGCCCATAGAGGCAACTGGCAATCATTGCTTGTGTGCCCTCTGTGAGAGGCCAAGAGAGAGGAGGTAGTGAGAATGCTTTGCAAAGTAGAAGTCCCAGTGGTGGGAATTCAGGCATTTGGGCCAAGCTTCTAGGGGAGAAGTTGTTAAAGGGGGCAGGGTTCTTCCTGGGCCATGCCCAGCAGCAGCCCAGATGCCAATTCCAGCCTGGCCCTGCCTGCCTTCCTTCCTCTGTTGGATATTTTCTCAGCAGTCCTGAGGATTGCAAGGGAAGCAAGCCAGAGGGGAGGAGCCCAGAGTTATAAATAAACAAGAATAATACCCTGGAGTCATGGAAAGGGCTCATGCCCCTCACTGACTGAGTGGCCTTGGTCAAAGGACTTTACCTTAATGGCATCCATCTTTGGGCATCTAAGACAGACCATTCTAGAAAACAGATGGGGTTGGCAGGTGGAGCCCCTGTGGTTAATGGTATCTCAAGAGCTAAAGCCCACATCTTTCTGTTCCAGTGACTTCGGCTGGAACAGCGGCTCAGCAAGTGGTGGATCAGGCCACAGAAGCAGGGCAGAAAGGTCTGGTGGGGCTGGTGGGCAAGAGGGTGGATAGCCCCAGCACACCTCCATACTCCACCCAGAGCTTGTCCAGACACACTCTCTCCTCTGCAGACCCTCTATCCTCACTGCATCCTGGGGAGGGAGCCCCAGGGGAGGCTAACCCCTGCATGGCGGTGGTTCCCCGGGGTCCCGCCCTCAACTGCTCTTTCCTTCCTTCCCCAGCCATGGACCAGGTTGCCAAGACTACCCAGGAAACCATCGACAAGACTGCTAACCAGGCCTCTGAGACTTTCTCGGGTTTTGGGAAAAAATTTGGCCTCCTGAAATGACAGAAGGGAGACATGGGTGACTCCCTTTGAGGCCCGGAGCCCTGGCAGGCTCTTGGTGGGCCACCTGATTAAAACATGTAATCCTACCCTGTGCCCACTTCATGACTCCTTCCACACTGGGCCCAGCCCTCCCTCGCTTAGAGCAGAGCCTCAGCCCAGAAACTCCAGAGAGTCCTGCATTCCAAATTCGGAGGAAACCCAGACTGATTGTTCAAGAACTCATTTTCCTTTTCTCAACCGCGTATCCCCACTCTCCCTTATTTTAAGTTCAAACCCCATTTAGGTACGTGCCTCTCCCCGCTCCTGATTCCAAAACCGCTCTCCCAGCTCCAGAAACCCGGCCCTTCCTAGAAAGGGCATACTCGATCCCCAGATCCTCCAGGAGCTCAGCTCTGGGCGGGGGACTAAAGGTTCCAGCGGCCACGGCCTCGGGAACTTCTCCCAGTGAGCTGAGCCAGAAGGCTGGGAGCATCGAGGCAATCCAGAGCTGGGCGCCGGCGAGGACTTCAGGCGGCAGGAACTCTCGGGGAAGACAGGGGACGCAGGGGAGTGGTTCTGGCCCTAGCCACTCTAACCAGCCCGTCCGGTGTTTGTGCGACTGCCGCACCCAGCGGTGAGTCACCGGGCGGGACCAGGAGGGCGAGGACACGCCCCGAAGACCTGGGCTCCGCCCGATTGACTTGGTTGGCACGGCCGCCAAGAGCCCCGCCCACGACACGCCCCCCGGGAGGGCCCTGCGGCGCACAGGGCGGTGCACGTGAGCGCGGTGCACGTGGGCATGAAGCGCAGGCACCCGGCAGAGTGCGTGCGCGCGCTAGACCACTCCCGTTGGCACCCCTTCCGTTCCGGATGCACCAGTATCTTCTGGCCTAGGGTGGAGGCTGGCGTTTTTGTCGGGCAGGTCTCCAAGACGGTCTAGAGTTCGCGCAAGATTTATTCCCTCCAACCTCCCCTGCACGTGTCCACGTGTTCATGCACGCGATACCAGCTCTGGGTAAGTCCTGCTGGTGGGTGACTCATCGTTGCCACAGGATAAACCCAGCCCTGGCGCCGGGCGCTAGCGGCCCTCTTCATCCGAACCCTTGCCACACCTTGGCTGGTGACGCCCCATTCCCTTTCCCCACCTCCCCGCCTTTGCACACACTGTTCCCTCCGTCCGTATAATCTTGTTCTCTTCTGGACGAGGACATACATAGTCATGCCGTTTCACCTCTGGCTACAAGATGTTGGCTACAAGGCACTTCCAGTTCAGGAGAGACTGACAGAAAAAAAGCGTCGTCTTTGCTTCACACTCGAGACCGGCTTTCCTAGAGGCCTTCCGCGACCGGCCAGCAGGGGGCAATGTCGTGTCCACCCCCCACCCCCTCCCCTTCACGGACCCCAGCCCAGGTCTTTATGTGTGTAACCATCTGCCTAGGGGACCTTTCATTTCTCCAATCCGAGATCCCTCCCAAGGAAGCAATAGGTTTCCTTTCTAATCCTTAGTATCTCTCACCCTCACCCCAGGGCCAAGCTCAGTTTCATGGTTTGTTCCAGTTTCTGACTTCCCCAAAGAAGGCCTCACCTGGTCTACAAAATGGGCCAAGACCTAAAGGGAAGGTCCTGGAAGAGATACCTGGAGTAATGTGGAGGTGCTTCGCAGCATCTCCAGGAGCCCCTGCCCCCAGGAGAGGATGCCAGGGTTGGGAGAGATCACGTGGGGCCACACGCAGAGGAGGGTGGCGCTGAGCTATCAGAGCCCTCAGATCCCTTTTGGTAGGCTGCCTTCCCCTGCCTGACGCAGGAGGAATCCCAGTTGGCCCCACAATCCTTCTTAATCCTGTTTTCCTTCTGAGTGTTGGCTTTAGGAATGAATGTGTGAGCCATCTCAGACCAAGGAGAGGAGGAGTCGGGTCTGAGGGCCAGGAGGCTTCTAGGAAAGGGTTTTTTATCCTCAAAAAAAAACCCCCAAAAAACGAAGAAGCATTTCTTTTTCTTCCACTGGACATTTTTGTGATTGGAAATGATGCTTAGAACTCTGGCAGCCACTTCTAACCTCAGGAGGAAGGAGCCTGAGGAAAAGCCAACTTGCTGATCAGGGCAGAGCAGAAGTCTGAAAAGAACCTAGATCCCAAGTTATTTTCTTGAGTCCCTAACTTAACCAATCCTGCACCTGCCACACACTAGGCGAAAGGATCAGTTTTCTCATCGTTTAAGCAGCTGTGAAGTAGGTGTCTATTACAAAGAAAAGCTAAAATCCTGATGTTACCTCAGTGATACTAAGGTCCTTTATTTGCCAGCCTCACTCACCTCCTCAGCCTCCTTCCTCAGTACCCCTTCCCTCTCAGTCTCAGCCATGTTAACCTTTGTTCATTTCCCTTGTCATTGTGCTTCAGCTCACCTCAGTCTGTGTGTGTGCTGTTTTTTTTCTGCTTGGAATGCTGTCCATCCTTCCTCATAAATCACCCTTGTCTAGGTGGCTTCTGCCCTTTCATCCTTCAGATCTCAGCTTCCCAGATCGGCCCCAACATACACAGAACGGGTCCAGCCACTGCCAGTGTACTTCTTTTCCGCACTTACATACTAATGAGTGGCTGTCCTGTGTGCTTGGCTGTGATGGTTGTCCACAGGCAGCAACCGAGTCCTCTGTGCGGATTAGTGCACGCCGCGGGCCTCGAGAGGGGCTCTGGCAACATCTGCCGGATGAAAGCAGGGATGATGGTCCGTTGGTTCTCCTCCCAGATAACAGAGTTGTCCTGCTGGCTTCACTCTAGGACCATCTCTACAGCGCAGCCCCTTCCGCGTCTCTCTGCCCCGTGCGTCTGATGCTCCCACGCACTGTGCAGATGCCTCTTTCTGCATTCCTCTATTCCCCCACACCGAGCCCTGGGGATGGGCCAGGTTGGGCTTGTCTTTGGCTCTGTGTCTGGGACAAGGTGGACATGGAGCTCGGGAGCCATGGGAGCCTGTAGGAGCCCACGCCTGTCTCCATGAGGTTCATGAAGTTAGTGAAACCCAGATAGGCTGAGGAGAAGAAGGCTGTGACCACTGCACCTGTTGGGTCTTGGTCAGGGCTCTAAAGACGATTCTACCATTAACAGTTCCTCAGGTAGTTCCTGATTCTCCAAATCCCAGTCCCCGAACTAGCCAAACACAAAGTCACTAACATCACATTTTGGACTTTAGCTCTGATTCCCATCAAATTACAGATGAGAAAGGCAGAGTTTTCTGCTTTCCACCTTCTCTCCCTTTCTCCTTTTTTTTTTTTTCTTTTGCTTCTTGTTAGTTGTCTCATTTCTACTTTGTGAAAATACATAGCATTTACATTCCATTCCTCCACACCTTTTTCTTGTCTTAGATCTATAACTGAAGATATTAGAAGCAGCCTGCCATTGGTCTGCTGAGATATTTTCTATCATCTTTTGGTTCATGGGAGTTAGTCCTCTAGAAGTTTCCTCAAGAGTGAAATATTTTCAGATGAACTGAGAAGATGTCTGGGATGTGAACTGAGAATTGTATAGCTAGGCCCCTTGGGTTATAGCAGTGTGTCCATGGTGTTCTGTTTTTTGTGTGTGGCATTTTCTATTTTTAAAAAGGTTAAAAAGTTTTAAGAAAGAAGAGCTCATGTGAACCATATTCTGTGTTCCTAAATGTGTGGAAATGTTAGTCTGTAGCCTTTATACTTTATCCTCAACCGGGTTTGAAATTTTCACCTCACAGTTTCTTCCTTGAGTGTCTTCTAGATATGGCTGCAGTGCCTTCTGCCACAGGAGATTGAATAATTTCTGTAAGTCTGATTTCTATTTCACTGGAATTTCTTCTTTTAAAAAATGTTTATTTATTTTTGGCTGTGCTGGGTCTTTGTTGCTGTGTTGTTGTTCCTTGTTGCCCCAGAGAGTTTCAGGAAGGGGAAATGGACTATTTAGAATTTAAGCTGCTGTCTTGTTGCTTCCAGACCTGGATGTCTGGCAGGCTAAGCTGGTGTTCTCTGTTTATAGAGAATCCACATACTCTCTGCCTTTTACTCCCTGCCCTCACCCTGGGAACTTGCCTCTTGAACCGCATTACCCATCTCCCTTACCTCCGGGACTTGTTGGGTTCAGCTGCAGGGGATATCAGTAGGAGATGGAGAAGAGAGCTTATTTCTCCTGCTCCCTTCTTGCTGGGCATGGTTGGGCAGTGGCCTTGTTCCTCTGCTGACGGTGGCAGCTCCTGTCTGCTGACCCTCTCCTATAGCTGGAGCTCTCATCAGGGTCTACAGCCCCTCCAGGCCAAGGGATATAATAACCCCCATTGCTCAAAGTCCCTGGCAGCCTCGCCGTCCCTCATTAGCTCCCTTAAGTCTGCCCACACCTTTGTGAACTGTCCATTTCCTCAGCTACCCCTTTGATGTGCCCTTTGCCCATGGGTGTATGAGAGCTGGGTCGCTAGGGAAGTCTTCTTTTGGTGACTGACAAACCAAGTCTCCGGGAATCTCTTCTTGGCTCCCCTGTGACTGGAAGGGGTCTGTATGTACAAGATACATGGGCTCTGTAGGTACTGGGAGATCAAATCCATGAAGCAGAAGTAGGAGAAAGCATAGGTAGGATGACAGTTATAAAACTCTTGCTGTTCATGACATTTGCAGTCACAGGAGAAAAAAATTTTTTCATGCTTCAGATGTGAGACAGCCCTAAGTGTTTAAGCATACTTAAACTGCGTAAACTTCCCCCCCCCCCCCAGAGTTGTTAATTGCTCAGTTGGCAAATTGCTTTTGAAAAATTGGCTCTCCTTGACTTGATGGTGGAGTCATCTGGTCCTTTGCCAGACCTGGGTTGTTGAGCAGATTCCATTTGAAGAATTAGTTGGCTCTTGTCAAAGCTTGACTCTCGCAGCCCCGAGTGTAGGACTTGACCTTCTGACTCAGGACAGGCTGACTTGGCTGCCTGTGTTCAAGGCCTGCTCTGTTGGGACCCATCATGACAGGCTTCTTCCCAGATGGGGTGGTTCCTACCTGAGTCACCCAACCTCATCCAGTTAGGAGTAGCCCAAGCCCAACCCCTTAGACCAGAATCCTTCTTAGCAGGGTGTGAGACTGTCCTAGGTTCTTTGGGCTGGAAAGGAGTCCACCCTATGGGAGCCCGGATGGGCTGGGCTGTGCTGAGAGGCCAGGGAGCTGCTCAGAGCTACAGTGGGAAGGCTGGTGGGACTAGAAGTGGGCCAGAGCACCAAGGTCTGGGGCCCAAATCCAGTCTTGGGCAGCTTGGCCTCTCCAGGCCTTCCCTCTCTCTGTTGCATTTGGGATCTGTACCTGAACCCAGCCTTGTCAGGAGATTTGGGGCCATGATATGTTGTCACTGGACTCCGGGTGCTCACACCAGGGCCATGCATTAAGGAGGAGAGGGTCCCATGGGCCGGGGGATGTAGTGAAGGTAACAGCAGTCTGACAGGGAGGAGGAAAAGTGTAGCCAGAGGGCTCCTAGCTGGGACTGGGGCCGGAGTCCTGCTGAGTGGCCTAGCCCTGATGGGCCTGTCGAGGAGCTGATGAGCTCCCAAGGAAGGAGCCACAGTGAAGAGTACCCAAGGGTGAGCGCTGGCTGGGTGGGGTCGTGGGGTCTGGGAGCCATCCCAGAACTCGTGGGTGACACCGCCATCCTGTCCAGAGGTCCAGCAGAAAGGACCCATGTGGGGGTGAAGGACACACACAGCCTCAGAGGAAAGAGGCAGGGGGTTTTGATGGGCCCAGGGAATGTACCTGTGGGTCTCTCAGGCCAGTTCCTGCCAACCATGTCCCAGAAGTGCCCCCACCCTTGGCAGTGTTGTCCTAATACCATGAGCAGAACTCTCTGGGATTTGGATGTAACAGGGAGGCCAGAGTCATCTAGACCTGCTTAAACTCCAGGGCCCCTCACTTTCATGGCCCCTTCTGAGTCCACAGGGTCAAATATATATATGTGTGTGTGTGTGTGTGTGTATATATATTTCACATGAGTAGTAATACTCTTTTTCTTAAAGAGACTCTCCAAATTGTTTAAGACCTGATCAACTCCTGCTTATGGCATGTGTGGGGCTATGGCCTTGTGACCTGGAGTTCCTGCTGCCTACAGCATCCACTGCCCACCCCGGGGGGGGGGGGGGTGGCCACTGCCCAAGGCCTCCCAGCACCACTCAGGAATGTGGGAGAGCCTTGACTCCTTAAGCCTATGTCAAGTAAACACTAATTAGACCCAGCCACTCCCTCCTAGACTCCTCTGAGGGGTAAGGAAGCCGGTATGGGGGGAGCAACCTCAAATTCCTGCCCCAGGCCTGGACTTTATGAGCAAGTCCTTGAAAGGGCCTTCCCTCCATGACTCCTAGCCAGTTGGGGGTGTCTCATCTCCAAACCCTCTCACTCTGAGGCAGCCTTATACCCCTGCCACTCTTTGTTCCACCCATTGGTTGGTCAGGGCTCACTGCCAAGCAGCATGGACCTAGCTAGCATCCCTAGCACATCACTGATAAGAGGGTGGGAATGGAAGTTTACCAAGAGTTTGCATGCCTGGCCCCACCAACTATCAGTGACAAGGCCAGGAAGGCATGGCTGCCCCCATTTTATAGATGAAGAAACTGAGGCTCAGCTGGGCTAGTGACTAAGGGAAGCAGCATGTGATACGTGGCTTGAGGCATCTCTCTCCATCCTGAGTAACTCGGAAGGCAGTCTGGCTCCCTAAGTGTGTAATGTTTCAGGGACTGGTAGAGCTTCTTTCTGGGAACTCTTGCTAGAGTCGGAAGCACAACCCCAGATGGTGGCGGGGTCCTCCATTTACTCCCCTAGCACCTCTTGGGTGGGCACTTCTGACTTCACAGGGCTTCTGTAAGAGGCCAGGCCCCAAGGTGCAAGGAGGACTGGGTTCACTTACCTGCAGGCTGCCTCAGTGCTGGGCCACCCAGGTGCTCCCATGAGTGAGAACCAGGTAACTGCAAGTCAGGGATGACTAGACTTCTGGTCAACGTTGCAACCTTTACTACCTTGGGCCAGGCATGGCCCTCATTTTCCCTACTCCCCCAGACTGTCCAGTGGAGACTGCAAGGCCACTCTGCTGAGCTGAGTTCTTGGGAGTAGGGAGGGCAGCAGCCTCCACTCCACTTGTATTCCTGGCCTAGGGGCTGCCCGGGTCCCCAGGCTGACAAAATGCTGCACCCCTGACTAGGTCACCCGAGGGATAGTAGGCAGCGGGCTGGAAGTTCTCGGCCTTGTCTCGATACACAGCTGTGCCCAAACTGCCATGAGTCCAGGGGACTGGCAGAGCTGAGGTCCCCAAATGCCTCTTACCCCACAGGGCACTAAGGCCTCTTGCCTTGGGAGAGGGGTATGTCTGAGAACTGACCTCTGTCCGGCCTCATGCCCCCGGTCCCTGCCCCTCATAGGGTCTCAGGTTATGGGGTGTGGGGGTCTCATGCTGCCAGAGGATCACTTCCCCAGCCACAGCACTGGGGTGGCCCCACCCAGCTTCTTCCTTCTGCTGCCTGTGCTGACTCACCACCAGGGTGAGGGCTTGTGTCCCGGAGCCAGGCCGGGCATCAGAGGCATCTATAAAAGCAGACTGCTCCAGGCCCCAGCATCCTGCTTGATTACCACCTGTTGCCACACAATGTTGGGAGGCCTGGGGAAGCTAGCTGCCGAAGGCCTGGCCCACCGCACAGAGAAGGCCACCGAGGAAGCTGGTAAGGGCCCCGGGGCTCCTTCCCCCTTGCACTGTTCCTCCCGCTGGGGGACTCAGGACAGACTTGACTGGGCCAGTGAAAAGCTGATCCCAACAGGACTGGGGCAGGCTTTGACCCCATGGAGAACCAAGGATGATCACTCCATAGGGATGGAGGTAGGGGACTGTAGAAGCGAAACCAGTAGGAGCCATCAGAGGTCCACTGCCCCAGCAGCCCTCCTGGTCAGACCTGTTTTGTCTCCCACCCACCGGGCTTGACACATTCCTGGGGTCTGTGGCTGTGGGACGGAGGCAGCAGCTCAGAGGAGGCCCCTGCTAGCAGGAGGGGAGCCAAGGTGCTGGGTGAGCAGCTGGTGACTTGACCCGTTGCCCCTGGAAACTGGCAGGGGGTGGGAGGCTTTCATGGTAAAAGAGCTTATTCTAAGTATCCTATAGATGCTACAGGAAAAGGAAGGTGGATTTTAATTTTTCACCATAACTTTAAAGCTTCAAAGATTTCTTGCTTAAGAGTCACCGAGTCTGATTGTGTTCAAAGTCAGCCCCCAGAGTTTACACAAAGGACATTTTCAGTTTCTTCAAAGTCCCCAGAAACTCTTTTTTGTATGTAGGCCCTTGGATACGGAGAAGCTGATCCAAGCCCTACCCGTTTGACATTTTGTGAAAAACAGCTTGTGCCCAAGTGTGCTGTTCTCTTTCTAAATGGCTGCAAACATGTCTGTGTTTCATTTTAGCTTTGCACCTGCTGTTGCAAAGTCCACTTTCATCTTGAGCAGCTCTCTGAGCGCTGTGTTATTTCCAGTCTATGGACAAGGGAACCCAAGCAGTGGAGTTAATTCTAGGAGTTAGAATCTGAAATAGTTCTTCTGACCCAACATCTTTCAGTTCTAGCAGGTTACCACCCTAGGAGGGCAGAGAGTTTTGTCTTATTGGAGGAATTGCTTTGGGGGACTTGGTGTTGCCGGGAGCGGGGGAGTGGAGGAGGTGGTGGTGAAGCTTTGACATTCAGCCTCCTGCTGTGGCCTCCATCCAGTCGTACAAAGAACCGCAGCTCACATGGGAGGCGTGGTCACCCGGGAAATAGGCCCAGCCTTAGCTCCAGGTCCCCAGCCGACAGGAAGGCTTGCTAGTCAGCATTCCAGGCCTTGCTGGGCGAGGGACATGGAGAGCCCTGTGCCCTCAACAGCTTGCTGTTAGCAGCCAGGTCCCACTCCAGTCTCTGAAGGAAGCCAGCTGGGAGTTCTTGGTGAGCAGCTTGTCCTGTCCTGGGGGGAGCAGCATCCCTGAGGCCCTTTGGGGATACCCAGGGCTGTCTGGGCCCTGCCGTGAGGACAGGCAGCTTACACTGTGCTCTCACTCAGGACTTGTCTCATCTTTTCAGTTCACGTTGTGGAGGGAGTGGTGAAGGAGGTGATAGATCATGCTAAGGAGGCTGGAGAGAAAGGTAAGGCCAAGTTCGGGGTGGGAAGGAGGGAAGCTGGGTGCTGGCAGCAACCTGTTCCTTGCCTAATCAGGTCAAACCCTGACCCCGATGTTGCTTCCTTTCAGTTGGTGTACAATTACCTGCGCTCATCTGAGCTCTCACACTGCGCTTTGCTAAAGCACGAGCCGTCTAGATAGTCCTCTCTGTGGAATGTTAATAGGATGGTGTCACAAAATATCAGGTGGCAGTGTGCTGGCACAAAACATTGGAGACATAAATTATATACGTACAAATACGTATTTATTTAAATGTTTATATGTTTGTTTATATGTTTCTGTATCACAATGTACAAAGCTTGTGTATGTCTCGCTCCTTACAACAAAATAGTTTGCAAATGGATTAGGACTTAAGTATAAATACATGAAATTATTAAATTCATAGAAAAGAACATAGATTTTGGCATAATCTCAGAGAGTGGAAGATCTTTTTAATGATGACAGAAGCTCCAAAGGCCATAAAGGAAATATTAGGTAAATTGGACAGTGCGTGCTCAGTCACTTCAGGCG
The DNA here is from genome assembly GCF_023699985.2 of Odocoileus virginianus. Taxonomy (NCBI): domain Eukaryota; kingdom Metazoa; phylum Chordata; class Mammalia; order Artiodactyla; family Cervidae; genus Odocoileus; species Odocoileus virginianus. The sequence goes on from NC_069680.1 coordinate 74,670,136, forward strand.
TGTCCGACTTTCTGTGACCCCATGAACTATAGCCCACCAGGCTCCTCTGTCCATGGGATTCTCCAGGCAAGAATACTGGAGTGGGTTGCCATTTCTTTCTCCAGTGATAAAGTATGAAGTGAGTGAAGTGAGTGAAGTGAAGTTGCTCAGTTGTGTCCGACTCTTTGCAACCCCATGGACTGTAGCCCACCAGGCTCCTCTGTCCATGGGATTTTCCAGGCAAGAATACTGGAGTGGGTTGCCATTTCCTTCTCCTAAATTGGGCAGTATACAACTTTAAAAATTTCCATAGTGAAAAAAAAATAACATAAGCCAAATCAAAAACCACAAACTGAACAAAAATATTTGTAGTAGGAATGATAACCCAATATAAAAATGACCAAAAGATATAAACAGACAGTTCACAGAAAAATGAAGCCTGAGTAGGCAGTACACCCACAAGCAGATGCCCTATCTCACTAATAGCTGGAGAGATGCAGGCTGTTTGGAGAAATAAAAGCGAGTGTGAATGCTTTCATCCAGGAGCTGCGCTATGCTCTGTCCCACAACTCCTGCAGGGTGCAACCCAGTAAGACTGCCACATCCCACAGGACACTCCAGGTGACACCAGCCCAGCGAGTGACTTGAATTGTTTTCTTTGCTCACATGGACATTCTTCTTCTTCCTTCCCAACAGCCATTGCTGATGCTTTAAAGAAGGCCCACGAGTCTGGGGACAAAGTGGTAAAAGAAGTCACTGAGACAGTGACCAACACAGTCACGAATGCTGTCACGCATGCAGCAGAAGGCCTGGGCAAACTGGGACAGTGAGCTTGCCTGCCACCATCAGGCTCTTCCTGAATCGCAATAAAAAGCTGAGATTAAATGTGTACACTGAGCCCTGGATTTGTTCCTGTTTGGATGGAAACATTGCCTGTGTCCTGAGTGTCCCCTCTGCAGGGACAGGAGGCCAGGACCTTGACTTCCACTGAGGGTCACGTAGTTCCCCGTGGTTAATCAGATGTGCTGCTCTCACTATGATTTCTCATGTCAGCAAGGAGCTCTTGAGGACTGTTAGTGTCTGTGCTACATCTCTTAAAAAGACTGTTTCCCTAGAAACTGTACAAAGCTTTCAAACACCTCAGTGCTTCAAGGACACCCCAAGAAGGGACCACAGTTCAGCTTATGTGTTCTTTGGGTTTTCTTTGAAATGTTCTTACAGAAGTCGGGGAAGATAACAGACTAACTTGAGCTGGGCAGGCTCAGGCAGTTTGAGCTGCTTCGTGTTCTCAAAGAGGCTTTAGAGAACTGTTTCTTCTGGATAGTCACAGAATCATGACTGTCATGGAGGAACTGAATCTGCCCCCTGTTGGAGCCTCTGTCAACTCTCTGCTCAGAGATGTGGTTTAGGCTTAAATTGGCTGTAGTAGGCAAGAAAGCCTGGCCTTCCCTTCTTCCTGTCATGAATGAATCAGTACTATAAAAGGTGCTTTGTGGAATGAGTTAGTTGCTCACCATATTTCTGATGCTCTTTCAGAATTGACTTCACCGGTTTCTGAATGGCCCAGAAATATCCAGTGTCCTGGCTTGAAACATTTGCTACTGTCCAGCTGGGTCTGGACCTTATATCTTGGTTTGGTTTCTGATGACACTTGAATTCTCCCAATTCAAACCTAAGCTCAAAAGGATGTGAATTCTGAGTGTTAGTGTCAATCAGAGCAGACTCTTTGAATGGCAGTTTCTCTTAGCAGAGTTTATTTGATTCTTCAGGTACACAGACAGAGGCCCAAAGGGTGAGGATACATCCTGACATATTTGTGATAATATGAGATTAGAAACACCCTAAAATGATAATCAGAAATCACTTGGTTGGCAAGCTTAATTGTGCTTATTAGGTTTGACACACAATATAGAATTGACATTTATTACTTATAGTGTATTTTTAATGCCTTAGCATGAAAAATGGAACTTTTGCTTAGATGGCCATCTAAGAACTGGATGACAATTACTGCATTTCTATGAAATGGAATGCTCTGTGGCTGTTAAGGGACTTCCCTGGTAGCTCAGCTGGTAAAGAATCCACCTGCAAAGCAGGAGACCCTGGTTCGATTCCTGGGTTGGGGAGATCTGCTGGAGAAGGGATAGGCCACCCACTGCAGTATTTTGGCATCTTTGGTGGCTGTTAAGAATGAGGAAAATGTACATATATCATTAGGGAACATGTATAAATGAGTTAGTAATTTGTGAAATATATATGTAGAACTAGTTCATTTTTTTTCAAAGCAAACAGAATGGAAGAAAACTGGTAGAGTATATATATGTATATATTTTTATCAAATGTTAACCATGTATATATGTATGTCAGGTATTAACTGTGTTTCTTTGGAAATATGAGGAATCTTCACTTTTTCTATTATATAAATGTAAATGATGCTTGAATTTAAGAGAAAACCAATACAGATATATTTTGAAATGTGGTTATGGAGGCCAATTCTATCTAGCTTATTGAAGGTTGCTTCCTAATTAAGTGCTACTTAAAGTTCCCTGGTTTCATAGTTGAAAACCAGTGTAATAGGGAAGTACCTTTGTATTCTATTACAAGTTGATCACTAAAGGGATATTGCCTGTAAGCTTAAATTATGGGCAAGGGCCCATCTCTGGAAAAACCTGCCTCCTAGGTAATGAGCATTAAGCTAAAATACCTTTATTTAGCTCTCAGGAAACATGCTGACCAGGCACATCAGTGAATGACTGCAGGGAGGAGGAAATGAACACATCTCTCTTGGAGGCTGGTGGGAACCAGGAAGTGTTTGACTTTACTTCCTCCCCTTTAAGTGTGAAAGAACCCTACTTCAGGCAGGATGGTTCTTTGGAATGTGAGGCCACCATCTTCTTGTGTGCTGGCTTTCTGAATAAAGTCGTTAATCCTTGCCCCAACAACTCATTTCTCCACTTACCAGCCTATAGTGTGGTGAGCAGCATGAGCTGCACCAAAATTTGTTAGAGTTCAAGATTTGCTACTCATGGCTAGCCAGCCCTTGTTGGGGAGTTTTCAGGTAAGGCCCTAGCAACTGCCCGGCCACTTAACCTGAGGGTCTTGGCTTCAAAATTCCCCGAAGCAGCACCGGCTTCCCCAGAACTTGAAAATTGAAGCAACAAATCGATATTTAAGAGTTGACAAGCTCCATCCACACAGTAGGGTAAGTTGCTCTGGTGTGTTCAGCCGGAACCTTTTATTTCCTCCTCATTTGGGGCTTTTCCTTGGGAATAAGCCAACTTGTTTTATATTTGAGTGGGGTACCCTGCTGGAAAGCATAGAGATGTTGGACTTTTACTAGACACATGAACCAGTTCCTTTGCTCCTTTGGATGCTAGCATTGTGGGTGAGGTTTGTGTTTTGTCTGTCTTGAGTTTCCATCTTTAAAAATGGGGAATATTTTACATATGGTAATATGGATGTTTCAATGTGCAAGTTTGATGCATGAATCAGGGCACTCAAAGCTGGTGCTCTGGGACAACCCAGAGGGATAGGGGAGGGAGGGAGGTGGTGGGGTTCAGGAGGGGGGTGGGACACATGTTGAAGTATGGCAAAAACCACCACAATATTGTAAAGTAGCCTCCAATTAATAAATTGATTTTAAAAATAAATAAATACAGAAACATGTAATTGCAAGATTGAAAGAAAAAAAATTGGGGAATGTTTGAATTAACCCTAAAGAAAGTTCTCTGAAGCTCATTTTGGATAAGTCATCTGATTACAGCTATGAACCCCTGGGTGAGAGGACAATGATATTTTATTATACTGATAACAATGTGTGAGCACAGTACCTGTTAGGATCCCCGCAAGGGATTTAGGCAGGGTTATCTTGGGACCCTCTGTACCATGTACTGCTATCCTTGCTGTGTTAAGTACTTCATTTATGGTCTCCTATGTTGTTGGCATATGTAACACCCCCAAGACCAAACTTGAAGGTTTATTTAGGATTTTCTGCTTGTCTTTGGGTTTGTCATTTCATTTTGTTTGGTACTGTCTCTCTATCTATTTACAGCCAAATCAGTTTTGTGATATTTGAAACTCTTAATGATGTCAAATGGAGGAAACAAACAGGAAAAAAAAAACCCAACCCTGTCTCCTCTTGTCTAAAAGTGGGACATTCTCAAGAAGAAAAGGTTCCACTTCATTCCTAAAATCACCAAAAGTTACAAATAGAAGTAAAATAAATATTTGTAAAAAGCGTTTAGCCATCTAGACCAGTGATGTTGATTTGACCCATTTGCCAAAACCCAACCTCTTTTGTAACTGATAGGTTTTACATTGTTTTACCTGATTCAGGGCTGAAATTTTGGAGTGGAAACTGTGAGGTCTATGTGTGTGTGTGTGTGTGTGTGTGTTTGTATATGTTATAGGTTGTAGAAATGCCAACATTACTTAGTAAAAGGGCTCTATTGAATTCAGTTCAGTTCAGTTGCTCATTCGTGTCCGACTCTTTGCGACCCCATGAACCGCGGCATGCCAGGCCTCCCTGCCCATCACCAACTCCCAGGGTCTACCCAAACCCATGTCCGTTGAGTTGGTGATGCCATCCAGCCGTCTCATCCTCTGTCGTCCCCTTCTCCTCCTGCCCCGAATCCTTCCCAGCATTAGAGTCTTTTCCAGTGAGTCAACTTTTCGCATGTAGTGGCCAAAGTATTGGAGTTTCAGTTTCAACATCAGTCCTTCCAGTGAACACCCAGGACTGATCTCCTTTAGGATGGACTGGTTGGATCTTCTTGCAGTCCAAGGGACTCTCAAGAGTCTTCTCCAACACCACAGTTCAAAAGCACCAATTCTTTGGCGCTCAGCTTTCTTTATAGTCCAACTCTCAAATCCATACATGACCACTGGAAAAACCATAGCCTTGACTAGACGGACCTTTGCTGACAAAGTAATATCTCTGCTTTTTAATATGCTGTCTAGGTTGGTCAGAACTTTCCTTCCAAGGAGTAAGCATCTTTTAATTTCATGGCTGCAATCACCATCTGCAGTGATTTTGGAGCCCCCAAAAATAAAGTCTGTCACTGTTTCCACTGTTTTCCCATCTATTTGCCATGAAGTTATGGGACTGAATGCCATGATCTTAGTTTTCTGAATGTTGAGCTTTAAGCCAACATTTTCTCTCCTCTTCCACTTTCATTAAGAGGTTCTTTAGTTCTTCACTTTGTGCCATTAGGGTGGTATCATCTGCCTATCTGAGGTTATTGATATTTCTCCTGGCAATCTTGATTCCAGCTTGTGCTTCATTTGGCCTGGCATTTCTCATGATGTACTCTGCATGTAAGTTAAATAAGTAGGGTGACAATATACAGCCTTGACGTACTCCTTTTCCTATTTGGAACCAGTCTGTTGTTCCATGTCCACTTCTAACTGTTGCTTCCTGACCTGCATATAGGTTTCTCAAGAGGCAGGTCAGGTGGTCCGGTATTCCCATCTCTTTCAGAATTTTCCACAGTTTATTGTGATCCACACAGTCAAAGGCTTTGGTATAGTCAATAAAGCAGAAATAGATGTTATTTTAGAACTCTCTTGCTTTTTTGATGATCCAGCGGATGTTGGCAGTTTGATCTCTGGTTCCTCTACCTTTTCTAAAACCAGCTTGAACATCTGGAAGTTCATGGTTCACGTATTGCTGAAGCCTGGCTTGGAGAATTTTGAGCATTACTTTACTAGCGTGTGAGATGAGTGCAATTGTGCGGTAGTTAGAGCATTCTTTGGCATTGCCTTTCTTTGGGATTGGAATGAAAACTGACCTTTTCCAGTCTTGTGGCCACTGCTGAGTTTTCCAAATTTGCTGGCATGTTGAGTGCAGCACTTTCCCAGCATCATCTTTCAGGATTTGAAATAGTTCAACTGGAATTCCATCACCTCCACTGGCTTTGTTCGTAGTGATGCTTCCTAAGGCCCACTTGACTTAACATTCCAGGATGTCTGGCTCTATCTAGGTGAGTGATCACACCATTGTGATTATCTGGGTCATGAAAATCTTTTTTGTACAGTTCTTCTGTGTATTCTTGCCAGTTTTTCTTAATATCTTCTGCTTCTGTTAGGTCCATACTATTTCTGTCCTTTATTGAGCCCATCTTTGCATGAAATGTTCCCTTGGTATCTCTAATTTTCTTGAAGAGATCTCTAGTCTTTCCTGTTCTATTGTTTTCCTCTATTTCTTTGCATTGATCGCTGAGGAAGGCTTTCTTATCTCTCCTTGCTATTCTTTGGAACTCTGCATTCAAATAGGTATGTGTGCCTTTCGCTTCTCTTCTTTTCACATCTATTTATAAGGCCTCCTCAGACAGCCATTTTGCTTTTTTGCATTTCTTTTTCTTGGGGATGGTCTTGATTCCTGTCTCCTGTACAGTGTCATGAACCTCCGTCCATAGTTCATCAGGCACTCTGTCTATCAGATCTAGTCCCTTAAATCTATTTCTCACTTTCGCTGTATAGTCATAAAGGATTTAATTTAGGTCATACCTGAATGGTCTAGTGGTTTTCCCCACTTTCTTCAATTTCAGTCTGAATTTTGCAATAATGAGTTCATGATTTGAGCCACAGTCAGCTGCTGGTGTTGTTTTTGTTGACTGTATAGAGCTTCTCCATCTTTGGCTGCAAAGAATATAATCAGTCTGATTTTGGTGTTGACTATCCAGTGAGTCTTGTGTTTTTGGAAGAGGGTGTTTGCTATGACCAGTGCGTTCTCTTGGCAGAACTCTTATTACCCTTTATCCTGCTTCATTCTGTACTCCAAGGCCAAGTTTGCCCAAGGTGTTTCTTGACTTCCTACTTTTGCATTCCAGTCCTCTATAATGAAAAGGACATCTTTTTTGGGTGTTTGTTCTAGAAGGTCTTGTAGGCCTTCATAGAACCATTCAACTTCAGCTTCTTCAGTGTTACTGGTCAGGGCATAGACTTGGATTACCGTGATATTGTATGGTTTGCCTTGGAAACGAACAGAGATCATTCTGTGGTTTTTGAGATTTCATCCAAGTACTGCATTTTGGACTCTTGTTGACTATGATGGCTACTCCATTTCTTCTAAGGGATTCCTGCCCACAGTAGTAGATATAATGGTCATCTGAGTTAAATTCACTCATTCCAATCCATTTTAGTTCGCTAATTCCTAGAATGTTGATGTTCACTCTTGCCATCTCCTGTTTGACCACTTCCAATTTGCCTTGATTCATGGACCTAACATTCCAGGTTCCTATGCAATATTGCTCTTCACAGCATCGAACCTTGCTTCTTTCATCAGTCCCATCCACAACTGGGTGTTGTTTTTGCTTTGGTTCCATCCCTTCATTCTTCCTGAAGTTATTTCTCCACTGATCTCCATTAGCATATTGGGCACCTACCGACCTGGGAAGTTCATCTATTGAATTAGCTTAAAGGAAATTAAGCACTTATATAAATACTCAAATATAAAAGAAACTAGCTAGAATGAATTTTGGGTTCATGTGATCTAGGAAATATTCAGTATTAATATCTGGTATGAAAGTTTGTGTAAGCTTGTTGGTTTGATTTATATGGATTTGTGCTTTGAGTCATCAACATTATGTATATTACTTTTGTTGTACCTAAGTTTATTAGAAATCAAAGAAGACCTGTTCTTGCTACAAAGTTTGTCAGCAAGAAAAATAGCAAATGACAAAGCTTAAAGTAAATAAAATAAAGGTATATGAAGTAGAAGTTTTAGGTAAATTCTATAGGAATAGTTGGGCTTCCCTGGTGGCGCTAGTGGTAAAGAACCCTCCTGCCAATGTAGGAGACATAAGAGACGTGGGTTCAGTCCCTGGGTTGAGAAGATCCCCTGGAGGAGGGCATGGCAACCCACTCCAGTGGGATTCTTGCCTGGAGAATCCCATGGAAGAGGAGCCGGGTGAGCTACAATCCATGGGGTCACAAAGAGTCAGACACGACTGAGGCGCCTTAGCACACACAGCACAGCACACAGGAATGACTATATTTGGGGAATGTCTATCTGAAATAGTCTCTAGATTTTTGTAACTTGAAACTAAGTTAAATGAAGAGAGTCATTGACTATCTAGCTCATTTCAAATAGGATAAAATATTAGAACATTAATTGCTAGGCATGTCTAAATTTACCAGCTTTTTCCTTCTTAGAAGAGGAAGACTAAAGCGTAAGTGTGTTGTCAGGAAATGCTGATTTGACAGTTTTACAATTACTTCCTGGGTTTTCACTGAAGATTAAGGTTTTAAGGTTAAGAATTGTAAGGAGAGTATTTCAGTATGCAAGATGTAGGGTGTGTGTTTTTAGCAAAAAATGTATGAGGCATGAAAATGTATTTTGTTAAAGGGAAAAATGTGATTTTGTTCTAGAGATTGTTCTGAATGGAAAAAGTGAGGGACAGATTAATATGCATATAGAAGATTGTGTAAGGATTTTGGAGGTAGAACACTGAAAGTTTTTTGTGTGTGATCGGAATTAGCTAAGATAGAATTTAAGAAAGCAGAGTTTAAAGGTAAAGTGGTGCAAAACCTGAATTTGGTTCTCTAAGAGAACAAAGTTTTCTTAAAATAATAAAATGCTTTTGGTAATTGTTTCTTTAAGTGATCTGTATTTGCTACTGAGATCTTTTCTTTTTTTTTGAGATCTTTTATCGCTGGTTAAAACTTTTGATACTTTTGATAAACTTCCCAAAGATCAAATTCTAAATGAAGTTCATTTGAAGCTAGTTAACTTTGAGGTTTTCCTGAGGATTGTAACATCTCAAATTATTTGTTTTCTGTCCGTCTCAGAGGAATATTAAACTAATTAGGCTTATTTGGTATGTTAAATTACGTGGGAAGCATTGTCAAATAAGGGGTGATAAAAATTCTTGCAGTGTATTATATGTAAATGATATCCACAGCGGTAGTTTGAACAATTTTTTTTCTCAGAACCCCTTAATAAATAAGCATGGTAATGCTGGGAAAAAAAAAAACACATTTACATCATTTGTAAAGATGAGTAACATACATGTTCTAGAAATTATATGGAACTCCTAAAATTCTGGTGCGTGTATGAGTGTGTACTAAGTTGCTTCAGTTGTGTCTGATTCTTTGTGACCCCATGAACTGTAACCTGCCAGACTTCTCTGTCCATGGGTTTCTCTAGGCAAGAATACTGAAGGTTGTTGCCATACCCTCATCCAGGGGATTTTCCTGACCCAGGGTTTGAACCCTCATCTCCTACTTCATCTGCACAATGACTTTCGAATGATTCTATGGCTATTTTGTGAAGAAGTGGAGAAGAGGGATGAAATCCTTTGTGTGCAAAGCATTTGTGCTATTACATCAGGGAAAATGAAGGAAATGAGAGTGAGTATATGTTGCTTCAAACCTTAACTCCTCTGGCTGAGTTAGCTGTCCCAGCCATTCTGGCCATTATGCCAATTACATCCAACCCTCTAGTGTCTATCATTCCTATCCAGCCCCAATTTCTGGCACTGGGTCTCATGACTTCCCTTCCTAATAGGGGTCAATTAGAAAATCCCGTGTTAGGTTTTAAAGTACTTGGTCTGGTATCATGGAAGATCTGACAGGCCCTCAGTTTGGGCCAGAAGCCACTCCCAGGGGAAGACAGTTTCCTTTCCCCATTATCTCATAGGGAAAGTGAAAGTGAAGTTGGTCAGTAACGTCTGACTCTTTGCGACCCCATGGACTGTAGCCCACCAGGCTCCTCCGTCCATGGCATTTTCCAGGCAAGAGTAGCCGAGTCTTCTCCAGTGGATCTTCCCGACCCAGGGATCGAACTCAGGTCTCTGGCGTTGCAGGCAGACGCTTTACTGTCTGAGCCACCAGGCACCCTGATCTCATCGGGAACCTAAGTGCAAATGATTAGCCCATGGGGTTTCTCAGGCTTATTTAACTGGAGAGATTGCAGCCTTCCTTAATAGGGAGGATCCTCTACACCCAAAGCCCACTTGGCAGTACCCTCAGCTGAACCAAATTGGGACCCTGATGAAGGAAGAAATGCCCTTATTAGAAAATGAATGCATCTTGGCAAAACTTTATAAAGGAGAACCAAAGCAAAGAGTTTCAAGAAATTCAGCAAAACAAATGAAGACCTCTCTGAATTTTTAGAAAGGACTTGTAAAGTTTAGAGATGTCACACTAATGCAGATCCCAAGGCCCCCAAAAACATTAGAATGGCAAATTTAACGTTTTTTGTAGAGGTGGGGGCAAAGTGCCTCAGATATTGTGAGAAAGTTGCAAAGATTAGATATTTGGAATGAATCCTTTTTAATTGGTAGATGTTGCCTTTAAAGTGTTCAACAAGGAACAACAAAAGAAAGAAGATGCAAAACAAAACCACTATTTTTGTCAGTAAGTCACCACTGGGGCTCTATACTAAAACACAAGAAAAACAATAAAAGAGAGCCTCTTATTGGTAGAAAGAAAGAAACACCCTGGTGAATGAGAAGGCTTAGGGGCTCCCTTGGACTTGAGGCAGTATGAGGTGGTAAATAACAGTTTAAACAAAAATTTTTTTTTTTAATCAGTTTAAAAGGAAAAACTGGGGGCTAAAATGTCCTTTTGGGACTTTGAAAATTCCCAACATACGTTGAAGATTCCCAACATACTGCTGGGAATGTAGGCCATGCACGTGTGTGAGGCCATGCACAGGTGTGAGGCCATAGTTCAGTAAAGACCTGAGAGCACCTGAGGTTCGGTTCTGATCTTTAACCCTGAGGATTTGTGCAGGCAGGACGTGAGGACCAAGGGCAGCATGTAACCTGGCCTAGTGTGGAAGGTGAGGCCCAGCATGCACAGAGTCTTGGCAAAGATAGGAGACCTACTGATTCTAGGTCCTTGAAGAAATCTCTGTCCAGTCATTAGCTGACCACTAAGCTAACTGAGGAGAAATTTCAGTGGCTCCACACAACACAGAAAACTGACTGTTTAGAATTAGTTCCGAAAGGTCACTAACCACTCAACAACAGCGAGTCTGGGGGGAGGAGTGTGAAACCTGATTTCCAGAGTTCCCACTTTATATCTTTTAACATGTCTAGTTTTCAGCAAAAACAAAACAAAGGTATGCAAGGAAAGAAATTATGATTGGTTTAAAGTGTATGTGTGGGATGGAAACTGTGCCTAAAGCTGTCCAGAAAATGGACTTACTAGACAAAGACTTCAACTATTTTAAACATGTTTGAAGAGCTAAAAGAAATCAGATCTAAAGAACTAAAGGAAGGTATGAGATCAATATCAAATAGAGAATACAAATAGTTAGAAATTATAAAAAAGGAATGAAATAGAATGAAATTAAGTAAAAAATGAGAATTTATTACCAAATTCAAGGCTGTGAAGATTTATCAATATGGTTTCTTCTTATAGCTTTACAGTGTTATCTCTTATACTTAGGTCTTTGATCCATTTTGAGTTAATTTTTATACATGGAGTGAGGAAGAAGCCATAATTTGTTCCTTTGCACGTAGATATACAGTTGTCCTAATGCCTTTTGTTGAAGAGTCTATTCTTTATTCTTTGGATGGTGTTGTGTGTTGAATTGAGTCCCGCTGCAAAAGATATGTCTGAGTCCTAACCTCCAGTACCTGAGAATGTAACCTTATTTGGAAACAGTCTTTGCAGTTGTAACTAGTTAAGATGAGGTCATACTGGAGTAAGGTAGACACTTAGTCCAGTGTAACTGGTGTCCCTATAAGAAGACACACACAGAGGGACAATGGCCATATGACAACAGAAGCGGAGATTGGAGTGATACAGTTGCAAGCCAAAGAATGCCACGACTGGATGGCCACCACTAAAAGCTAGAAAAAGGTAAGAAGTTCTTCCCTTTGGGCTTCAGGGAAAGCATGGTCCTGCTGACACCTCAATTTTTTGCAGCTCAAACTACAAGATAATGAAGTTCCATGTGTTTTTAAAAAAATGTTTGTTTAGGTATTTATTTTTGGCTGTGTTGGGTCTTAGTTGCTGTGGTATATGGGATCTTCGTTAAAGTATGTGTGATCTTTTGTTGTGGCACACAGGCTTTGCTAGCTGTGGCACATGGCTCAGTAGTTGTGACCCAGACTTAGTCCCCAACCAAGGATCAAAGCACGTCCCCTGCTTTGGAAGGTGGATTCTTAACCACTGGACCACCAGGGAAGTCCCAAAAGTTCTGTGGTTTTAAGCCATCCAATGTGTGGTACTTTAAGGCAGGCTTGGGACACTAATACAAATAGTGTTGACACTAACGTTAAAAAAAATCAGTTGACCAAAGAAGTTTCTGGACTCTCAATTCTATTCCATTGGTCTATAGCTTTATAAGGCTTTCACCTCCTTGGTTAAATTTATTTCCTCCGAGACATTTTATTCATCTGGGTGTTATTGTGAGTGAAATTGCTTTCTTAATTTCCTTTACAAATTGCTCTTTGCTGATGCATAGGAAAACTGATTTTCGAGTGTTGGTCTTGTGCCCTGCAACTTTGCTTAGTTCGTTTATTAGTTCCAGTAGAGTGTGTGTGCGTGTGTATGTATGTTCTATGGGATTTTCTCTATATAGAGTCGTGTCATCTGTAAACAGTTTCTCTTGTTTTCCAATTCAGATGGCTTTTTTTTTTTTTTTTTTTTGGCTAATTGCTCTGGCTAGGACTTCCAGTATAATGTAGAATAACAGGGTGAAAACAAGAACATTGTTCTTCAGGGAAAGCTTTCTATTTTTCACCAATGAGTATAATATTAGCTGTGGGTTTTTCATAAATGTTTATGTTTAGAAACGATCTTGAATTTTGTCAAGTGCTTTTCCCACAGCAATTGAGATTGTGTCCCCTCTCCCCTTTGTTCAGTTAATGGGGTTTATTAGATTGATTTCTTCATTTTTATACAGTGAAAACTTTTATATTTAGAATTAGCCAGTTGGACTCATTATTGTAGTTAGGAGCCAGTTAAACATATGCCTTCATCAGTTCTGATTAGGGTGTTGACCTTAGCCATGTCAACATCATCGTGCTTTTTCACAGCATGTTTAATCTAGCGCTTGTTGGCCTTGACATTCACAATGAATACCAGTGTGTTGTCTGTTTCCTTCGCCGCTGACTCAGTGGGGAGGCGGAGCTTGATGATGGCATAGTGTTCAAACTTGTTTCTATTAAGGGTGCTCTTCTAAGCTTATTCGGGCTGCCTTGAGTCACAGTGTTTTGGGCTGTCAGAATGTGTATGATGTCCAGATCTTTTTTTTTTGTGGCTGTGGATGCCTTTGAACACTGCTTTGTTGTCTTTAAAGCCTTTACTGTAGCCTTGGCTTCAAGAGGGGCAGCAGCTTCTTTCTCCACCTGTGGCGCCATCTTCATTCATAAAAAAGATTTCAGATTGATTTCTTATGTTGATTCATCCTTGCATTCCTGGGATAAATCCTACATGATCATGATGTATGTATGATGTATATACTTATGTGCTATTGGATATGGTTTCTGAATACTTTTGTGTCTTTGTTACTGAGGGGTATTTTTTTTTTAATTGAAGAATAGTTGACTTATAATGCTGTGTTAGTTTCTGGTATAAAGCAAAGTGGTTCAGTTATACATATACTTTTTCATTATGGTTTATTATAGGATGATGAATATAGTTCCGTGTTATACAGTAGGGCCTTGTTTATCCATCCTATATACTCAATCACATATGCTAATCCAAAACTCCCAGTTCTTCCCTCCCTGACTTCCCTCTCCCTTGGCAACCACAAATCTGTTCTGAGTCTTCTTGTTTGGTAGATATGTACATTTGTTGTATTTTAGCTTCCACATAAGTGATATCATATGGTATTTGTCTTCTTCTGATTTACTTCACTATGGTAACTTCAAGGTTGTTCATCCATGTTGCTACAAACGGCATTATTTCATTCTTCTGTATGGCCGAGCAATGTTCCATTATATATACCACATCTTTTTTATCCACTCATGTGTCAATGGACATTGAGGTTGTTTTCATATTCTGGCTACTCTGTTATGCTGCTGTGAACATAGGGATGCATGTATCATTTTGAACTAGAGATTTGTTTGGATACATGCCCAAGAGACAGATTTCTGGACCATATGGTACCTCTAGTTTTTTTGAGTAACTTCCACAGTTTTCTATAATGTCTACACCAATTTATAACCCCACTAACAGTTTAAGATGGTTTCCTTTTCTCCACATACTCTCCAACATTTATTATGTGTAGACTTTTAGATAATGGCAGTTCTGACTCGTGTTACAGGATATTGAGTATTGTTTACTTATCTCTCCCATATACTGTTTGGTTGCCACGCTGTGTCTGACTTTTTTGTACCCCATGGACTGTAACCCACCAGGTTTCTGTCCATGGGATTTTCCTGGTGATAATACTAGAGTGGGTTTTCTTTTCCTTCTGCAGGGGATCTTCCTGACCCAGGGGTTGAACCTGTCTCCTGCATGGCAGTTGATTCCCAGTTGATTTTCACTGCATGGCACTGAACCACCTGGGAAGCCTAGGTATACACACAGACACACACACACACACACACACACACACGTGGGATATTGGTGTGTAATCTTGTGATGTCTTTGCCTGGCTTTGGTACAAGGATAATACTAACCTCATAGGTGTTAGGGCTTCCCTGGTGGCTCAGCAGTAAACAATCTGCCTGCAATGCAGGAGATGCAGTGTGACTATATAAATACTCCCAATATGTTAGCCAAAGACCACACTAAGACTTATCACCCCACTTTCATATGACCTGAACTTTACTCACCCGCCTGGTATTGTTCCAAATATTCTGGAACTTGTTTTCACATTTCTCCCTGCTGCCCCCACCCCTATTTTAATGTTCCATCTAGAATGCAAACAGACATCACTGTGCTTGGAAAGGGCTTGCCATGGCCACAGTGCCATGGGCTTATCTACTCCTTGACCAGATGCTCAGAACCATGGAGAGAAAGACTCAGGACAAAACAGACACGAAGTTCAGCTGAAAGTTATGTTCCAGATTTGCTAGCTATATAAGCTGGTGGAATCAGGTCTAGAATCCACTTCTGTTGATTATGGATACTATGAATCATATGAATACTATGAGTATTAGTATTCTGTCTTGTTTTATTAAAAACAAAACCATAATCAACAAAACCTCCCTTTGTTAAAAGTACTTATATATAAAAAAAGGTATATAAATTACGTTGGTACATCAGTTTTAAGCACTAGAACCTTTTCCCTGAGAACAGCCGTTGATATTGTTTCATACACAAAAGAATCCAAGAATCAAATTTGGGCTGCTCAGTATACTCCAAAGATACGTTATGTATATGTTTGTTTCAAAAATTTCAGAAACCCAATTATAGTTTTATCATCTACTGAAAGAGGCAAACATATCAAATACAAAAACACAGAAAAGAAACATAAACTTTGGAAAAGGTAGTCTTTTTAATAACTGTTTTATCACCAGGTTAAGTCATGCAGTTACAAAGTAGTTAGAAATTTCTAAAAGGATATTATTGTTAAAAAAAAAAAAAAACAAAGAAAAGCTCATTCTTACATAAATAATATCTAGTACTTCATTGGGACACTACTGTTCAAAGGCCCTGGCCAAATAATTCCCAAACAAAACACAACCCCAGGTTGTTTCCAGCCCATTGGGAATGAAGCTGTGTGCAAAGATGAGGCCTCTAAATGAGGACACAAAGTCAGGGCAAGTTGGGGCCATTGGCAATGCTCAGGGCTGCCAGCCAGACTCCACAGAGGGAGCCCAAGTGGTTTTTCCTGGGACACTCTACTTGAATTATTGTTCAATTAGTCAATGCAACAGATCTTCAAAAGAGAACAATTAATTAACATGATAAAGAGGTTATGACATTCTTTGGACTATATATCATAATTGTGGTTAGTAAATTCCGACAGCCTTAACAAAAATAGCCTCCATCATTTGCAGGTATGAAGATAACTTAATTCTCTACTGGGCTTTTTATTTTTGCTGGATGACAGTATGCAATTGACAAGCTATAAATGATACTGTTTTATGTTATAAAAATACTAGCTTTTTTCATTTATTATGTTTATAGGCATTCACTGCTTGAGTCAAGGTTAGGCTTGTTAAATGAGTCAAGGCAATTTTCTTACAGCAGCATGTACTTTTTCTAAAAGAATAAAATACATAAAGAGAAAATTTTTTTTTTTAACCTGTAAAATCGAGTTATTTTGCTGATGTAAAATACCAATAACTCACATGAGAACCATGCTACCTCCTGAAAATGCCATATACCTGCTTCTTACATGTGTCAAAGCACCTGACAGACTTGTTCAGAGCTAAAGCAGCAAGTGATTGACTGGTCTTGGACAACAGGTGCTTTCCTAGGGCCATAGCTGACTGTGCTGGGAAGCAGCCATGGAGAAAGGCAGCACAGGCAGACGGAAAAAACTTTATTTAAAGGCAAAATGCCCAAATGACTCTCTGGAATAGCTAATTTCTACGATCACTTACTAGCTTATATATGATCCCCTAGCCTGAAATTTTTTTTCTTAAGGGGCTGATTTGGATTGACTTGTTGCGAATGGTGTCCATTATTAAGTCATGAGAGAGAGATTTCTGTGGTTACATGTAAACTTGTGATAGGTCTGCAGATGAAGAGGTGAAAAGGGTAGTGAAGTCAGCCACAGTCTGGTCTATGTGAAGGTCACACCAGCTTCATTGTACACCTTGAAGACTTTCTCGATGGCGTTGACATAGGCAGCTGTTCTCAGGTCCAATCCCAGGTTATATTTCATGGCTGTGCGCATAATTTGCTGAAATGAAGGAGAAAACGCAGTGATTATCATCCTGACTCAAGCAGCCAATCTGTGAACACAACAAGGCACATAGAGCCTGGTACAAGTTACCCGGGTACCACTTTAGGACTGGATTTGTATAGCCAAAGAGAAACTATTTAGGCAGTAGAACAACTTCTAGTTGGGAAGGATTAATTCTCTGGAATTAATACAAATTATTGTTTAGGCAACAAGAAGGTGCTACTCTGTTCTTCAAAATTTAAGATGTGGGCTATTTCTAGGCCCCTTAGACGTCTAGTAATCTGAAGCAAGTATGATATACACTAATAATAAATGAAATAAGGATGGGGTGATGGAAATGTTCTGGGGTTAGGGGTGATGGCTACATAGCTTTGTGAACATACTTAAAGGCTGTTTTGTTATCTATTTTAAAAGGGTGATATTTACAGTATGCCAGTTATCTCAAAAAATTAACAGCAAACACCATGATTAATATCTGCTCTGCTATTTTTTTTTTTCGGCGGTGGGAAGGGAAGAGTGCAGGGGCCCCGCGAGCACCCACGTGCCCTCAGCTTCCCTCTCCCTGCCACCGGGACCAGAGGGAAGGGACACGTGTGTGCACGGAGGTGACAGCCGCGCTCCACCAGACCCCCGGCCCCGCTCGCCCCCCCTGGGAAAAGGGACGGCGGGGCCGCCCTGCGACGCCCCCGGACTCTCGTCCACGCCACACCTCTCCCCACACCACCCGTCCCAGCCCGCGGGCGAGGGCGCAGCACCCCGAGGCCGGGAGGCGCCGTCAGGGGCGCCCCCATCTTCTCCCTCTCCTCGACCCGCCTCCCCTTCCCCGCTCCGTGGAGGACGGCGGCCCGTCGACGGCCCGGGGTGAGGCAGAGCGCCCGCGGAGGGAGAAGAGCGAGGGTGGCACGGACCACCGCCACGCCCCGGGCGGCCGGAGCGACAAACCCTTGTGTCGAGGGCTGACTTTCAATAGATCGCAGCGAGGGAGCTGCTCTGCTACGTACGAAACCCCGACCCAGAAGCAGGTCGTCTACGAATGGTTTAGCACCAGGTGCTCTGATATTTCAACTTAATGCCAAGTGGACAGAATCTGAACTTGAGAAGAAATTAAGAAAACTGGACTCAAACTGTGCTTGAAAGGCTCTGAAATAATGATCAAGTTGTCAAGAAAACTTTGACATATACCAAATTCTATGCAGCAAGGTAGTTTCCTATAGCTGTAACAGAGTACTGTGCACTGAGCTGCAATCCAGTTTGGCTGACATCACTCCTCCTAACTTGGCATTATTTATTTCAAAGTCTGGAAAACATATTGAGGACTCTAGAAACAACGCTCATCATTTAAGAATGAAAAAGCACACGTTCTGGAACATTTAAACAGACTGATATTTTCTGTCACTGCACACACAATCCGGCAGCTGAGGCGACATGGTTGAGCTGCGCTTCATGTAACTAGCAGAAACACAAACACCATCAGTATACGTACCCTGGCAGAGCGCTCCATGGTGTAAGCTAAACCAGAGTGCACGATGTCTTTCTCAGAGGCACCCTGTTAGGAAAAAGAATAGTTTAACCAAAAGCACACAAAGACATGCCTCACCTGTCAGAGCACAAAGGATTCTTAAGTCAATATACAGCGAGATAGAATTGTTTTCTTTCAGGCAAGATATACTTAATTTAAAATATCTATTTATAAATTTTTTAGAGCTGGGAATTACTATCACCACTCCTAATATGACATATAGAGCTGTCAAACACATATTAATGTGCCAGATAGAAACTTTAAAAAGTAGCTCACCAACTACTTATCTATGCTGAACTTTATCCGATAAATATTTGTTCACTCAGGAAGGTACATTTGTATAACGTTTGTATCAATTAAGAAACATGGGCTAAACCTTATTCCAAACTTGTTCTACCAAATTAGGAAACACTTGCTTTACAAGTGGAATGCTGCTATTCCTTTCATTCACTCATTCATTCAAATATTGTGTATCTACTATGTGCTAGGAACTCTTCTAGTACTGGGGACACAGCAGGAAACAAAACAATGAAAATTCTCTCTTCTCATAGTTTAGATTCTAGTTAGAGGGAACAGCATACACACTGCTAAGATCACCAAAATTTTGAATTCAGACTGAGAAGTGACTGAGGCCTTCCAATGTTAACAGGGTAGAGGGATGACAGGGATCAGCAGAAGGACTGGCGAGTGAAACAGGAAGAAACCCAGGAGGATGTGGTATCCTGGAAGCGAAGATATATTTTCACAGGGAGTAATCACCTGTGACCAGTGAAGTAAGATGAGAACTGAAAAACGACAATATAGCAAATGACAGTTTGGCAATGTTGCCAAACTGGCTACTTGGACAAGAACAGTTTTGGTGGAGTGCTGGGCAGAATAGGAGGTATGAATATAGAAGAACTGAGAACAGAGTATATACAACTCTTAAGGAGGTATGCTGTATTAGCAGTGGTCCCCAACTTTTTTGGCACCGGGCACTGGTTTTGTGGAAGACAATTTTTCCATGGACTGGGGAGGGAGGATGGTTTGGGGTTGATTCAAGTACATTACATTTATTGTACAGTTTATTTCTATTATTATGACATTGTGATATATAATGAAATATACAACTCAGCATCATTTCCCACTCACTGACAGGGTTCTGATATGAGCTGCAAGCAACTGATTTATTACGGTCTCTGTGCAGTCAGATCTGTTGATGATCTGTATCTGCAGCTGCTCCATAGTGCTAGCTAGC
The DNA here is from genome assembly GCF_023699985.2 of Odocoileus virginianus. NCBI lineage: Eukaryota > Metazoa > Chordata > Mammalia > Artiodactyla > Cervidae > Odocoileus > Odocoileus virginianus. Next base: position 74,689,633 of record NC_069680.1, read on the forward strand.
ATCACTGCTTCAGCTCCACCTCAGATCATCAGGCACTAAATGCTTGTGAGGCATGTGCAACTCACAGTACGGTTTGTGTTCCTATGAGAATATAATGCCATCACTGATCTGATACGAGGCGGAGCTCAGGTGGTAATGCCAGCAATGGGGAGTGGCTATAACTACAGATGAAGTTTCATTTATTGCCTGCTGCCCACCTCCCGCTGTGCAGCTGGTTCCTAATAGGCCACAGATGGTACTCAGGGGTTGGAGGTCCTTGCTATACAGGAAATACAAATGACAAGACCTAGAAGGGCAAGTGTGATTCAAAGATTTATATTTTCTTAAGACAGCATTTGTTACATTGATAGGAATGACTGAAGAGGGAAAACTGATGATGCAAAAGAGGCAAAAGTTTGCTGGAAATTGAAAACCTTTGAGAAATGGAAAACAGGTCATCTAGTTGCCCAGAACAAGATGCAGGCTGAGATGGAAGCAAAAAGAGTTGCTCTATAACAATAACAGGGTACAGATACCAGAAGCTGGGTAGATGTGCAAGTTCCCTGATGCTTCACTTTTCTGTGAACAGATACCAGGTCATGAACTGGAGTGCAGGGGAGGAAAAAAGGAGAAAATATGATATAATCACCAGGAAAATGAGAAGATAAGTGGAACAGGGGAAAGTAACTTAATTGCTGGGGAACTGAGAGCCTACTTGAAGTTACAGTTTGAAGAGTCAGTGGGGCCTCCTGCTACAGGAAAGAAATGGAGGAGGCAAAGCACGGAATTTCACAAGGTTTTGGTGTTAACAAGAGGGTGTGATGAAGCAAAACAAGACCAGGGAGTGACTGTAATGATGGTGAATGGAATTTAAGTGAAGATAGGGGTAATGAGGGACAGTGAAAACATGATCAGGTCAACGATATAGGTCCTGGCAGGGCCAGATCATGGCTGGGGAGGGGGAGACTAGAGGAAAGGAGCTGGGGGGAAAAACCTGTGTTTCAGCTAAAACTTATTATAAAACTCCTGTAATAAATAAGTCAATAAGAGATGAGAAACAACCTTAAAATCTAAAATTGGAAGCACTGAAAGCATTTGAAAGTGGCAAGACTGATACATTGGCTGCTATGTGGCAGGCCATGTGCTGGGACATGGGGTGACCATGGGGAGGAGCAAGAAGCCCATCTTAGAGCTGCTGCAGCGGCAGGACCTGGGAACGCAAGTAACTCCCCGTGATGGAAGGACAGACGAAATGGCACACGGAGGGACCAAAACTAAGGGATGCATAGTTGTGGAAAAGAGGAAGGTTCTTTGAAGAGAACAGTTAGTATACAGAGTGGAAAAAACATTTTCTCATTCAAAACAAAGCCCTTAACATTTCCCCATGTTGTAACAGTCTTAAATTATTTTCTATGATGGACTATTTCATAAGATCTATAACTTAGCCATTTTCTGGCCCTCCCCCACCACCGGAATGTTAAATCAAACCCAATTTTGAAAATGACTACACACATAGTTCCAGTGACATCATGCACAAAATCATTACTCTCCTTTAAAACTGTTTTTGTAGGATTAATTCCCAGAAGGGATGTTATTATAGTGTCAAAGAGCAGGAACACTTTAATAACATTTTTGCACTGTCATCAGAATCAAGGTACAACTGCTTTACCACAGACATGGTGAGTATAAGATCCATTGTTTCAGCTAGTTTAATACCTTAAAGGATCCTTATTTTAATTTGTATTTCTTTAGCAATGAGGTTAAACATTTCTTCTAAGCCTATTTCCTGTGATTTTTTTCATGGTGTCTGCCATTTACTGGTAGATTCTTTTTATGATGTGTATTAATATATTCTATTGAAAGCTAATTAACATAAAATCTTTTCTCATCTGTTTTCTTAATGTGTCCATATAGCAATTTCAATTTTTATAGAAATCAATCTAATGTTTACTTCTCAGTTCTATTTCTCTAAAGCTTAAGAGTCAAAATACACAATAATTCTTCACAATCATGTTAAAATCACTTGTTGGTTGAGTCATCTGTATTATAAAAGTATCAAAAGCAGTAGAACCATGAATTATTTCACACTAAGATACTCCGTTTTTAGAACATAATAAAAAGGGAAGTCATGTAATTGTCATGTTGACGACCACCCCTTAAACCCATTTAATCTACCTGGCCTAATCTAAAGAAGAGAGCAGGCCGTGTATGGAAAATAACTGCCACAAGCACACTCACCGATATCCTGTCTTGGAACTCTGCTGTGGGCACAATGGGAATAGTTCCACCATGTTTTCCAAATTTCCTTTCCAAACTCTCTTGAACAGACACTATAAAAAGCCAAGAAATGAAGATAAAATTTTGCTAGTAGGAAAAACCAAATGAAATACAACCAAAAGTAGTCCCAAACTGTATTCACAGTCCTAAACTGAATAGTTTTAGAAACTTTCAACACTAATGACATAAAAGGGTTACTCATTTAAAACTGAGCTAAAAGGAATAAAGCACTTTGCCAAATTCCTATGTAAGTGTGAATTTAGGTCACTGATCTGTTTCCATAACACCCATTACCAGGGTTTTTCCTTGGCTCTTTTAAAAAGAAAAGGGAACGGAAACTGATGGAAAACTTCACCCAGATTCTCAGTGGGCTCAGTAAAGCTCAGCTGGAGGTCTTGGTCTTACTTTAGCTTGAGGAAAACACTAGTGTTAACTCTGAAGCCTACTCTAGTCAAAGACAAACAGCATTCTTATCAGAAGATGCAAAAAATTCTTGACACTAGATAGGTCTTTACCAAGAGCAACCTGAGATAGGAATGGATGAGTATCAACAGGGTTTAAAACGATACTCTAATTTACAGATTTATGTTCTGGGAACACTTGCAGAATAAACACTGGAATATAAATACGTTCTAGAGAGTTCAAATATTGAATACCTTTAAAGAAATTGTATAGTTTTGGTCTAAGACTCATGAGACAGAATGGTTTCCTATTCTGAGATTAAACAAGAAGGGAGGGAGGAGGGTTCAAGAGGGAGGGAACTTATGTATGCCTATGGCTGATTCATGCTGATGTATGACAGAGACCAACACCATACCGTAAAGCAATCATCCTCCAGTTAAAAAAAGATTTAAAAAACTAAAAGAAAAATGTGATTGTGTAACTACTACCCACTTAATACCACTGTATCATGATTGGTCAACAGAAAAATAACAGAATCACCAAAACTACCATTTAATAGAAAAACCTGTAATTACTTTTTTAAAACCCATATGCATAATCAGAATTATCTCGGAATTTTTTTTGGGGAAAAAAAAACAACAACGGAAATTAGTCCTTTTATTAAACACAAGCTTTCCCCAACCTTTTAGATAGTCCAGAATATTACACTTAGAGAATACAATAATCAGAACTCACTGAGCAAGTGGTAGTTAGAATCCCTTTCATATTTGAAGGTCAAACGACCATAGCTGACATGATTTAGATTCTTCAGCCACTCAAAGTAAGATACTGTCACTCCTCCAGCATTCAAGTAGAGATCCTATATACAAAAAAATGAGATGATGGTTTTAATAAAAGCTTACAGTGAACATAAGGGCTCAATATGAAAGCAGATTAAATTTCAAACTTCCTATATATATCTTAGACAGTGGCAGAAATTTTGTACTTAAGAAATTCAGTTTTGCTGAAATTTTTTAAGGCTTGCAGCAAAAGGAGTTCTTCAAAATGCATCACAAGTCAACACTAACTTCTAATGACCTTTTGCTTCAGACCCCATGCTTAACCACTGAAAAACTTAAGCACATGTTACTCATATTAGCTTTCTGAGTAAAAGAAGCGAGGAACATCTGCAAGTTACAGTAGTATTTCTAGCACATTTTACATTTATATAACTGGATTTAAGAAGTCTAAATATATATACTCAAGAAAGAGCCTGAAGTTGAAAGAAAATGTTCAGGTCCAAGTGAACTTTTCTTTTTTTTTTTGGATAGGCTTATTATATTAACCACACGTCCACTGTATTTTCTTAAAAGCAAAATAAAGATGAAAAATTCACTAAGGCTTGGGAAACTAACAATCCTCTCGCCACAATTCCTTGCAAAAAACAATTATGACTCTGAGTACATATAAAATCTGGCAAACATAGTTTTACTTACTGGAATAACCATGATGTTCCTTTCTAGGAAAATCTTATCAGCTTCTGGAGTTGTCGGTCCATTGGCACCTTCAGCAATGATCTGCAAGAAAGTTAGAAACAGAGAGAAATGCTGATAACACTGTGAAATCCCCTCCAGCTGAGCTTAAGAGCTATGCGTACATGGGAGAGGGCTGTGAGAGAGACAAAATATTCCACTTTAAATTGTATCCTGGGGAACTATACTGAATTATATCCCAGGAAAGCTTTTTTTTTTTAAAGAAGAAAGCTATTAGCGCTTCTCTATGGCCTTCAAGCACATTAGTAAGGCTGAACCCATCACCATGTCACCTTGGCTTTGACTCTTTGTGCGTTGGACTTGGTCAGCTGCTTCTCGCTGGCAGCAGGGATCAGTATGTCACAGTCAACCTCCAAGATGCTCCCTTCATAGATCTTTGCTTTGGGGAAGCCCAGGATAGTTCCATGTTGCTATAATTGATTAAAAATCAGAATTAATGGCTGCAACAGAGTTGAAATGTTTATGTTCAGTGCCTATGATATGAAGACTCATGAGCAAACAAAATGAAAAGACAACTCACAGAAGGGAGAAAATATTTGCAAATGAAGAGACCAACAAGGGATCAATCTCCAAAATATACCCATGCAACTCATTAAAAAAACAAACAAAAGAATGAATGGAAGACCTAAATAGATATTTCTCCAAAGAAGACATACAAATGGCCAAAAAGGTGCTCAGCATCACTTATTAGAAAAACGCAAATCAAAACTACAATGAAGGGCTTCCCTGGGGGTTCAGTGGTTAAGAATCCGCCTTGCAGTGCAGGGGACACCAGTTTGGTCCCCGATCTGGGAACAGCTCACATGCCGTGGGGCTACAAAGTCTGGGAACTACAACTACTGAGTCTGTGCTCCAGAGCCCAAGAGTGGCAACTACTGAAGCTCTCGGGCCCCACAGCCCGTGCTCTGCAACAAGAGAAACTACTGCAATGGAAGTCCTTGCACAGCAACTAGAGAGTAGCCTCCTGTCACTGCAACTGAAGCACAGCAATGAAAATACAGCACAGCCAGTAAACAAAACATTACAAACGAAACAATTGTACAATGAGGTGCCACCTTACACTGGTCAGAATGGCCATCACCAAGAAATCTACAAACAATAAATGCTGGAGAGGTTGTGGAGAAAAGGGAACCCACCTACACTGTTGGTGGGAATGTAAACTGGCATAGCCAACATGAAGCATAGTATGGAGGTGCCTTTAAAAAGTACAAATAGAGCTATAGTATGATTCCGCAATCCCACTCCTGGGCATATATCCGGAGAAAACTATAATTCAAAAAGATATATGTAAGTAGCCAGGGCATAGAAGCAACCTAAATGTCCACTGACAGAGGAATGGATAGAGACGAGATGGTACGTATATACAATGGAATATTACTCAGCCATAAAAAAGGCACGAAACAACGCCATTGGCAGTGACATGAGTGGACCTAGAAATTGTCCTACTGAGTGAAGACAAGAGAGAGACAAATATATGATATTGCTTATATGTGCAATCTAAAAAAGGGGTATAAATGAACCTATTTACAAAACAGAAACAGAGTCACAGATGTAGAAAATAAACTTATGGTTACCAAGGGAGTAACCTTGGTAACCTATGGTTACCAAGAAAGTGGGGGAGGGATAAATTGCAAGATTGGGACTGACAGACTACTACATATAAAAACAGATAACCAGTAAGAAACTGCTATATGGCACAGGGAACTCTATTCAATACTCTGTAAATGACCTACATGGGACAGAACCCAAAGAGTGGATATATGTACAACTGATTCACTTCACTGTACAGCAGAAACTAATGAACACTGTAAATCAACTATACCCCAATAAAAATTAATCTTAAAAAAGCAATGGAAACAGATTTCAATAATGCTTATTTCAACTTTATAACATCCAGGTGGTCAAACTCCTCAGATATTAGAATAACATACCAATTTGAAGTCTTCCAGTTCCTTTGGGTCAATACCATCTGGATTCCATATGCTGCCATCAGACTCACCAACAGCAACACATTTAGCACCAAAACGATGTAAATATCTCATAGAGTGCAGGCCCACATTACCAAATCCCTGTGAAGAACAGTTGTACATGAAACAAAAATCAAAGTCCTAGCACAGATGGTTAAGTCATATTCTGACCAATACACATTCTATTAGCTTAGAAGTAATTCTCAAAATCCTTTGGACAAAAGAAGCCATGTCTCTCTTCAATAATAAATTTCTATGTTTTAGAATTTAGAACTCAACCCTTTGTAATTTGTGCTAGTGAGTCCTGAAGACATTCAGTTACGAGTAGTTTGCTGACTTATAAAGAAACGGCAACTACCTAGGACCTCAGTCCCTGATGGCCAGATGTCCTATGGTCATGAAAAGATAAGTCACTAACTGGGAGGAATATGAGTCTTATTTTAAAGTAGCATTCAACTTAATTTCGATTCTTCTAAGCAAACTAATCAAACATTGAGCAAAAGTTGGAATCTGGATCACTGTGTATACACATAATAGTTTAAGAGGATGTATTACTCTGCAAATGTCCATTCTAAACCTTAAGAGATCCAAAGGATCAAATTTATTTTTTTTTCAAAGGATCAAATTTTAAAAATTGCAAATCTAGATGCTCCAACTGAGAGTGTAAGGATGTGGAACTCACCTCTTCCCAGAAATACATCAAAAACATATCTACGAATGGAACAATTTTCACAGAATACCTACTAATCACTAGCTCTCAAACACCTGAGAGGACAAGAAAGATCTATTAGTTTAGATCTTTCTATTAATAGATATTTAAAGATGAAAGAAAAAAAAAAAAGGGAAGTGGAATGGGGCCTGTGTCCCTGGAATGAAAGTGTGAAAGTGTTAATCACTCAGTTGTGTTCAACTCTTTGTGACCCCATGGTCTGTGGCCTGTCAGGCTCCTCTGTCCATGGAATTCTCCAGGCAAGAATACTGGAGTAGGTAGGCATTCCCTTCTCCAGGGGATCCTCCCTGACCCAGGGATGGAACCTGGGTCTCCTGCACTACAGGTGGATTCTTTACTGTCTGCGCCACCAGCCCTGGAAGGGAGCTACGAAAGGGCAGAGGTTCCTGTATCCTGGGGAGCCGTCTCACAGGTGGGGGAGATCAGGTAAGGGGTTTCAGAGGCTCAGAAGAGAGTAACAACTGTTCTGTGGCAGGCAGATCGGGAAGAGACCTGCACAGACTGTCTATGCCACCACCCTGCGCACCCCAGCTTGAAATACACGTCTGCTAGCACAGGTCGCGGGTGAGTGCTGAAACTCAGAGTTTAGAGGACAGACCTAGGGGAGGACTGCTGTTGGCTGCAAGGAGACAGCCTGAAGTGTGGTATGGCTGCAACAGAGGGTGTATGAACACGCTTGGACTTGCCAGACACAGGACTATAAGGATGTCCCACTGTTAAGTGGCACCTGAAGCAAGGGGCAGGGTTGCCACGGCATCCTATTTCTCTGCAGGCATTGGGAACACACACCCCTGCTGCCCCCTTGCTGGGCTCTTGGAGCTGGCACTAGCAGACTGCCCATGCACAGAATGGGGCTGAAATCAGAGTCAAGCCCTTGGGCAGTGCATAGCAAAGGGGTGGCCTCGCTGAATATCCAGTGCAGGCTTTGGTCACACCACCAGTCACGCTTCCTATCAAGGGGATAACGGCTGGCATACACTGAGGAAAGAGGCGGCAGGCACCCACACTAAAAACGGCCCTTGCATGAAACAACACTAAACCCATGCAGGCTACATAGGGATGCGCCCACATAAAAAAGAGCCCTCTAAGACCACAGTAGCTAATTGTTTCTACTCACAGACATAGAGAACAGACTTGTAGTTGCCAAGGGGGAGAGGGGGAAGGAGAAATGGATTGGGATTCTGGGATTAGCAGATGTGAATATGAGATGGGTAAAAAGCAAGGTCCTACTGTATAGCATAGGAAACTATGGTCAATATTCTGTGACAAACCATAATGGAAAAGAATATGAAAAAACATCTACATATATGTATAACTGAATCACTATGCTGTATGACAGAAACTAACACAACACAGCAAGTCAACTGTACTTTAATAGAATTTTTAAAAATTGCAAATCTAAAAACACTGAAAAACTTACTGCCTATATATCAGTTATTCCTTAAGAGAGCAACAAACATTTTTACCTGAACCGCAAATGTTTTATCTCCAAACCCTGGTGTCATTCCTAAAATACTCATGTAAGAAGCCTCATTGATGAAATTTTCAATCCCATGGAAAACTCCCCGGCCAGTAGCAGAGATCCGTCCATGGATTCCACCCTGACTGATGGGCTTACCAGTAACACAGGCATGGGCATTAATATCCTGCAAAAAAAAAAAAAGGGCACAAAACTTAAAATTATACTCATTAGAAGTTTATGTGTCTTTAAGGTATACTTTCACCAACAGAGATAAATCTCACTTTTTCAGATTCTTGTTCCTAGAAAATATATAATAAAATATATTGCACTTTCTGATGGGAGAAACATGGTTTTTAGGAATTTAACATAAAGTAAGGACAATAAAGGACAGAAATGGTATGGATCTAACAGAAGAGAAGATATTAAGAGGTGGCAAGAATACACAGAACTATACAAAAAAGATCTTCATGACCCAGATAACCATGATGGTGTGATCACTCACCTAGAGCCAGACATCCTGGAATGCGAAGTCAAGTGGGCCTTAGGAAGCATCACTATGAACAAAGCTAGTGGAGGTGACGGAATTCCAGTTGAGCTATTTCAAATCCTGAAAGATGATGCTGTGAAAGTGCTGCACTCAATATGCCAGCAAATTTGGAAAACTCAGCAGTGGCCACAGGACTGGAAAAGGTCTGTTTTCATTCCAATCCCAAAGAAAGGCAATGACAAACTACTGCACAATTGTACCCATCTCACACGCTAGTAAAGTAATGCTCAAAAAAAAAAAAAAAAAAAGAGTAATGCTCATGAACTGTGAACTTCCAGATGTTCAAGCTGGATTTAGAAAAGGCAGAGGAACCAGAGATCAAATTGCCAACATCCACTGGCTCATCGAAACAGCAACAGAGTTCCAGAAAAACATCTATTTCTGCTTTATTGACCATGCCAAAGCCTTTGACTGTGTGGATCACAAACTGTGGAAAATTCTTCAAGAGACAGGAATACCAGACCACTTGACCTGAGAAATCCTGAGAAATCTGTATGCAGGTCAAGAAACAAGTTAGAACTGGACATGGAACAACAGACTGGTTCCAAATTGGGAAAGGAGTATGTCAAGGCTGTATATTGTCACCCTGCTTATTTAACTTATATGCAGAGTACATCATGAGAAATGCTGGGCTGGATGAAGCACAAGCTGGAATCAAGATTGCTGAGAGAAATATCAGTAACCTCAGATAGGCAGATGACACCACCCTTATGGCAGAAAGTGAAGAAGAACTAAAGAGTCTCTTGATGAAAGTGAAAGAGAGAGTGAAAAAGTTGGCTTAAAGCTCAACATTCAGAAAACCAAGATCATGGCATCTTGGTCCCATCACTTCATGGCAAACAGATGGGGAAACAGTGGAAACAGTGACAGACTTTATTCTTTTTGGGCTCCAAAATCACTGCAGATGGTGACTGCAGCCATGAAATTAAAAGATGCTTGCTCCTTGGAAGAAAAGTTCTGACCAACCTAGACAGCATATTAAAAAGCAGACACATTACTTTGCCAACAAAGGTCCATCTAGTCAAAGCTATGGTTTTTCCAGTAGTCAGGTATGGATGTGAGAGTTGCACTATAAAGGAAGCTGAGCGCTGAAGAATGGATGCTTTTGAACTGTGGTGTTGGAGAAGACTCTTTAGAGTCCCTTGGACTGCAAGGAGATCCAACCAGTCCATCCTAAAGGAAATCAGTCCTGAATATTCATTGGAAGGACTGCTGCTGAAGCGGAAACTCCAATACTTTGGCCACCTGATGGGAAGAATTGACTCATCTGAAAAGACCCTGATGCTGGGAAAGATTGAAGGTGGGAAGAGAAGGGGACGACAGAGGATGAGATGGTTGGATGGCATCACTGACTCAATGGACATGAGTCTGAGTGAGCTCCGGGAGTTGGTGATGGACAGCAAAGCCTTGCATGCTGCAGTCCATGGGGTCGCAAAGAGTCAGACACAACTGAGTGACTAAACTGAACTGAACCGAAACTGAAGCAACCAGAACAGTGTGCAGCAGATAAATCGATGGGTGGGACATGAGAAAACAGAGTCTTAATGTATATAGGAAGTCAATATAAAATACAAGAAGCATTTTATGTCAGTGGCTAAAGTATGTACTACTTAATAAACTGAGGCGATTTGCTACCCGTATGAAATAAGATAAAGTGCCTTATTTCATACCATATCCCCTACCCTCCAATGTTCTAGCTGGATATGTTGAAAAATGACTGTAAATACTTTTACAGAGAGAATTTAGGATTGTGTTAGCTGTATCATTACCAACAAAGAGGATAAAGTAAAAAACTAAAATGGTCTAGTAAAGTGATTTATGGAATTAGTAGTTTTCCCACAGTTTTCCTTCATGAATAGTTAATGCTTATGAATACAGAATTACAAACCAGGTGCCAAATGCTTTTGAACAGAGAAAATGCAAATGTTGGAGCTGACAGCAATCCTCTCTGAGGTCAGGCACTGTGCCGGCTGGCTGCGAGCTGCCCCGCATACCTAATTGTTCTGGAAAGCCTGGGTAAGGGTGGAGACCTTGCTTGCTTTCCAGTGCCCTCACATCTGAACACAAGTAACAAAAACTATGGCTTCTTATCTTAGGCCTGGCCCTGATTTTGGATATCCTATCACTTTATGGACAGTCTTTACCAGCATTTAGTCTAAGGTTTAGTTGGCAAAGCCTCATAAGACTTTCTTTTGTCACCTTTGGGAATGAGCTAGGAAATAACAATGTACTGCCTACTGCTTTGTCCTATTAAATCTAATGCTTTGCTTAAAAAGACTATTACCCAGAGCTCATTTAACATAAGAAGATAACATAGAAAAGCAACCTTTTGGGAATGGCAGTCAAAACCAAAATTCTTTGAAGTGCCTCATACTGCTCCTGTTTTATTTTAGGGGATTTGCAGAATTTACCTGGTGTAGTAATTTTTTGTGCTTACCAGGAGCCACATTATACTATGACTCACTTAATCCTAATGACTTCCTCATAAACTAGGTACTATTGTCATTTTTCTAGATGAGGAAAGTGAGACACAGAGAGCTTAAGGCACTTGCCACAGGTCACAGAGCTGGTATGTGAAGGAGCCAGTTCTAGAACCCAGGGTGTTTACCTGTGCTCCCAACTAGACCATACCATATCACCTCAGGAAATGAGACAAGTCTAAATTCCTCCACTAGATGCTGTGGCCACTTTCCTCTCTTCTAGAGGAAACAATATTCCTCCTCTTCTAAGGGTGATTTTCCACTAGGGCCCGTAAAAGATGAATCCGTGGCCCACAGCCAATCAACATGCCAAACAACAACAAAAACCTTTCTCTTTGGAAAACAGGCACCTTTCAAACTGTCTTCTCGCCAGCGCCATTTTTCTTGAGTGAAGGCTACTCTTCATGCCCCACTGCACTCTCAGCAGCCCCCTGAAGCCTGGCTCCATTCTCACTATTCCAACCTAGTTGCTGAATTGGCCTCTTCTCAGAACCACCCCCAACACCCACAACACAGAGCTCTCGGTACTTCTCATTCTTTTGTAACTAATTGCTTCCCCCTCCACCCCGCAAACGCTCTTCAGTCTGTCCATTCCTCTCAATTCTAGGGCAGGCCAATAGTGCTTTGGGGCTCCTGGGGAGTCTTCTCTCCCCAGCAATCCCATCTTCTGCTGCACACACGGCGAAGCTTACGGTGGCACACACCAGCTTACTGAGCATTTTACTGGCTTCCCTCTGTTTTCAGGCCAAAGACCAAAGTCCTTGCTGTCACCTACAATGTAGGAATCTGGTCTGACTCTTCTGCGAGCCTCTCTGACGCCCTCTCTACTCTGGCTATCATAGTCTTCCCTCAGCCTCTCAGGTTTGCTTCTTTTCACATAAGGACCCAAGTGCTTCCTTCTGCCTCTAACCCTTGGCTAGCACCACCTCCCCTGGTTGATAAGTACTCCTCTTTCAGAGTAGACCAAAAGGTTACATCTCCAGGAGGCTTTTCTGATCCTACTCCAGAGACGTGGTTAGGTTCCCAGTACTCTTTACATGGCATCAAAATGCTTCCTTCTAGCCTTTACCCCAATTTTATTGAACACCTTGCTTGTACTTTATTATTTTTTTCATTCTCCAATGTTTAAAAAAATTAATTTATTTATTTTAATTGGAGGCTAATTACTTTACAATATTGTAGTGGGTTTTTCCATACATTGACATGAATCAGCCATGGGTGTACATGTGTCCCCCATCCTGAACTCCCCTCCCACCTTGCTTGTACTTTATAAGCCTCGCATGTAGTAAGTGAACTCTCTATATTTTTAGAATAAATTGTGAGCAGTTAGGGTATGGAGTTCTTAGAGGAAGAGAATCAGGCAAAGCCTTCCTCACAAAAGAGAAGCCATTCTGTTATCTAAGCTGTCCACGATGCTTGTACTTGAACAGGTCTCAGCACTCAACCATCAGATCAACTGAAACCTAACGGAAGAAGATGTTGACCTTTTCTGATCTTAGTAAGTTCAGTTAACTAAAGCTTGGACTCTGCCAACCCCCCAAGTCCCTTCATGAATATGCATGTACCCTCAGCTTAAAAGGGTCCCACTTTTGCTGTTCTGGGAGACACTGCTTTGGGAAAGGTCCCTAGTGCTCTCTGACTTGCTCCGAGCAGTAGTAAACCAAGCCAACCTTCAGTTTGGTCATGTCTTGGCCTAACACCCATCCAGGTGAATCCAGTTTTTGGGTAACAAAATGTCTTCGGTTACTTTCTCTTTCTATTCCTTAAGTGGTTCTCAAGGTTCCACCCTTTCAAGGACAGAACGTTAATTGTCCTTGTGTTCTGTGTCAGTGGCACTACTTCCACTCAGTCCAGAGACTCAAGTCCTCCTGGTTCTTTCAGACTCAACCTTGTCCTTCGCCTCGGTCCCACATGTGCAGCCCCGTACTGCTGAGTCTACCTCTGAGCCAGAGCTTCTCCCTAGCCCTGTGGCTCCCTGGCTGTGAAGGTGGATGCTGACACTGTGGAGGCCGTCTCTTTGGCCTAGCCTAATGCTGCGGCCAGCCCCTCTCCCCTAAGGAAGGGTCAGCATCAAAGGCTCCCCACTGACTAGCAAGTAAAACAAAAACACTGGGACTTGAGTATTTTCTTATTCTTTCATGTACTTCTTCATTCTCCCACTACCTTTTCTAAATGTGCCTTATCTTCAGGCAATCTGAGCTCTACAGTTTCTCTGCCTATTCCCCAAATCTCCACATTTTTATTCTATCCATTTTCAAGGTCTAGCGCTGACCAAATACCTCCTTCCAGGAAGGCTGCTTTCAGAAACTCTCCACCCTGCTATTACCCTATCTCCATACCATATCTGCTTAATGTGTCTTAGTTTCTTTGAGGGAAAAGCCTGAATTGAATGCTTCTTTATTTCCCATCTACTGTCTTGAAATGAATCCTGGCCTGGTAGGTGATCTCTGAGGGTCCCATCCCAGTGTTGAGAACAGGATTGCATGTGAGTAAAAGCTCAACCCAAGTTCACTACATTTATGATGTAAGATTGTTGTTTAGTCACCAAGTTGTGTCTGACTCTTTTGCAACCCCATAGACCGCAGCCTGCCAGGCTCCTCTATCAATGGAATTTCCCAGGGAAGAATACTGGAATGGGTTGCCATTTCCTTCTCCAGGGGATCTTCCTGACTGAGGGATTGAACCTGCATCTCCTGCATTAGCAGGCAGATTCTTTACCACTGAGCCACCAGGGAAGCTCATGATGTAAGATGGACAGGAAGTAAAATAATATATAAAACAAGACATGATTAAAGGAGAGGAGAAAAACTCAATGAATTTTCCCCTTATATACATCATCATTTGAACTGTTACTTCTGATAGGTAACAAATGAAGCCTTCAGGGCTTTGGTGAGTACTCACATAGTGCCCTATAGTGCTAGCATAGGTGTCAGCAATCCAGGACATCTCCCGCTCGCCTGTGCTCATGTCTGGGGCAGGCACATCAATGCCAGGACCTGGGGACACAGAGAGAGGGCATTGCACCAATTTTTAAGACAAATGCATCTCAAACACATCCTTGCAGTTCTCTATAATAACAAAGCTACTGTGGCTAGAAAACTTCAGATTTCATCTAGGTTACTAATTCAAATCATAGAAATACTAAATGTTCCATTACAAAATTGACACACACAGTGTTACGTAACTTCTCCCACTAGTGTTCACTTGCTGTGAGTTTGGAAATTAGCTCTGCACAACAGATACACCACTCAACAGACTTCTGAAGGTGCAAGCATAGGCAAACCAGTTTAACCTCTCTTGACCTCAGTTCCTTAAACTGCACTTGGAGATTACAGTGGCGTAAGAGGTTGCAGTTAGAAAGTTGATGTGTATGACACAGCACAATGACATACCTGCTTCCTGGGGATGTAAGCCCTCCTCACCAAGTAGAAAAGGCAAAAACACACATTCCTGAGGCAACTATGTTAAGCCCATAGTACTTTTACTCATGACAGAATCCTGCTTTGACCTATTATTAAAAGCTTACTCTGTATAGAAAGTTTTAGACCTTGGTGTTCAGTTCCTCACAGTAGCAAATTAAATGGTTTGAAGGTAACAAGAAGTTAGCCCACAGGCAGTGATAAGTAACAATGACAGTACTAATGCTGATGTCCTATGAGATCTCAGATGGAAATGTATTAAATGGTGCCCACTTAAATCTGTAAAGGCAGGAATAGATAGAAATATACTCATCAAAATGGTAAGTAAGAATACAAAACCACCTGTTTAGCGGATCAGTTAACTAAAATACAGTATATCATGCAAAGAAATACTATTCAGCAATTACAAAGAATGATGTGCACCCATGTAAATAACTTGGAATCATCATTAAAACGTACATGTGGGGAAAACAGCAGGTTTTGTATAGCAAGTGTAAGTTCCCATTCATATAAATTTCTCTTTCTTTATACATTTGTTATTGTTTAGTTGCTAAGTTGTGTCAGACTCTCTGCAAGCCCATAGATTGTAGCCTTACAGATTCCTTTGTCCATGGAATTTTCCAGACAAGAATACTGGAGTAGGCTGCTATTTCCTTCTCTAGGGAATATTCCCGACCTAGGGATCAAACTTGCATCTCCTTCAAGTTTGGGAGGCAGATTCTTTACCAGTGAACCACTAGAGAAGTCCTTCTCTATATATACCTTTGTGTAATAACTATATTTATTTCCATATAAATGTATGCAGAGGTTTAGAAGGATGAAAAAACTCTTTCACTATATTTAGAGTTCAGTCTTGTTTATAGCTTTCTATATTGTTTCAACTGTAAAATACAAACTCATTACCTTTATAACAAGAAAACCACAACTTTAAAATGACAAATGCTCCTGCATCCTTTTAGAGGTTCCCAGATGGCTCAGTAGTAAAGAATTCACCTGCAGTGCAGTAGACATGGTTCAATCCCTGAATCGGGAAGATCCCCTGGAGAAGGAAATGGCAACCTGCTCCAGTATTCTTGCCTGAGAAATCCCATGGACAGAGGAGCCTGAAAGGCTACAGTCTATGGGGTTGCAAAAGAGTCACATGACTCAGAGACTAAACTATTATCACCACCACCCAAAGTAAAAGCACAAAGTATTATTACTACTCCATACAAAATCAATGTATAGGGATACACAGATTACAAATAATTCCTGAGTTACAGGTAAATTCTCAAATACCTTGCAAAGTACAGGTGTGAAAATCTAGACTTTTAACACTCAATCCTGTAACAGTAAAATAGGATAAAAAGTTGACTGAAAAAAGCAACTGCTTTCGCAGGAGTATAGAGGTAAAGCTAAACAGGTAATTTTGGTGCACAGTGATACAGGGGGATGAAAAGGGAAATCCACAGTTTAAAAGATGATATCCAAATGCACATAACAGAATTAACATCCTTTTACAACTAAAAAAAAAAAGAAAAATGAAGGACCACTTCTCAATTCATTCTATGAGGTCAGTATTATCTTGTTATCAAAGACTTCATAAGAATACTGAAGACCAGTACCTCTTAGAACAGTATAAGAAAAAATAAAATACTTATGAATAAACTTAACAATAAGTAGTACAAAACTTGTACCTAGAAAACTATAAAATATGATTAAACAAATGGAAAGACATTCAGTACTCATGGACAAGAAGACTCACTATGGTTAAGATGGCAACACACTATAGATAAGTCAACAGATTCAAAGCATCCCTACCAAAACCCCAGGTGACAATTTTTTTTTTTGCAGAAATTCAATATAACAGGGCTAGGACCCAGACTCAGGTCTAACTCATAATCTGACACTCTGTGGAAAGGCAAGTCAGAAATAACTGAAATGATGTCAATGCCAAAGGTTTGCTCAGGACTAATTCTGTGCCCTAGAGAGAGGAAAAGAAAGCCAACAGCCTCCCTCTTAGGCTACAAAGTTTTCTGGGCCCGGATGTCAGCTTAGTTGCAGAGTAGCTTAGTAAAGCTTTTATACATGAACAAAAAGTTAAATTGCTAATATTTAAGCTTTCAGTGTTTCAATGAATCACTTTTTAACCTTGGGAATTACAGGGTTCTTATCAATATAGAGAAAATTAAGCTGTATACTATATATGGGCAATAAATACAACTGAATAAAGTCTTAAAACTACTAAATATGTTTGATTTAAGCTAAGCTATAATTAAAAAATTCTGAAGGCTACCAGAATTAGTAGTTATTTTGTCATCTCATTAGTGCTTCCCCTATACAATGACTGCAAGTAAAGCCCATAGCAGTGCCAGGGAGGATGCATGCCAAGAATCCAAATGCCTTTTAAATTATGAAAGACAGGACAAAGCTAGTAAAGTTCTAGTGTTACTAGAAGGGAAAAATGTCAAAATAGAAATATATTAAGTTAATAGGAACTTGTCAACAGTGAGAAGAATACTGAGAAAGAAAAACACAGGGGCAGGAAAACAGAAAAAGGAGCTTTACTTTCTTGTTTAGTTTTCTGAGTTTACTATGTTAAACTACGGTAGCAAAATTCTATCAAACGATTTTATTCTTTTTTTTTTTTAACCACAAATTAGAATCTTTTGGGACAATAAACAGGTTTAATTTGCTTGAAACCTAAAAGGATTAAATAATAATTATATATCAAATAATTATTCACGTCTGACACAAAATAATGTATGATACTATGATACAAAAACATAAAGAAAATGAGTATCAGTACCCTCAGAAATTTAGCCTGACTGGCAAAAACTCCAAGTAACAAACATTAGGAGCCCCAGGAATCAGCCAGTGATGGCAGAGTGAGTCATCAGAATGAGCCTCCACACACCTCCCAGCCTGCGCCCATTTCTCTGAAGGGAAAGGCCTGCTTCAGCCTCCAATCCAAATAGCATGTTTTCTCACTGCTTTCAGAACAGAATTACTACTGCGAAACTCCTTTTTGCGTATTAAAAATTATTTATAATGAAGGTATTATTTAGCTCCTAAAATCTTTTTGGATGTCACAATTGTGACTGTGCTTGTGGTTCCATGCTGTTACAGTGATCAAAAACCTTACAATGTTATGTCTGTACAAGAAGAGGCGCGAGTGACCTCTGCTGCTGTCCACACTGTAGACGGAGAATGTGATCTCTTCTACTAGAGAGGTGTCACGAACATGCCCTGGTATGTTCACCATGTCTAACACAGAACCCAATTTCTCGAAGTAAAAGGACAAGTCTATCCATGTCTGTATCCATGTACAGACAAAAGCAAGAGTTTAAAATTATGACAACTACTTTTTAGATGTTCCCACACTGTGGAAACCTACATGGCAATACATACCAATAAAGCCCTTCTTTGCCAGCTCCATGGTGAACCTCCTTGTGATCTTTTCCAATTCATTATCCTGTAAAGGAAAAAGGTGAAAACATAGACAACAATGAAAAGATGATTTTTGACAGAAAAACCACTCGAGAAGATAACTAAGAACATTTTCATATTATCTTCTTGTGTAATCTTCAGAAAAACATCTCCTAAAGTAGGCATTTCCATTTTAAATGGAAGTTAAATTTTAAATTTCTGAGATCAAAAATTAGGTTACCTAAAAAGGACAGGGAGGTCTAGCGTGCTGCAGTCCATGGGGTCGCAGAGTTGGACAAGACTTAGTGACTGAATAACAAGCAACAGAGAGCAGCATAGTGCGCAAGCTTGTTCTTCTTGTATTAATATAGGGTCTTATGGGCAATCCTCATGGTTTACTTTCATTTAATCACAATTTTAAAAACATATACATTGTTTGTATGCAAATATTAATTCATATAATTTATTAAACTTAATACAGAGTTTAATTAGTAACATTAACTTGGAATTGATAGGATAAACAAAATTTTTACCAAACTATGTATCACCAGAACCTTGAGGTCCCAACATAAAAACCTCAGATCATAGTTATATTAGTATATGATATATTTATATATAGTATATTTACAGTATAGATATATATATAAACATGTACACAAATGCCTAAGAATATGAATGTATACTAATTACCTTTTAACCAAGTAGGAAAATAAAAAAGGACATTGATGTAAACAGGTGAACTTTTATGTGGCAAAACATTCAATGAGTTAATTGTCTACTTGTTATTTAATTGCTTTTAAAAGCAATAGGAACCATTAATCTCCCCGGTATAAGGGATACACAGAAGCACAGTAATTTCAAGTCCTTTATAAATGTACCATGTGCACTAATGTCATTTTGATACTTACAGTATAGTTCTTGGGATTGATCTTAACACCAGCTTTGGCACCCCCAAATGGCACATCTGAAAGAAGTTTGAAAGCTGTTATTACATATAAAGGATAAAAGAATTAAAAAGGCAGAAAACACTATGTAATACTATTCAAGTGTGATGCTTTTAGCTTTAGTTTCAGAAAGTTCAGTAAATAAGCCCACAATGATCTCTCCTAAAATGATATAATATAAATTCTAAGAGTATGCAAATTACAGTGCATATCTAATCAGAGTGCCTCACTATGTCTAAAATGTAACAAAATATTTTTCTTGTACCATGGTTGGTCTTATTTACAGAGTATAGAAAGGGATTTAAACAAATATCTACACTTCAGGAAAATTCAGTTAATTCCTATAAAAAGTTTCCCATTTAGAAAAAGGTAAACCAAGACTTATAGAAAAATGATGTAAGTCTTTTGCAACCTAAAAAAAGCAAAACAAACCTCAAACACTCCTCTTAAGGTATATTTCTCTAACATCTTAAAAGTAACCTTGTATGCAAACATATTTCCCCAGAGTTCTTATTAGGTAGTAACAAAGGAGATCGCTTACCAACCACTGCACACTTATATGTCATCAGAGAAGCCAGAGCTTTTACTTCATCTACACTCACATCAGTGCTGTAACGGATACCTGGTTGTTTAAAAAAAAAAAAAAAAAAAGATGGGGTGAAAAAGAAGGGGATGTATTTAGAACATCCTTCCATCATGTTGGAAAAAAAAATACAAGAACTCAAAAATGTCCACACTTTTAAAAGAACAATTAAAGTAGCTTATAATTAAAGAGTCAGTAACAGATGGAGTTCCCTGGTGTCCCAGTGGTTAAGACTTTGCCTTCCAATGCAAGTGGTACAGGTTCGATCCCTGGTCAGAGAACTAAGATCCTGTATGCCCCAACAGAATAAGCACTGAATTTGATTCAAGTATTCTGATATTTTGGAGAAAAAGATCTGCCCACAAAGGTCTATATAGTCAAAGCTATGGTTTTTCCAGTAGGCATGTATGGATATGAGAGTTGGACCAGAGAAAAGGCTGGGCATCAAAGAACTGATGCTTTCGAATTGTGGTGGAGATGACTCGAGCCCCTTGGATAGCAAGGAGATCGAACCAGTCAATCCTAAAGGAAATCAACCCTGAAAATTCACTGGAAGGACTGATGCTGAAGCTCCAATATTTTGGCCACCTGATGCGGAAAGCTGACCCACTGGAAAAGATCCTGATGCCAGGAAAGACTGAGGGCAGGAGGAGAAGGGGGCAAAAGAGGATGAGATGGTTTGATGGCATCACCAACTCAATGGACATAAATTTGAGTTAATTCTGGGAGACAGTGGAGGACAGAGGAGCCTGGTGTGCTGCAGTCCATGGGGTCACAAAGAGTCAGACACGACTTAGCAACTGAATAACAACATATAGATATTTAAATGTATATTATATATAAAATATATGCACACCACATCTTTATCTGGTCATCTGTTGGACACTTCCATATTTTGGCTATTACAAATAATGCTGCTCTAAACACTGAGGTGCATGTATCTTTTTGAAATTAGTATTTTCATATACATTCCCAGAAGTGGAACTGCTAAATCATATGGTAGTTCTATCTATATTTTTCTTGAGGAACCTCCAGCCTTCCAGAAATTGGCTCCACCAATTAACACTCCCACCAATTCTACTGTGTTCCTTTTCTCTACTTCCTCACCAACATTTGCTATTTGTGGTCTTCTATTTTTAAATTAGGTTGTCTTTTTAGTATGGAGTTGTAGGAGCTGTTTATATACTTTAGATATTTAACCCAAATGTTTTCTCCCAGTCAGTAGATAATGTCTTTTCACTTTGTTGCTGGTTTCCTTTGCCTTAGGAGACAGATCCAAAAACAAATATTGCTATGATTTATGTCAGCGTGTTCTGCCTTTGTTTTTCTCTAAAAGTTCTATGGTTTCCAATCTTATCTTTAGGTCTTTAAGTTTTGAGTTTATTTTTGTATCTTTTCCCAATTGTATATTCTTGCCTCCTTTGTTGTAGATTAATTGACTGTAAGTGTGTGGGCTTATTTAAGGGCTCTCTATTCTGTTCCATTGATTTATGTGTCTTTTTTGTGCCAGAAATACACTGTTTTGATTTCTGTAACTTTGTATTATAGTCTGAAGTCAGGGAGCACGATACCCCCAGTTTTGTTCTTTTTTTCTCCAGATTATTGTGGCTATACAAAATATTCTGTGGTTTCATACAAATTTTAGGATTATTTCTTCTAGTTCTTTGAAAAACTGTTACGAGATTTTGATAGGGGTTGCATTAATCCCATTGATTACTTTGGGTATTATGGACATTTTAATATTATGAATTCTTCCCATCTATGAACACAGGATATTTTCCACTTCTTTTTATCTTCAATTTCCTTCAATCTTCAACATCTCAGGTCTTTTATCTCCTTGGTTAAGATAAAAAATTGCTTAAATACTAAAATGTGTTTATACAAATTAATGAAAAGGATTTACTTAGGCATGTTAATGGGGCTTCCCTGGTGGCTCAGCAGTAGTCTGCAATGCAGGAGACCTGGGTTCGATCCCTGGGTTGGGAAGATACTCTGGAGGAGGGTATGACAACCCACTCTAGGACTCTTGCCTAGAGAATCGCATACACAGAGGAGCCTGGCAGGCTGCAGTCCATAGGGTTGCACAGAATTGGACATGACTGTAGTGACTAAGCAGCAGGCATATCATTTAGTGGAAACTAAGCTAGGCCAGGAATCTGGGTTGGGTGTAGTGCCCATCATTTTCTAACAAGTGAATCCCCATCCAAATAGCAACTGCAATGGATGTCTGCACCTGCTCACCTGGTTGAGCAATGAGGTATAAGCAATGCTCCTAGGCTTCACGCCAGAATTGCTTGGGATAATGTGTTTGAGGCAGCTGGCACAGTGTCTGCATGTGGTCAATACTTCACTCTCAACTATTTTCACTTCTATAATAAGTATTACAAAGTAGTGGTAAATAGCAAAGAAATGTACATTTCAGAAGTCTAAATGGATAGCATTTTAAGCAGTTCAACGAACTTTGATTTTATTACTTCTCAAGATAAATTCATAAGGGTGGTAAAGTAGTGCACTACTAAGAACAAGCATTTTTCTTATTATATATAAAGCCCTCTTATCAGTGTGCTTTTAGAGTCTGTGCAAGTAGTCACTAAATTATATTAACTTCTTTTTTCTAAAAGATTTTTTTTTTACTGTGGACCAGTTTTTTAAGTTTTTTTTTTTTTTTTTTATTGAATTTGTTACAATATTGTTTCTGTTCTGTGTTTTATTTTTTTCACCAGGAGGCATGTGAGATCTTAGCTCCCCAATCAGGGATAAAACCAGCACCCCCTGCATTAGAAGGGGAAGTCTTAATCACTGGACCACCAGGGAAGTCCCCCCCTTCCTTTCTTAAGTGGGGGAAAAGTTACTCTCCCTTACCCAGTGCTTATAACTAATGTATTCAACGAAAAACAGCTTGAAATATTAACATTCATAAATCAGACAGAAATTTAAGTTCTAGACTTAAGTGCTCTTTGGAAACCAGACCCTTCTTTCTACAACATGGTGTAAACAAAATGTCTATTTTATTGCAAAAGTCCTGGAATGATGAGTCAGAAACTGCATGTAACAAAAAACATGTTTCCACTGGATGGCACCCAGGAATTCCTGTTTGTAAAGTGAAATTTTCTTTCCTAGCCACACCCATTTACAGAATTCAACTGAAAGACACTGAAGAACAGTAGTTACATAAATTACCTCTCATTCCACAGGCATTTTCTGCAGGCTAGGAACCAATGACGACTTCCAGTGAATTGAGGCAAAGGACGACTACAAGGAAAGTAGTGGAGTCAGGGGAATAAGCCTTGGAACAGATAAGGGTAGAGACAGAGAGGAACCTAGAAACCAGTGCAAGGGGTGCCTGGACTAAAGAAGACATATGCTTTTATTTTAACTTTCTAATTAGTAATACATGAATGTTTTAAATTCTGGAAATCAGAAGATATACTAGTACAGAGTGACTCACACTATTAATCTGAGGGGGGAAAAAACAACCTCAACAAGTACTCTGCACTAAACACTCGAGATAACAGGTTAAAAAATTCCAGTAATACAGGAAATTACCTACACCCAAGGGAAAGCTAGTTACTTTTCCTCCTTTGGGATTGGAAATCAAAGAAAAGTACTAAAAATATACTGCCACCTGAAAAATTCTTCACCACATTCTAACTGATGCTAAGAATATGGCTGCAAAGAAGACAATATATCCACTAAATTTGTAAATTCAGTGGATTGGGAGATACTAGCACAATTGTTGATGTGACAAAATGATGTGATAAACTTCAAAGTTCTGAAATAAGGGGGAAACCTAGCACTTTTGAATACCTACTTCATTTCAAGAATAGTAAATATTAAGACAAAGTCACTCATAAAGCCAAATACCCACATGCATAAAAGAAAATCAGAAAAACTTAAAACATTTTAAACCAAAATGAAGCAAGAAGGACCTTATTTTCAGTATGAATATTCTCATTTTTTATAAAACCAAGCCTTTCTTTCCCTCTTTTCTGTGGCAGAGAAGGCTAAAGGTAAGCAAGACCAACAGAGACTGGATGGAGAACAGAAATAGAAACTAAAGGGAACGAATCTTATTAGAGAAATGGAGAAAAGTATGTTGGAGTTTTTGGGTATCCAAAGGCTCAGAGCCTATGTTGACACTAGCATTACTAGTGTGTGGGAAGAGATCAATTGGGTCTTTGAACAACAGATGTAATAATGGAGGTAGATGCTTCCAATGGAAAGCGTAAGTCCACAGCTGGGTACGCCTGAACGGGAACTGGGTGATGACAGAGGTGTGGCCCACAGGTCTAATGTCATAAGAGTTGGGGTGTGGGGAAAGGAATAAATTAGGTTGGGATTAACATATACACACTACATAAAATAGCTCAACAAGGACCTACTGTATAGGTAGGTCTACTGTATAGGAATTCTACTCAGTACTCTGTAATAACTTCTATGGGAAAGAATCTGAAAAATAGAAATAAACATATGCATAACTCAATCACTATGCTTTACACCTGAGACTAACAACACTGAGAATCAACTATACTCCAATATAAAACGAAAATTAAAAAAGAGAAAGAAACCAGGTCTAAAGTCAAGGACCATGGCTGACAGTAATCTGTGCTTTCAGTTCTCCAGAGTAAACTAAAGAAACACCACCCATGACAATCTTTATTATTTATCAAACTTGGTAACATTGGAGGAAGGGGTGGTAATAGAACTTTGTAATCCTTTGATTCTCCAGAGAAGTTAACCTAATATATACTTATTTTGAGCTAACTAGTATCCAGATGTTTGAAAAGAAAATCAGTGAAATGCAGACATCTGCAAACCATACACAGCACAAAACATTTCTCAGCCTTTTAACTTAATTTCCAAAGATTTTCCTTACTACCTTCAAGAGCCTAAGATTGGCGTACAGTAAGTTTTTCTAGAAGGAAAAAAAATCGAAAGCAAAAACTAAGTTGCTATGGTGATAAAGAAAACACACCAGCTGATTACTCTGAAAAAGATGTAACGAAAACCACAACTGAGTAGCTTGAATTTTTCTTCCTTTTCCTAGCTGACTCAAAATCAAAACATACAAAAAAGTTCTTAGCGACTAAGTAAGCTTTGTTTTTTATGATGAATCATTAACATTACATGAACATTACATTCATGTAAATTCAAATGGTTTTAAAGTTACTTGAACCTGGATCTTTTAATAGGGTTTGATTTATGGACTAGAAATTCAATTCCCACTTGTATTGTGTCTTTTCAGAAACTATACTCAATAACCAAGAGTTCTACCACAAGCATAGAAACCCATAAAGGCAGAGAGGACTTTTATTAAACTCATTAAAGTTCATGTACTACTACACTTGTCATTTACTCATTAGAACCTATTTTCTCAATAATATAATCCCCTAATTCGCAATGAAAGAACATAACTTAATTTAAAATGAGGAGAGAAGGCAAAGCAGCAGTGAAAAACCAGTACCTACCCACCAGCAAGTAATGGCCATATAAAATACTCGAAGTCTCACAAAAATTCCTTCAGCCTCAGGAAGGAGTATTTAGTTCAGGAGCTAACGACTGCTTTTGAAAGTATCCATGCAAGAAGGCAGGGAACACTTCACGGTTTTAACCTATTATCAAAATTTTTATTTTAAGCACTTTGGAGAGATAAATTTAAGCCTTCTGGAAGTGAATGTTTAGCAGATGCTGAAAAAATAGAATGGAAAATATATTTCTTTCCATTAAAATTTCAAAATTACATAACATATATGCCTGTTTTCATCAAAATTCAAATACAGGAAAGAAGATGTCTCCTAATTACCACTTATGACCTCATTCTTTAGGGGTGAATATTCTTAGCAACTTAAATGTATATGTATCCTTCCAAGTCATTTCCCTGCATTTATGTACATACATACCTATAGAACAAATAGCTCTGTTTTGTGCTTAAGTATTTAACTTACTGCCCAGTGGACGGAGGAAAGAATATGCATTAAGGGGGGAGGGAAGATTCTGTTAATTTTTGTTTTAATGATTCCTTACTCTGATAATAATACTAAACTTAGTCACACCTATTCATACCAAATAGGTCTTGGGAATGATGCTAGTAAGACTTGTGAATATAAAGTAGGTAACATTTAGTAAAAAACAACAATTTGTTATAAAAAGGTTCAAAGAGGTAAAGGCTCAAATTTTCAGATATCTAGTTTCATATCTATTATTTACAAGTCTAGGAGATATCTGAGAGGGATCTTAAGAGAGGAAGAGAAGAATTATAGGGATACTGGAGACAAGGTAGGGACAGGTACCACAGGGACGATACTTTGCAAGGATAAAGTTGAGAAAAATATATGCCTATGTTTTTTCCTAAGGATTATTTTACACCAGATTTCGTTTATTTTCCAAAATCCAATCCTCTTTCCTAGTAACACTTCTTTCCCTAATACCATTTTTCTACCAGTGTCACAGAGGAGAAAAGCGAGTTATCTTTGACTCTCCGTTCCATACACCCTACCTGTAGGGGAATCCTGAAGCCATCAAGGAGCCAAGAATTGGTCCATCAGAACAAAAGGTGCTCTTATTCACCCAGGAAATTCCAAGGGCTTTAGGGACTCTGTATAGGGTGCTCCTGCTATCCCCCATAACTGGAAATTACAAGGACTTCAGGGGCTCTGTGTTACCAACTAGAGTCGAAGGCCAAATATTAAAACAATGGGCATGCGCAGAACCCCTATCACTCAGGAAATTACACGGGTTTTAGAAGCTCTGTATTAAGAATCAAATGAGTATTTATGCTATAAAACCTTACTTTTCACTATTTACAGTCTGTCCTCATGATCCCAACACACACACAGTCCTGCCTCCTGCTAGAGCTATCGTCACCGCCTCTTTGATATCTCTTCATCTGCAATGACCTTTTCCCAATCTAAGTCCTATCCACCGTCCCCTACCTCTAGACAAAGAGTCTATCTCTGGTATCTTCCTTGAACTCCTACTGCAGCAACATATTATTCAACTGTCACTAGGATCCACCTGCATGGGTTCCATCCTTGGTTTGGGAAGATCCCCTGGAGAAGGGAATGGCTAACCACTCCAGAATTCTTGCCTGGAGAATTCCATGGACAGAGCCTGGTGGACTACTGTCCATGGGGTTGCAGAGTAGGACACAACTGAGCGGCTAACGTTTTTTAGGAAAGGAAAGTCAACCTTTATAATTTTCATTTGTGTCATCTTTCACATTTTCAACTAGCCAAGAAGCTATTCAGAAAAAGTAGAAGGTCTGAGAGACTTTTGCCAGGAACAGTCAAGAGAAATAATAGCGATTCATGATCAAGTTTGCTTAGTTTATAGGAAGAGACGCCCAGAAGAAAGCCATTTAAAAATTATTGCACTGACTAGTAATAAATTTTGATTAACTCTTCTATGATTCAACTTTTAACTTTTTACATGAATAAATCCAGACAGTAAAGACTAAGAAGGTGAATGCCAGAATCATATGGCTAGAACTTGAACTGAACCCTCCTACTTACTGCTGTGTGATCCCCCCCAAAGGAGACCTCATTCTTTAACCTTAGTTATCTGCATCAGAAAATCTGGGTCAACAGTGCATTCATGAGGCTGTTCTGAGGAATCAAAGCAGTGCTGTTTGAAAAGCTCTTAGCAAAATGAATGGTGTAAGACTCAACAAATGTTATCTATCACTGTTATCCCTTGTTTTGCCAGTTGACCTTTGTGAAGGCAGACTCTCCCAGGTACAGCTGCCTTTTGAAAGGTAATCAGAAATATTCTGAACAGCCCTCTCCCAGACTATCTTCTTGCCCTTCAGAAAACCTTTCCTGCCTTTATTAGTAGTATTTCTTACATTAACACTTCAGTCTTGATAGTGTGTACTTCAATCTGCATTAATTTCTGCCTCTGGAAAGGGGAAAACATTGATTCATCTGGATAGCTAGGTCAGTTTTAGATAATGGTTGTGGTCTTAAGACTGTTCACGGTTATCTTGTAGCAAAGGATTGGGAATACAGGTGCTTCATTTTATAACTTTCACAAATATTCACAAAAATTACTCACAATTATTTACAAATGTCCACAAATTATTAGAACATTTGTATTTTAACAGGGATTTGTTGGGTAGAACAGTTATGGGCCCATTTACGAACCAACGTGCTTCATTAAAGTGCTATTAAAGGTTTTTCCCTTCATTATTTACAACAACCTAATGATTATGCAAAATAATCAGAAAAAAAAAAAAAAGAAAAAAGTCTCATGTCAGATACTACATAGGCTAGGAATTTTCAACATCCAGAAGTTGATATTTTAGTCTTTATTGTTCCTGGCAAAGCCCTCAGTTACCTTTAACATTAACTGGATTGAAACAATTTTATCAAGCAATCTAAATTATCACCAACAGCGCTAAAGCCAATTTCTTCCCACTATATAAATTATGAAGTCTAAGTAATTCTCTACACTTAGTAATTTAAATGTCAGTTTTACTGGAGTTTGCTACATACTATTGATGTTTGTCCTCAAATTTTTGATGCCCCAATTCCTGCAATGTGTCCTTTGCATAATGAGTAAGCAGTTAAGTGTTTGTCTTTCTGCATATAGGGTTTTTACTGCCAAAGCAAACTAGCTGGAGGAATTTACACAAAGTGACAGGAAGACTGAAAGACAATCAGGTCTCTTGTATAGCTCTCCTCCATTATCATGGCTTTTCATTCCCTAGTATTTTTGGGGAAAGCATCTGGCTCCATGAAATAAAAAGACTTTTATAACTGCAACACCAATTCATATTTAACTAAACAATATTAAAAAGAACAACAGGGCTAGTACCACAGGGCTAAGGGCTAGAGGGTAGAAGACATATCAACTACCTGTACTCTAAATGAACTTTCAGATTGAGTTAAATTTATAGATACATACTCTAAAAATACTACATAGTGCGAATTTATTAAAACTTACTTATGTTTTGACAGTTGTCAATTCAGCATAAGAGAAATAAATCTGAAACATTTATTTTCAGTGAAAGCAGAAGACGTCTCATTTTGAAACAGCATCGGTACTTTCTACAGTTTTCCCCAAAGCACTACTATTTACCACAAAATTAGATCCCAAAGGTTGAGGCGGGGCTTCAATACTGTATTAACTCCAACCCTTATCGGGCTTCCCTGCCCCACCCCCTACATCAAGCTGCCCAAAAGACAAGAACAAAGACCATCTACCTCCTACTGTTTCTTTTTTGCATTTTGGTTCTTAAAAAATAAGTCAATGGGTTAATATACACTTGTTTTGGGTGCTGACATTTGCAGCTAAATAAGACAATGCATCAGAATTACATCAGCTTTATTTAAATGATAATTTTAGAAAGTTCTGAGAGGAAAAATCAGCCACAGGAATTTGGACTCAACTTTTTTAGTCTGAGGACTAAAAGGGAGTGGGGGATGGGAGGACTGGAGAGAAGAGAAAGTAAATTGACTCTTGCATCAATGAACTGCTATCATCAATCTCTCTACTTCTCTCCAACGAGTTAAATAATAAATTTTCTTCTAAAAAGGTACATTAATCTCAGGTAGAACCATAGCCAATAAAACACAGAGAGTTTATTCTGAGAAAGTTAACAGGAATAATCACTGATAATGTTTTCAAGCACATCTGAAAAAAGTCTTCTCAAAGCAAATTCCACAAGATTAATCTTTGCTGAAAATATCTAAGGCCTCTCTTGAAACTTTCCTTCAGAGCATGAAGCACACTCTTTTGCAAATCCTTAACAGATGCAAACCTACTGGCTTCCCTTAAATATGGTATGTGGGAAAAGAGAAGCATGAAAACAGTATGTATTATTAAATATTTACTTGGTGTAAAGTACACATTAGCCATCCTCAGTTCTTAAAACCACCTGTTTCCCTTACAGAGATTATAAATTAGATTGTTGTTTTGTTTCAACCTTGAGAATTTTATGTTGGAAAACTCAGGTATAAAGGTTGCTCTTAAAGAAAGATTAGAAAGCTGAGGGTTGGAGAGAATGATGATAAAGAGCAGACAAGGGTCCTCCCCAACTCAAACAAGCTGGTTGAGTGAAGATGGGGAGAGAAGTGTGCTTAGGAGGGTAGGTTCACATGGCTAACCCAAAGCATTTAAAAAGTCTCAATCACCTAATACATGTTGTATTTCTAAAAATAGTTAATAACGTCCTTGTAGTATTTAATTAGAAGGGAAAAAGAAAAACCCACTGAAAATAAGTCCTTGGAATATACATTCTCTGCAATAAGATGGGGATGATAAATGGGTAGGAAGATTCCAGAGTGTCATGAAAGCAAAGTATGGATGCCTACAGTACCTCTGTTTTGCAGATCGTCTATTGAGTATCCTGTTCATTATCTTATGCAATCTAAGATATGTTGAAGAGCCTTCATAGCTACATAATCCTTCCCAATTCCGCTCCCTCTGTATTCCTTAAGATAATATATTCATCAGTTTATACACGCTGATTTTCTTTCATATTATCTTGCAATGCTTGCTACTACTTATTAGGTGCAATTCAGTTTCTGTTTATATCCTGGGATGTAGTAGTGCTTTCGGTAGCAAACATTCTTGTAAACAGGATAAAAAGAACAGAGAATTGTATCTTAACATTCTAGTTACTAGAACCTAGTAGGAACAAATGCTACAATAACAGTGCTTTCTATAGCTAATGCAATTTATTAATGTTTTGCTATTAAAAACTATGGCAAGATGAAGAAGACTAACAAACTAGGGCAAACTTTAGTTGCTTCAGTGAGTTTGTGGAGCTGTGACTCATCATAGGAGAGGACCTGGCATAGAAAGAACAGACTATAAAGAACTTCAAAGAAATGAACTCAGGTTCATTTGAAATTCATTGTTCAAATGAAAACAAATATCCTGGTTTAGCTGCATATCTCTTAAGCAACTGGAAAATAATGTCAACAAGTCACATAAACGTGATGTCCATTCTTCAGAAACTACTACAATTTAACATTTGCTAACTTTGCCTCTTCTAACATCTTTGCTTTTCTAGGGAGCCGGAATGTGAATTGCTGGTTTTGAGAATAAGGGAGTGGACAGCAAGAAGGAAGGTGATGTAGATGGACAGAGTGTGTTTTATATAGTATTGGGGCTGGAATGGGAAATCAGAGATCAAAGAAGTTCAAAAGTTGGTTTTAAAAAAGGAAATTGAGAGCTAGAGGATAATTAAGCTCTAAAGGTTAAGTCCTAGAAGTGGGTGGGGCCAATGCAAATTTAGCAAGAAGTAAAAGTAAATCATTAAGCGGTCTGAAGCAACCTTTGTTCCTGGGCTAAGAATGCCAGCAAAGCGCAAACTTTCCTCCTAGAGAGATTTCTAAAAATCATCCTTAGTAGTCAGCCAGTATAACAGAACACTGGACCTGATTTACTGAGACAAAGGGTCCAGCCCAACATCCTCTTGTGCTTATTCGGCAACCTCCAGCTGGATTCTACCTCCCCGGGTTCTTTATTCTACACAATTTTTTAGTAGAAAAATGTGTTTTTAACACTGTTAAGCACGATTAAAAACAAACCGTGCGATTTTAAGGAGTAAAAAAGAGAGGGGAGCCTTTTTTTCCCCCCTCAAAAAAAAAAAGCAATCGGACTGCAGAAGCCAAATCTACAGACATTCAAAAACTACTACAAACCTGGTGACTATCAAATTCTAGCCGATTCAACCCCTTTCTTCAAGTACTTTTCCCCCTCAATCTCAAATGTGGTGCTAGCCTGGACCAGTACACACCCCCACAGCTACTTCATTCCATTGGCTGGTAGGCTGTCTTGCAGTCTACACCCTTTAGATCTACCCTCGGAAGATCTATCCTGCCCGGTGTTTGTCTGATGTTACACTGTTCATGTATTACCATTTTGTGTGTGTGTGCAAAGCGGCCACAGTAGGAAGATAATTTAAAAGATCGACTATAATTAATAAATTCATTTAGTTAGTAAAACTGTAGATTTCGATTCATTTTGTATGTTCCTGTATCATCTGTCACTACTGTGAAAGAGTGAAAAAATCCGAGAACAATTATTTCATGCTTTGCATTCGCTTGAGTCACAGAAGATCACAAAATCTTGCAGAGGCAGACAGATGGGTCTGTCATTTTCTTTTCTACAAGTGCTCTTCGTCAAGACCCACCCTGTTTGTCACAGTGGCTAGGATCAAAAGAGCAGTGCAGTGTCTTCGGCACACAGCATCAACAAGCTCGCGGGGGGAGGACCAACTACGGGGTGGTGATGGAGCAGAAAATTCACTATCCATCGGAGCCTGACACAGCTGAGGCCGGGACTTGGGGGAGCGGGGACAGCGTGGGAGGGCGACGGTACCCGCCCGGGCTGGGCTGAGCAGTGAGCCCCCGAGGCTGGAGGCCAGGCGGGGCGGGGCAGGGCAGGGCACAAGGGGCTCACCTCCCTTGCAGGGCGTGCGGTGCTGGCTGTGCTGGGCCCGGTAGCCCTCGATGACTTCCCAGGAGCCGTCGTCGCGCCGGATGGGGAAGGACAGGCTCAGCACATGGTTGCAGGGCTTGATGATCCGCAGGATGCCACGCACCCGGTTCCGCTTCTGCTCCTCGGTCTCCCGGGTCTTGAGGTCCTCCACCAGCTTGTCCTCCACGATGCTGGCACCGCGGTCAAAGAAGCCCTCCACCATCTTGAAGAAGTTGGGGTCGTCCTCGCGGTCGGCCGCCGCCTCGCTGTAGTGTCGCCGAGCGGGTGGCACAAGCCCTGGCTGCGGGGCGGCGACGGCTGCGGCAGCCTGCCCGCGGGCCCGACCCAGCAGCACGGCCGAGTCGGTAGCCACGGAACCCAGGGCTGCGGGCCCGACGCGGGACAGCAGCAGCGCTTCACCCAGGCACCGGTACATGGCGGCGGGACGGAGGCCACGGAGGATAGACGCTCTCACAGGCCTGGAGACGGACGGAGGGAGGAAGGGCCCGCTGCGGGCTGCCCTTTTAAGCCACAGCTTCCTGCCTTCCTGGCTATCCCCTCCCCTCCGGCGCTCGCCGCCTAACGGGGAGGACGGACTTTGGGTGCCACGGGCCAATGTCGCCTGTGAATGGCAGGGCGGGGGGCGCGCACCGCCCAGGGAGCCGGGCCTCCGCCTCCGCCGCGGCCTCGCCCGGCCTCCCCGGCGGCGGCGTGAGCCGGCGGGGACGCTCGGGGGCGCGCAGTCGCGGTCCCCCGGATGCGCATGCTCGCAGGTCGGGGGGCGGGGCGAGGGCGCCCGCAAGGGGCTGGGATCTGCGGGGAAGAGCTGGAGTCTAAGGTCTGTGCGCAGTCCGGGCCTCGCCCGGAGAGGGGTTTTGACTGGGGAGGGGGCCTCGGTGGGAAGAGGCCTAGCCGCCTCTTGGGGGCGCTAAGAGTCTGGTCCCAAGACCATGGGCGGTCTGGCGGTGGGCCCAGGGTGGGTGAGTCATGGGTGTCCTTCCTTTCCGCCCGCGCGCTCTAGGGCGGGGCGGCCATCCTGCCACCGCTGCGCCTGTCTTCGGATGGCCGGGAGAAGCACCGTTAGGAGGTCGGGCTAAGAGCTTGTCTTTATCCGCTGGGACTGAGACGAACTTTGGTCTTTGGAGTTGGAGTTTTGAAGTGTCTTGCAAGAAATGGAAAGGAGAAGGCTTGGGAGCTGGGACTCCCTTGTCTATTGGCTTTTACTGCTTTTAAGTTTTTAATTTTGTCCCATTCAACCACTGCGTGATGTTGAGAGTTATGTGAATCATTGTTGTTGTATCTTTCTGAAATTTACTGTTTCCGCATTGCAGAGATATGTTCTCGAAATAGTTAAAAAACAACACTATAGAACTGCAATAATACTCCAGGATATTCTCTTCTCAGTAATAAATGTACTAATAGTCCAGAATAGAATTTATAAAGGTTAAAAGACATGAGGGTTTAATTATATACTTACACATACTTGATGAGAAATGCTAGTTATACACTTCTATGGGTACAGTTAGATGCTTGTAAAAGTCTGATGACTCAGTTTTTAAGACAAGCTGTCAAAGGCCACATTACCAACTTAAGTGGTTCCAGTGTACAGTTGGTGATTTAAAAATGGTACTTTTTTGACCTGCAGAACGACTTTGCCTCCTGACATTCACTTTATTCATCTGTTAATTAGCATATGGAAGAGAATGTTTTAATTCTTAGTTTTCTGTGAAGTATAAGGTGACAACCTAGATCAATTAAATTTCTTTCATCTATTCAGTATACTGTCAAAACAAAAAAAAAAAGGTGGAGCTTATGTTTTATCTTATTTGCTAGATAGTTAATAGTGATTTACATTTGTATTGTGTTTTCAGTGGTAACTGTTCTCTGGGCTGAATCCTGAATTTGTCTTGTTGGTCAAAGGATTAAGGTATCAAATTTCCTTTTCACTTGAGAGTGTTATTATATATTGCAAAAACTGCAACAACCACAAACCTTAAAAAGTATCAGAATAAAATGATTAGAATCAGTAAACATGGAAATTCAGATTAAATTCTTGGGTATGGTTTGAAGAAAGTGTTTTAAAAGCTTAGTTTTATTGCACTTCTTTATCTCCTTCTTGATAATGACAGCCTTCAGAAAAATTAATGTTTAACTTTTCTTCTTCCAAGTTTTGTTCACCTGAATTCAAGAAGTTACTAATAGAGAAGCAATGGAAGGAGTGAGTAAATTTTAATTGAGAGTCTGTTGTGTGTCGATGTCTTATGAAATATCTCCAAAAAAACCTCCTAGATTTTTAAATTTTTAGAATCTTTGTTATGTTTTAAAATTGTGTACAAGTTGTTAAAAAAAGTCAAACAGTAAAGATAGATTTTTAAAAAGAGAGTGAAATCAAACACTACTGCTCTCCTCACTTTCCCATTTAGTAAGTAGTTAGAATGCTTCTTTTCATACTGAAGTAGGTATTATAATTCCTGATTTTAACAGGAGGGTGAACTGAGGCTTGCAGAGACCAAGTAAATAGTTGATCATCTAGATGATAAATAGCAGACTAAAATTCAAACTGTATATCTGACTTCAAGTTATGCCATTTCTAGTATTCCAAGAAATATTTTAATTATGTGTTGTATTTAGTTTAAAATTATTTACTGCGATGTAAATCTGGTAAGTTTCAGCTTTACACTGATGATTGCCTTTATAAAATATACAGATATTTTGCAAATTAAGTTTTAATTATTGATAATAATTTTCAGTTCAAAGGATGGCTCGAATTTAACTTGAAAGGAATTTTGGTCATTTGATAACATTCAATAAAGACAATTCATTTTCTGCTTTTAAGGTTTATGCATTTTCCTTAGCGGTTTCAAAAGTCCAGGTCTTTTCTCTTTGATTTGTAGCATGCTTTTGTGCTTTCAAGTGCTTTAAAAAATATTTTAGAAGAATTATTTTAGGATTTAGAAAGACATAGCATATAAATATAGGAACAACATGGTGGTTTTAAAAAATAATTTAATTAGAAAAGGCAATATATACTTTCTGTCTTAGATTTGTCTATTCTGGACTTTTTTTTAAAATGGAATCATGCAGTCATTATGTGGTCCTTTGTGACTGGCTTCTTTTACTTCGTGTATGTTTTAAAGATTCATACCTATTGTAGCATGTGTCAATATTTCATTTTTTTAATGGTTGAATAGTATTTGTTGTATGGCTATAGTCCTCTTTCATATATATTCAGTTCAGTTCAGTCGCTCAGTTGTGTTCAACTTTTTGTGACCCCATGCACTGCAGCACGCTAGGCCTCCCTGTCCATCACCAACTCGCGGAGTTTACTCAAACTCATGTCCATTGAGTCAGTGATGCCATCCAACCGTCTCATCCTCTGTTGTCCCCTTCTCCTGCCACCTTCAATCTTTCCCAGCATCAGGGTCTTTTCAAATGAGTCAGTTCTTCCCATCAGGTGGCCAAAGTATTGGAGTTTCAGCTTCAGCAGCAGTCCTTCCAGTGAATATTCAGGACTGATTTCCTTTGGGATTGACTGGTTTGATCTCCTGAAAGTCCAAGGGACTCTAAAGAGTCTTCTCCAGCACCATAGTTCAAAAGCATCAATTCTTCAGTGCTCAGCTTTCTTTATAGTCCAACTCACACATCCATACATGACTACTGGAAAAACCATAGCTTTGACTCGACAGACCTTTGTTGGCAAAGTAATGTGCCTGCTTTTTAATATGCTGTCTAGGTTGGTCATAACTTTTCTTTCAAGGAGTAAGCATCTTTTAATTTCGTGGCTGCAGTCACCATCTACAGTGATTTTGGAGCCCCCC
The DNA here is from genome assembly GCF_023699985.2 of Odocoileus virginianus. Classification (NCBI taxonomy): domain Eukaryota; kingdom Metazoa; phylum Chordata; class Mammalia; order Artiodactyla; family Cervidae; genus Odocoileus; species Odocoileus virginianus. The sequence goes on from NC_069680.1 coordinate 74,725,610, forward strand.
AAAATAAAGTGTGCCACTGTTTCCACTTTCATATATATGTGTGTCTATATGTATCTTCTTAAAAATTTTATTTGGCTGTGCCAGGTCTCGGTTATGGCACACGGGATCTTTGATTTTTGTTGCACCATGTGGAATCCTTTAGTTTTGGCATACAGGATCTTTAGTTGCAGCATGTAGGATCTAGTTCCCTGACCAAGGATCGAACCCTGGTCCCCTGCCTTGGTAGTACAGAGTCTTAGCCATTGGACCATTAGAAAAGTTTTATGACCCTCTTTTTTTATCTATTAATCTTTGACAGATGTTTGGTTATTTTCACTTTTTGGCTATCCTAACACTACTATAAATGTTCTTGTAGATGCTTTTGTTTGGACAGATACTTTCAGTTCTGTTGGGTACACACCTGTTAGAGTGGAATTGTTGAATTATATGGTAACTCTCTGTGTAACCTTTTGGGAAGCTGCCCAGCTGTTCTTCACAGCAGCTGGACCATTTTAATTCCTACCAGTGGAGGATTCCAACTTCTTTGTATTCTCCCAAACACCTGTTATTATCTGTTATGAAGGGATAACTCATTTTGATTTTGATGTGCATTTCCTTGATGGCTAATGATGTTGAGCATCTTTTTATGTACTTATTGGCAGTTTATATATATATATGTATGTATTTTATATATTAATTAATTTTAATTGGAGGATAATTACTTTACAATATTGTGATGGTTTTGCCATACATCAATATGAATTGGCCATCGGTATACATGTGTTCTCCCCCCACCCTGAACCCCACCTCCCTCCCTACCCTGTCCCTCTGGGGTGTCCCAGAGCACTTGGTTTGGGTGCCCTGCTTCATGCATAGAACTTGCACTGGTCATCTATTTCACATATGGTAACGTACATGTTTCAGTGCTACTCTCTCAAATCGTCCCACCCTCGCCTTCTCCCACTGAGTCCAAAAGTCTGTTCTTTACATCTGTGTCTCCTTTGCTGCCCTGCAAGTAGGATGGTTGGTACTGTCTTTCTAAATTCCATAAATATACATTAATAGTCAGTATTTGTCTTTCTGACTTACTTCACTGTGTATAATAGGCTGCAGGTTCATCTACTTCATTAGAAGTGACTCAAATGCGTCTCTTTTTACAGCTGAGTAATATTCCGTTGCTTACTTATCCATTCATCTATCAATGGACATCTAGGTTGCTTTCATGTCCTAGCTATTGTAAATAGTGCTGCAATGAACATTGCGGTACATATGTCTATTTCAGTTCTGATTTCCTTGGGGTGTATACCCTGCAGTGAGATTGCTGGGTCATGTGGCAGTTCTGACAATTTGTATGTATTTTTAAAGAGAGATGTATAGTCCCATCCTTTTTCCACTTTTCAATTGGATTGTCTTTTTATTGTTGACTTATAGGAGTTTTGGGTTTTTTTAAATTTATTTTTGGCTCTGCTGGGTCTTGGTTGTTGCACAAGCTTTTCTCTGGTGGTGGCAAGTGGGGGGCCGCGCTCTGGCTGTGCTGTGCGGGCTTGTTACAGTGGCCTCTCTTGTTGCAGAGATTGTGCTGTAGGGTGTGTGGGCTTCGGTAATTGTGGCACATGAGCTCGGTAGTTGCAACTCGAGGGCTACAGAGTGCTGACTCATTAGTTGTGGTACACGGACTTAGTTGCTCTGCAGCATGTGGGATCTTCCTGGATATAGAACCCATATCTTTTGTGCTGACAGGTGAATTCTTTACTATTGAGCCACCAAGGAAGCCCCTTTGTAAGAGTTATTTATATATTTTTGTTTTGTATTGTTTTTCGTGTGAGAGTTCTTATATATTTTAGATACAAATCCTTTATCACATATATGATTTGAAAGTGTTTACTTCTGTTCTGTGGCTTTTCTTTTCACTTTGTTGATGCTGTCCTTTGAAGGACATAAAGTTTTTAAGTTTGATGAAGTCCAGCTTACAAATGTCGTATTTTGTGGCTTGTGCTTTTGATGTCATGTCTAACAAACGATTGTCTAATCAAAACTCAGGAAGATTTGCACCCATGTTCTAAAAGTTTTATACTTTTAGTTTTTACATTTTGAGTTGATTTTTGTACAAAAAGTGAGGAAGGAATCCAGTTTCATTTTTTGCATATGAATAACAAATTGTCCCAGCACTATTTGTTCAACAAAAGACTATTTTTTTTTTCCATTGAATTGTCTTTGAATTCTATTGAAATCAATTGACCTAAATGTCAGGATTTCTTTCTTTCTTTTTTTTTTAAAATTCATTAAATTTTAAAGAAGGTTATTTATTTAAGAACTTTCGGTAGACAAATTTTCAAACATTAACAAAGAAGAAAAAAATAGTATGATGTACTCCCCCATGCACTCATCTCCTAGCATCAACAATTAACAACACATGTTTTATCTATTCACTCACTCATTCTCCGTCCCCTCAGTTGGACTATTTTAAACCAAATCCCAGTATATCATTTATTATATATTCATCAGCATATATGTCTATAAGATAAGGTCTCTTGATATATATAATAATCACAGTTTATTATCTTATTTGCAACAAAACATAATTCTTTGGCACTATCAGATAGTCAGTGTTCAAATCTTCCCTATTTCTTAAGAGAACACGGATACTTACGAAAAAGTGGAAGTGTTAGTTGTTCAGTGGTGTCCGAGTCTTTGCGACCCCATGCACTGTAGCCCAGCAGGCTCCTCTGTCCATGGGGTTTCCCGAGCAAGAATACTAGAGTGGGTAGCCGTTCCCTTCCTCACAGGAATCTTCCCATCCCAGGAGTCAAACCTGGGTCTCCTGCATTTCAGGCAGATTCTTTACCATCTAAGACACCAGGGAAGCCCATATTCAATTTAAAATCAGTTGCCTTGATAATATGTAAATTATATTCTTTCTCAGCTTAATTGAAACTAGTTACGTACAAAAGGTGTGTGTGTGTGTGTGTGTGTGTGTGTGTGCGCGCGCGCGCGTGCGCGCATATGATGGATGTCTAAATAAAAAGGTTGGTCTAGGTTGATAAAGTCTCTTGATATATATAATAACCACAATTTTATTATCACATTTGCAGCAAAGCATAATTCCTTGGCATTATTGAATACTCAGTGTCCAAATTTTCCCTATTTCTCCAGAGAACATGGATACTTATATTCAATTTAAATTTTATTTTCTTGATAACATGTAAATCATATTTTCTCTCTAGTTTAATTAAAACTAGTTACATACAAAAGCTTGCTTTAGATGTGTGTGTGTGTGTGTGTGTGTGTGTATGTGATGGACATCTAAATAAAGAGGTTGATCTAGGTTGAAATGGTATGAAGTGGGAAGAGCAATGCATTCTGAGAGAAAGTGTGTTAGTCACTCAGTAGTATCCGACTCTTTGTGACCCCATGGACTGGAGCCCATCAGGCTCCTCTCTTCATGGAATTCTCCAGGCAAGAATATTGGAGTGGGTTGCCATTTCCTTCTCCACGAATTTATTTCTTTCTTCATCCTTTAGTTCTTTTCCACTCACCCATATGTCTTATCTTAATGCCGGTTCCACATGGTCTTGGTTACTGCAGCTTTGTAGTAAGTTTTGAAATCAGGAAGTGTGATTTTGTTAACTTTGTTCTTTTTCAAGATTGTTTGGTTCTTCTTAGTCACTTGAATTTTCAAATGAATTTTAGGATCAGGTGGTCTATTTCTGCAAAGAAGCCAGATAGAATTTTGACTGGCTTTATGCTGAATCTGTAGATCAACTTGGAGAGTGGTGCCATTTTAACAGTATTATATCTTCATGAATCAGAAGTCTTTTAATTTATTTGAGTCTTTTGACATTTCTCTCAGTCATGTTTTGTCTTATCAGACTAAGTTTTGTGCTTCTTTTCTTAAATTTATTAATACATATTTTTACTCTTTTTGATGCTATTATAACTGGAATTGTTTTCTTAACTCCATTTTCAGATTAACCATTGCAAGTATACAGAAATATAGTTGAATATTATATATTGACCTTTTAAAAAAAATACTTATTTATTTATTTATTTGGCTGCCCTGGATCTTAGTTACAGCATGCAGGGTCTTTAGTTTCAGCATGTGAGGTCTAATTCCTGACCAGGAATCCAACTCGGGTCCCTGGCATTAGGAGTGCTGAGTCTTAGGCACTGGACCACCAGGAAAGTCCCTATATTGATCTTTTATCAATTTAGGTCTCATTTATTGACTGAACTCGATTTATTAGTTCTGATAATTATTTTAGTGAATTCATTAGGATTTTCTGTGTACAAGATCATGTCATCTATAGATAGAGATAGGTTTAGTTCTTCCTTTCCAATCTGGGTGTCTTTTACTTTATTGCCTGATTGCCCCTTACTGTTTTTTGTTTTTTTAAATGTTGCATAGTATTTCATTGTATGAATGTGCCACATTATTTTTAGCTAGTCTCTCACTGTTGGTCTTGCAGGTTGTTTCTAGTTTCTTGAAGTTACAGCAGTGCTGCAGTGAATAACCTATTACATAGAATATCGGTTTTCAGACTCTTCATCTCAGGTCTGCTTTAGCGTCTTAAGTATGAGTAGTGAATTTGAACTGAGACAGAATTTAGTAGTCATCATAATTTTACTTACAGAGTTGTTTAGTTCATATCTGACAAAAAATCATTGTCCTATTTCGATATTAAAAGTGATATAATAAAACCAGATGACATAAAAAAATCAAATTTAATTTTTTATGAAGTTTGCTCAGCATTCAAATGTTCTTTTGATGAATTTGTAGGGGAGAAAGTGGTCTCCCCATCCTGTTCCTCCGCCATCTTAGCTCCTCCCCCAAATTTAATTTTTTAACAGGGCTTTTAAAACAAGGAATGGAAAATGTGTGTGTTTTTTTAATCAGGTCCCCATGTTGCTAAGTTTTATAGGTTTTAGTTCACAAGTGCTTGTTAGTACCTCATTATTCACCCAGATGAGTGTAGTGGAGAGAAGAGTATACCCCATAAAAAGGAAAGATCATTAGCATAGGTCTGAAGATAGGTCGAAATCAGATTGATTATATTCTTTGCAGCCAAAGATGGAGAAATACAAAGATACAGTCAGCAAAAACAAGACCAGGAGCTGACAGTGGCTCAGATCATGAACTCCTTATTGCAAAATCCAGACTGAAATTGAAGAAAGTAGGGAAAACCAATAGGCCATTCAAGTATGATCTAAATCAAATCCCTTATGATTATACAGTGGAAGTGACAAACAGATTCAAGGGATTAGATCTAATAGTGCCTGAAGAACTATGGATGGAGGTTCGTGACATTGTACAGGAGGCAGTTATCAAGACCATCCACAAGAAAAAGAAATGCAAAAGGCAAAATGGTTGTCTGAGGAGGCCTTACAAAATAGCTGAGGAAAGAAAAGATGCAAAAGGCAAAGGAGAAAAGAAAAGCTATACCCATTTGAATGCAGAGTTCCACAGAATAGCAAGGAGAGATAAGAAAGCCTTCCTCAGCGATCAATGCAAAGAAATAGAGGAAGGCAATAGAATGGGAAAGACTAGAGATCTCTTCAAGAAAATTAGAGATACCAAGGGGGACATTTCATGCACAGATGGGCACAATAAAGGACAGAAATGGAATGGACCTAACAGAAGCAGAAGATATTAAGAAAGGGGTCAAGAATACGTAGAAGAACTATAAAAAAATGATCTTCATGACCCAGATAACTGTGATCGCTGGCCTAGAGCCAGACATCTGGAATGCAAAGTCAAGTGGGCCTTAGGAAGCATCACTATGAACAAAGCTAGGAGGTCTTGGAATTCCAGTTGAGCTGTTTCAAATGCTGAAAGATGATGTTGCGAAAGTGTTGCACTCGATATGCCAGCAAATTTGGAAAACTCACCAGTGGCCACAGGACTGGAAAAGGTCTGTTTTCATTCCAATCCCAGAGAAAGGCAATGCCAAAAAATACTCAAACTACTGCACAATTGCACTCATCTCACACGCTAGTAAAGTAATGCTCAAAATTCTCCAAGCCAGGCTTCAACAGTACGTGAACCGTGAACTTCCAGATGTTCAAACTGAATTTAGAAAAGGCAGAGGAACCAGAGATCAAATTGCCAACATCTGTTGGATCATGGAAAAGCAAGAGAGCTCCAAAATAATATCTACTTCTGCTTTATTAACTATGTCAAAGCCTTTGACTGTGTCATCACAACAAACTGTGGAGAATTCTGAAAGAGATGGGAATACCAGACCACCTGACCTGCCTCCTGAGAAATCTGTATGCAGGTCAAGAAGCAACAGTTAGAACTGGTCATGGAACAACAGACTGGTTCCAAATTGGGAAAGGAGTACTTTCCCAAGGCTGTATATTGTCACCCTGCTTATTTAACTTATATGCAGAGTACATCATGAGAAATGCCAGGCCGAATGAAGCACAAGCTGGAATCAAGATTGCTGGGAGAAATGTCAATAACCTCAGATATGCAGACGATATCACCCTTATGGCAGAATGTGAAGAGGAACTAAAAAGCCTCTTGATGAAAGTGAAGGGGGAGGAGAGTGAAAAAGTTGGGCTTAATATTCAGAAAAGTAAGATCATGGCATCTGGTCCCATCACTTCATGGGAAATAGATGGGGAAACAGTGTAAACAGTGTCAGACTTTATTTTTGGGGGCTCCAAAATCACTGTGTATGGTGATTGCAGCCATGAAATTAAAAGACACTCCTTGGAAGGAAAGTTATGACCAACCTAGATAGCATATTTAAAAGCAGAGACATTACTTTGCCAAAAAAGGTCCGTCTATTCAAGGCTTTCGTTTTTCCAGTAGTCATGTATGGATGTGAAAGTTGGACGGTGAAGAAAGCTGAGTGCCGAAGAATTGATGCTTTTGAACTGTGGTGTTGGAGAAGACTCTTGAGAGTCCCTTGGACTGCAAGGAGATCAACCAGTCCATCCTAAAGGATATCAGTCCTGGGTGTCATTGGAAGGACTGATGTTGAATCTGAAGGTCCAATCCTTTGGCCACCTCATGCGAAGAGTTGACTCATTGGAAAAGACCCTAATGATGGGAAGGATTGGGGGCGGGAGGAAGAGGGGACCACAGAGGATGAGATGGCTGGATGGCCTCACTGACTGGATGGACATGGGTTTGGGTAGACTCTGGGAGTTGGTGATGGACAGGGAGGCCTGGCGTGCTGCAATTCATGGGGTCGCAAAGAGTCGCACATGACTGAGTAACTGAACTGAACTGAAAGAAGAAGTAGAGAGCCTCTTGATGAAAGTGAAAGAGGAGAGTGGAAAATTTGGCTTAAAACTCAACATTCAAAAAACAAAGGTCATGGCATCTGGTCCCATCACTTCATGGCAAATAGATGGGGAAACAATGGAAACAGTGAGAGACTTTATTTTCAGGGGCTCCAAAATCATTGTAGATGGCGACTGCAACCATGAAATTAAAAGATGCATGCTCCTTGGAAGAAAAGTTATAACCAACCTAGATAGCATATTAAAAAGCAGACACATTACTTTGCAAACAAAGGTCCATTTAGTCAAAGCTATGGTTTTTCCAGTAGTCATGTATGGATGTGAGAGTTGGACTATAAAGAAAGCTGAGTGCTGAAGAATGGATGCTTTTGAACTGTGGTGTTGGAGAAGACTCTTGAGAGTCCCTTGAACTGCAGGGAGATCCAACCAGTCCATCCGCAAGGAAATCAGTCCTGAATATTCAATGGAAGGATTGATGCTGAAGCTGAAACTCCAATACTTTGGCCACCTGATGGGAAGAACTGACTCATTGGAAAAGACCCTGATGCTGGGAAAGATTGAAGGTGGGAGGAGAAGGGGACGACAGAGGATAAGATGGTTGGATGGCATTACTGACTCGATGGACATGAGTTTGAGCAGTAAGCCCTGGGAGTTGGTGTTGGATGGGGAAACCTGGTGTGCTGCAGTCCATGGGGCCGCAGTTTGTCACACACAAGTCAGCAACTGCACTGGACTGGTTGGTAATTTTAGTGTATCTGGAATTGTTTTTCAAGTCTTTGTGCCATAGTTTTCAGAATAATTGTTTCTAATATTTACTTTTATGCTTCTGAGTGATATTCAGAAGAGAGTCATTTTTTTCTCCCCTAGTGTGTTTGTGTAATAAGCAGAAAAATAGTAAAAGAAAGTATATCAAAGAGAAGGACCTGAAATTTTCAGGATTTATAGTTTTTTTCTTTCTAAAAACCTTTTTCTCCCTTAATAAATGACATGTCAATTATATGTTTGGCTAGTTTGGCTAAGTTTTCATTTTATTGTGTCACTGAATAATATTCAGCAAAGATTTTATCATGTCTTGCTTAAGGATTCTTTCCCTGTTATGAGTAAACGTGAAATATCATAGTAGTATCTTTATCCCTTTTAGCATAGCATGCAAGAAACAATTTTTAAGAGGTATCTTAAAAATTAACTGTAAGCTAGGATTTTGAACTCACATGTACGTAATTCATCATGTCTCTGTCTCTTTTTTTAAATTGACCTTGTGTTTTTTTGTTTTGTTTTCTTTATAGGTAAAAAAGATAGTACATTCAACTATTTATTATTCAAGGTGCCTCACCATTCAGGTCCACTTATTTATCTATGTAGATGACATGTAAATGCAAATCTTTATTCTGTCTTTAGCATTTTCTTTCTAGAAATTTTAGATCAGTTTGGTTTCAGTATGAAATTGTTTTCAGTAGTAAGAAAGTGTAAGCTAAAAATTGCAATATCTCTCTGATGCTATTAAAAGCAGTCATAACTGAAAAATATACCAGAAGAGCAAAAATTACCTTCCCATTGACCATGATGAAGAGTTACAGAGGAAACATAGACTTTATTTTGAAGCATGTGAAAGTGTTAGTTGCTCAGTTGTGTCCGACTCTTTGTGACTCCATGAATGTATGTATATTATACTGAGTTTGCTCCTTAGTAAAAGGCAGAAAAGAAAAATGAATGAAGCAGTAGGGAGTAAGGTATCTGAGACACTGATAATGTAAACAGATAAGTTAAGCAGTCTCTGGAGAAGAACCAGGAACCACTTTCTTGACATAAGAGAAGCCATTTTGTGATCTATGTCTGGCTACAGTGCTTGCCCATGAAAGAAGTCTGGTAGTAATTATGACATTAAGGGAAGTGAGGGAATACAGGACAGAGGAAAGACAATCAAACAATAGTGCAGTGATAAAGCAAAGTCCTAGTTCCTCCACACGAGATGTACATATCTTTGAGTCCTGCAGGAACTAAGGCTCCCACCCAGGTAGAGGATGGAATGATGCTGACCCTCTTGACCTTAGTCAACCAAAGCTTGGACTCTGTTGATCTTTGCCCCAATTTCCTCCAATTTGTTGTTGTTTTGGCCACCCTGCTCAGCTCGTGGGATCTTAGTTCACCCGACCAGGGATTGAACCTATACCCTTGCAGTGAAAGCAAGGGGTTTTAGCCACTGGACCACCCTGAAATTCCTTGTCCCAGTGTTATGCCAAATTCTCCTCTACTCACACCCATTCACGAATATGCATATACCCTTAGCTTAAAACTTCCCCACTTTTTGAACTTCCCTGGTGGTCCAGTGGATAAGACTCCATGCTGCCAATGCAGGGGGCCTGGGTTTGATCTCTGGTCATAGAGATAGATGCCACGACTAAGAGTTATCACTATGCATCTAAAGATCAGCATACCTCACACAAGACCTGGTGCAGCCAAATAAATAAATTATTTCTTTCCCTGTGGCTCAGCTGGTAAAGAATTTGCCTGTAATGTGGGAGACCTGGGTTTGATGCCTGAATTCAGAAGATCCCTTGGAGAAGGGAAAGGCCACCCACTCCAGTATTCTGGCCTGGAGAATTCCATGGACTGTATAATCCTTGGGGTCACAAAGAGTTGGACACGACTGAGTGACTTTCACACAAATAAATTAGAGCAAAACAAAACCTCTCCACTTTTGCTGTTTGGGAAAAGACTGCTTTGGGAAAGATGCCTGGTGTCCTCCTTACTTGCTGCAAATAATGCATCCTTCTGTCTCCTGGTCTTTGGCTTGGTTGTGCCTATTTGAAATCATTTACCTCAGATTGGGGCTTGAACCCATGTGCTGAGACTCGAACCCAGCCAGAACTTAGTTTGAGACCTGAACCCATGAGGCCAGGACTGGAACGCAGCCAAAACCCAGTTTGAGACTCTAACCCACAATCTTTTTTTTTTTTTTTTCCATTTATTTTTATTAGTTGGAGGCTAATTACTTTACAATATTGTAGTGGGTTTTGTCATACATTGACATGAATCAGCCATGGAGTTACATGTATTCCCCATCCCGATCCCCCCTCCCACCTCCCTCTCCACCCGATTCCTCTGGGTCTTCCCAGTGCACCAGGCCCGAGCACTTGTCTCATGCATCGAACCTGGACTGGTGATCTGTTTCACCCTAGATAATATATATGTTTCGGTGCTGTTCTCTCAAAACATCCCACCCTCGCCTTCTCCCACAGAGTCCAAAAGTCTGTTCTATACATCTGTGTCTCTTTTTCTGTTTTGCATATAGGGTTGTCGTTACCATCTTTGTAAATTACATATATATGTATTAGTATACTGTATTGGTCTTTAACTTTCTGGCTTACTTCACTCTGTATAATGGGCTCCAGTTTCATCCATCTCATTAGAACTGATTTAAATGAATTCTTTTTAATGGCTGAGTAATATTCCATGGTGTATATGTACCACATCTTCCTTATCCATTCATCTGCTGATGGGAATCTAGATTGCTTCCATGTCCTGGCTATGATAAACAGGGCTGCGATGAACATTGGGGTGCACGTGTCTCTTTCAGATCTGGTTTCCTCGGTGTGTATGCCCAGAAGTGGTATTGCTGGGTCATATGGCAGTTCTATTTACAGTTTTTTAAGAAATCTCCACACTGTTCTCCATAGTGGCTGTACTAGTTTGCATTCCCACCAACAGTGTAAGAGGGTTCCCTTTTCTCCACACCCTCTCCAGCATTTATTGCTTGTAGACTTTTGGATAGCAGCCATCCTGACTGGCATGTAATGGTACCTCACTGTGGTTTTGATTTGCATTTCTCTGATAATGAGTGATGTTGAGCATCTTTTCATGTGTTTGTTAGCCATCTGTATGTCTTCTTTGGAGAATGTCTGTTTAGACCTTTGGCCCATTTTTTGACTGGGTCATTTATTTTTCTGGAATTGAGCTTGCAGGAGTTGCTTGTATATTTTTGAGATTAATCCTATGTCTGTTGCTTTGTTTGCTATTATTTTCTTCCAGTCTGAGGGCTGTCTTTTCACCTTGCTTATAGTTTCCTTTGTTGTGCAAAAGCTTTTAAGTTTCATTAGGTCCCATTTGTTTATTTTTGCTTTTATTTCCAATATTCTGGGATGTGGGTCATAGCGGATCCTGCTGTGATTCATGTTGGAGTGTGTTTTGCCTATATTCTCCTCTAGGAGTTTTATAGTTTCTGGCCTTATGTTTAGCTCTTTAATCCATTTTGAGTTTATTTTTGTGTATGGTGTTAGAAAGTGTTCTAGTTTCATTCTTTTACAAGTGGTTGACCAGTTTTCCCAGCACCGCTTGTTAAAGAGGTTGTCTTTTTTCCATTGTATATCCTTGCCTCCTTTGTCGAAGATTAGGTGTCCATAGGTTCGTGGATTTATCTCTGGGCTTTCTATTCTGTTCCATTGATCTATATTTCTGTCTTTGTGCCAATACCATACTGTCTTGATGACTGTAGCTTTGTAGTTGAGTCTGAAGTCAGGCAGGTTGATTCCTCTAGTTCCATTCTTCTTTCTCAAGATGACTTTGGCTATTCGAGGTTTTTTGTATTTCCATACAAATTGTGAAATTATTTGTTCTAGTTCTGTGAAGAATACTGTTGGTAGCTTGATAGGGATTGCATTGAATCTATAGATTGCTTTGGGTAGTATAGCCATTTTGACAATATTGATTCTTCCAATCCATGAACACGGTATGTTTCTCCATCTGTTTGTGTCCTCTTTGATTTCTTTCATCAGTGTTTTATAGTTTTCTATGTATAGGTCTTTTGTTTCTTTAGGTAGATATACTCCTACGTATTTTATTCTTTTTGTTGCAATGGTGAATGGTATTGTTTCCTTAATTTCTCTTTCTGTTTTCTCATTGTTAGTGTATAGGAATGCAAGGGATTTCTGTGTGTTAATTTTATATACTGCAACTTTACTATAATTGTTGATTAGCTCTAGTAATTTTCTGGTAGTCTTTAGGGTTTTCTATGTAGAGGATCATGTCATCTGCAAACAGCGAGAGTTTCACTTCTTCTTTTCCTATCTGGATTCCTTTTACTTCTTTGTCTGCTCTGATTGCTGTGGCCAAAACTTCCAACACTATGTTGAATAGTAGTGGTGAGAGTGGGCACCCTTGTCTTGTTCCTGATTTCAGAGGAAATGCTTTCAATTTTTCACCATTGATGGTAATGCTTGCTGTGGGTTTGTCATATATAGCTTTTATTATGTTGAGGTGTGTTCCTTCTATTCTTGCATTCTGGAGAGTTTTAGTCATAAATGAGTGTTGAATTTTGTCAAAGGCTTTCTCTGCATCTATTCAGATAATCGTATGGTTTTTATCTTTCAATTTTTTAATGTGGTGTATTACATTGATTGATTTGTGGATATTAAAGAATCCTTGCATTCCTGGGATAAAGCCCACTTGGTCATGGTGTATGATTTTTTTAATATGTTGTTGGATTCTGTTTGCTAGAATTTTGTTAAGGATTTTTGCATCTATGTTCATCAGTGATATTGGCCTGTAGTTTTCTTTTTTTGTGGCATCTTTGTCTGGTTTTGGAATTAGGGTGATGGTGGCCTCATAGAATGAGTTTGGAAGTTTACCTTCTTCTGCAATTTTCTGGAAGAGTTTGAGTAAGATAGGTGTTAACTCTTCTCTAAATTTTTGGTAGAATTCAGCTGTGAAGCCATCTGGTCCTGGGCTTTTGTTTGCTGGAAGATTTCTGATTACAGTTTCAATTTCCTTGCTTGTGATGGCTCTGTTAAGATCTTCTATTTCTTCCTGGTTCAGTTTTGGAAAGTTATACTTCTCTAAGAATTTGTCCATTTCTTCCAAGTTGTCCATTTTATTGGCATAGAGCTGCTGGTAGTAGTCTCTTATGATCCTTTGTATTTCAGAGTTGTCTGTTGTGATCTCTCCATTTTCATTTCTAACTTTTTTAATTTGGTTCTTCTCTCTTTGTTTCTTAATGAGTCTTGCTAATGGTTTGTCAATTTTGTTTATTTTTTCAAAAAACCAGCTTTTAGCTTTGTTGATTTTTGCTATGGTCTCTTTAGTTTCTTTTGCATTTATTTCTGCCCTAATTTTTAAGATTTCTTTCCTTCTACTAACCCTGGGGTTCTTCATTTCTTCCTTCTCTAATTGCTTTAGGTGTAGAGTTAGGTTATTTATTTGACTTTTTTCCTGTTTCTTGAGGTAAGCCTGTAATGCTATGAACCTTCCCCTTAGCACTGCTTTTACAGTGTCCCATAGGTTTTGGGTTGTTGTGTTTTCATTTTCATTCATTTCTATGCATATTTTGATTTCTTTTTTGATTTCTTCTATGATTTGTTAGTAAATCAGAAGCGTGTTATTTTGCCTCCATATGTTTGAATTTTTAACAATTTTTTTCCTGTAATTGAGATCTAATCTTACTGCACTGTGGTCAGAAAAGATGACTGGAATGATTTCAATTGTTTTGAATTTTCCAAGGCTAGATTTATGGCCCAGGATGTGATCTGTTCTGGAGAAGGTTCCGTGTGCACTTGAGAAAAAGGTGAAGTTGATTATTTTGGGGGTAAAATGCCCTATAGATATCAATTAGGTCTTGCTGGTCCATTGTGTCTTTTAAAGTTCGTGTTTCCTTGTTAATTTTCTGTTTAGTTGATCTATCCATAGTTGTGAGTAGGGTGTTAAAGTCTCCCACTATTATTGTGTTACTATTAATTTCCTCTTTCATACTCGTTAGCATTTGCCTTACATATTGCGGTGCTCCTCTGTTGGGTGCATATATATTTATAATTGTTATATCTTCTTCTTGGATTGATCCTTTGATCATTATGTAGTGTCCTTCTTTGTCTCTTTTCACATCCTTTATTTGAAAGTCTATTTTATCTGATATGAGTATTGCGACTCCTGCTTTCTTTTGTTCTCCGTTTGAGTGAAATATTTTTTTCCAGCCCTTCACTTTTATTCTGTAAGTGTCTCTTGTTTTGAGGTAGGTCTCTTGTAGACAGCATATATAGGGGTCTTGTTTTTGTATCCATTCAGCCAGTCTTTGTCTTTTGGTTGGGGCATTCAACCCATTTACATTTAAGGTAATTATTGATAGGTGTGGTCCCGTTGCCATTTACTTTGTTGTTTTGGGTTCACGTTTATACAACCTTTCTGTGTTTCCTGTCTAGAGAAGATTCTTTAGCATTTGTTGAAGAGCTGGTTTGGTGGTGCTGAATTCTCTCAGCTTTTGCTTGTCTGTAAAGCTTTTGAATTCTCCTTCATATCTGAATGAGATCCTTGCTGGGTACAGTAATCTAGGTTGAGGGTTATTCTCTTTCATTACTTTAAGTATGTTCTGCCATTTCCTTCTGGCCTGGAGGGTTTCTATTGATAGGTCAGCTGTTATCCTTGTGTGTTATTTGTTGTTTCTTCCTTGCTGCTTTTAATATTTGTTCTTTGTGTTTGATCTTTATTAGTTTGATTAATATGTGTCTTGGGGTGTTTCGTCTTGGATTTATCCTGTTTGGGACTCTCTGGGTTGGAGAGACTCTTCTTGGACTTGGGTGGCTATTTCCGTCCCCATTTTAGGGAAGTTTTCAGCTATTATCTCCTCGAGTATTTTCTCATGGCCTTTCTTTTTGTCTTCTTCTGGGACTCCTATGATTTGAATGTTGGGGAGTTTCACATTGTCCCAGAGGTCCCTGAGGTTGTCCTCATTTCTTTTGATTCTTTTTTCTTTTTTCCTCTCTGCTTCATTTATTTCCACCATTTTATCTTTTACCTCACTTATCCTATCTTCTGTCTCCATTATTCTACTCTTGGTTCCCTCCAGTGTTTTTGATCTCATTTATTGCATTATTCATTTTTAATTGACTCTTTTTTATTTCTTCTAGGTCCTTGTTAAACATTTCTTGCATCTTCTCAATCTTTGTCTCCAGGCTATTTATCTGTAACTCCATTTTGTTTTCAAGATTTTGAATCATTTTTATTATCATTATTCTAAATTCTTTTTCAGGTAGATTCCCTATCTCCTCCTCTTTTGTTTGACTTGGTGGGCATTTTTCATGTTCCTTTACCTGTTGGGTATTTCTCTGCCTTTTCATCTTGTTTAGATTGCTGTGTCTGGAGTAGGCTTTCTGTATTCTGGAGGTCTGTAGTTCCTTTTTATTGTGGAGGTTTTACCCAGTGGGTGGGGTTGGACGATTGGCTTGTCAAGGTTTCCTGGTTAGGGAAGCTTGTGTCGGTGTTCTGGTGGGTGGAACTGGATTTCTTCTCTCTGGAGTGCAATGGAGTCCCCAGTCATGAGTTTTCAGATGGGTCTATGTGTTAGGTGTGACTCTGGGCAGCCTGTATGTTGACGCTCAGGGCTATGTTCCTGCGTTGCTGGAGAATTTGCGTGGTATGTCTTACTCTGAAACTTACTGGCTCTTGGGTGGTGGTTGGTTTCAGTGTAGGGATGGAGGCTTTTGGATGGTCTCTTATTACTTAACATTCCTTGTAGTCAGGAGTTTTCTGATGTTCTCAGGTTTTGGGCTTAAGTCTCCTGCCTCTGGATTTCAGTCTTATTCTTCCAGTAGCCTCAAGACTTCTCCAACTATACAGCACTGATAATAAAACTTCTAGGTTAATGGTGAAAAGATTCTCCCCCGTTAGGGACACCCAGAGAGGTTCACAGAGTTACATGAAAAAGAGGAGAGGGAGGAGGGAGACAGAGATGAGCAGGAGGAGAAAAAGGGGGACTCAAGAGGAGAGAGACAGATCTACGCAGTTCTCTGTTCCCAGAGTGTTCTCCATAGCCCAGACACCCACAAAAATTCACAGAATTGGATTGGGAAGAGAAGGGGAAAGGAGGAAATAGAGGTGTTCTGAGGTAGAAAACAGAGTCAAAATTGGGAGAGAGTAATCAACACACTCCTGAATAAAAATGGGAACTGAATATTGGATTCTTAAATGTCCAAAATTTATATCACATACTGAAAAACAAAGATTAAAAATCTAGAGTAGAGGTTAGACTCTTAAAAATACAATATTAAAAACAAAAACAAAAAATTTTAGAAATATATATGAAGTTCGGTTTAAAAATAGGGCTTCTCTCTTTTTTTTTGCAAGCTTATAGTGAAATGAAAATGAAAATTAAGGATTAGTAGAGGAGTAATAGAGGACTTTAAAAGGAAATAAGAGAAAAAGAAAAAAAAGAAAAAATTTTCTTCCTAATTAAAAAAAATCATAAAAATCTATGAAAATGAAAGTTAAGGAGTAATGGGGGAGTAATAGGGAATTGTAAAAGAAAATAAAAGAGAAAAAAAAAGAAAAAAAATTTTTTAATTTAAAAAAAAGGTAAAAATATATCTAGGAATTTCTCTGGAGCTGTTACGGGCAGTGTGGGTTCGGTTCAGTTTCAGATAGCTCCTCGTTCCAGCTTACACTTCTTGATATCTGTAGGCCCCTTCCGGTGTAGTTGGTGTTCTCTACAGGGAGTTTAATCTGTTGCACCGGTCCCTTCTGAAGTGGTTCCCTTTGCTTATTTGGCTTCTGTTTGCTGGTCTCTTCAGTGCCTAGTTTGTGCTCTGACACAGGCAGGTGGAGGTGGTCTCTTGTTCAGGTTCCTAGTTCCGTTGCGCTGCGGGGAGGGACTGGTGCTGCTTTCTGCGTCTACGCTGCTCAGGTTCCCGGCTGCTCTATATGGAGCGTGCCCTGTGCTGCGCGAGGTTCCACAAAGCGCGGACTTAGCTGCGCCTGCGTTTTGTGCCTTCCCCGGCCCAAGCAGCTCAGGCAGCCAGGAGCTTGACGGGCGGCGCACTCTCCCCGGGTGCGGCGCGCATTCTCCCCTCCTCGGTCCCAGCCTCAGTTTCCGCCTGCGCCGGTCGGGTGCATGCGCCCTGTGTCTAGCTGCGACCCTCCCGGTGGATGTCGACCATCCAGAATC
This sequence comes from Odocoileus virginianus, assembly GCF_023699985.2. NCBI lineage: Eukaryota > Metazoa > Chordata > Mammalia > Artiodactyla > Cervidae > Odocoileus > Odocoileus virginianus. The sequence goes on from NC_069680.1 coordinate 74,742,765, forward strand.
TCAGGAAGTCTTTGGTTAGAAACTGGAGGCCTGTTTGCAGTGTGGTAGGGGATGCAGTCCTTGGGGCCGAGCCTGCCCCTTTTCCCTTTCCCCTCCCCCCTGCCTCCTGCCTCGGGCGGAGCTGGGCCGGTCGCAGCCGGCTAGCTCCTCTGGACTTGCTCGGTCCCTTTGTTCTGTGAACGGCTGGCAGTGTGTTTGAGCCGGTTAATTTTCTCTCTCTCTCTCTCTTTTGCTATCCCACAGTTTAAGTTGGTATCTCACAAAAGCTCCCTCCGATTGCCCTCAGGGCACTCAGGCCCGGTCCTTACCCTAAGCAATGCCGCCCGCTCCTCTCCGTTCTGCCCCCACTTGCTGGTGGCGGATGCCGGCGTCTGGGGTACTTTTCTGCTGGGGGTTGCTTTTAGGCATGTAATCTGGGGGTTTTATTTATTTTTCCCCTCCCAGTTAGGTTGCCCTCCGAGATTTAAAAACTTTCCCCAGACCCGTCAGTGCGAGGGTTTCCTGGATGTTTGGAAACTTCCTCTATTAAGACTCCCTTCCCAGGATGGATCTCCATCCCTAGCTCTTTTGTCTCTCTTTTTATCTTTTATATTTTGTCCTACCTCCTTTCGAAGACAATGGGCTGCTTTTCTGGGCGCCTAATGACCTCAGCTAGAGATCAGAAGCTGTTTTGTGAAATTTGCTCTGCGTTCAATTGTTCTTTCGATGAATTTGTAGGGGAGAAAGTGTTCTCCCCGTCCTATTCCTCCACCATCTTGGCTCCCCCCCCCCCTTACAATCTTTTAATTAGAATCACTCACAGTATGTCTGGACTTCCTGAGACTCAGCTTCTTTGTGTCTCAGTGTAGAAGGAGTTCAGTGAGAGACAAAGTGATAGGCAAGAAGCAGATCTGTTAATATAGGATGCTTATAAGAGATGCAGGTGGTCAGGCAAGGGAACTCTGCGCTAAGGATTGAGTGGGCTACCCATTTTATAATGAAAAAAAAGCAGGAGGGGAAAAGACCGCCTTCTTCAAGTAGACATGGATGCAGATGTAAGGCATACATCACTAGCTCCTCCTTCATATTTGGCAGGAAAGTGTCTGACTCTAGAACAGTGGTGACATTTTTCTTCCATCTAATTGCCTGGGGCATATCTTGTGGATTTGTTTATAGTTTTATGGTTAATCTAGCCTGCTTCATTGAACAATGTTCCAGTAGCTTTCTTGAGGTTTCCTTCTCTATAGTCCCCTACTGGGACTTCTATAACTACCTGTGTAACTATTCTGTTCTATCCCTATCATATTGGCTAGACATGTACCAAGAGGCCTACCCAGTTTTTGAGTAACAGTAATGACTGGAGTCAGCTAAGTAGCAGTAGTCTAAATGCCCGATCTCAATATCATGCAGTGAACAGATACTTGCTTCCCTGGTGGCTCAGATGGTGAAGAATCTGCCTGCAATGCAGGAGACCCAGGTTTGAGCCCTGGGTTGGGAAGATACTCCAGTATTCTTGCCTTGAGAATCCTATGGACAGGGGAGTCCATGGGGTTGCAAAGAGTAGGACACGACTGAGCAACTAACACACACACACAAATGCCTGATCTTGATAGCATGCAGTGAACAGATGTATTGGCCTGCAAGTGACAATATCCAAATAAAGGTGGCTTAAACTAAAGCTATAAACTAATAACTTATTGGACAAGAAGGAGGCACTAGTGGTAAAGAATCCACTTGCTAGTGCAGGAGACATTAAGAAGTGTGGGTTGGATCCCTAGGTTGGGGAGATCCCCTGGAGTAGGAAATGGCAACCTGCTCCAGTATTCTTGCCTGGAAAATTCCATGGACAGGCACCTGCCTGGCTGTCTGTGGGGCTGCAGAGAGTCCTACACAACTGAGCAACTGAGCACAAGAAGTCTGGATGCCAGGATATTCATTTTTGGTACAAGGCTTAATTACCCAGTGATTTCTCGGTGTTATTTTTAGCAACGTGGTGATATCTTTCCTTAGGGTTGTGAGATTGCTACAGTAGTTCTAGGGGTCACATGCAGATGCAACCAAGTATTACGTAGGGCAGCAGTTTCCTCCTGTACACCTCTTTTTTTTTTTTTTTTTTAGCTGCACTGGATCTTCATTGTTTCGTGAGGGCTTTCTCTAGTTGTGGCAGGCTGGGACTACTCTCTTATGGGTGGGTGGGCTTTTCATTGCGGTGGCTTCTCTTATTGCAGAGCCCAGGCTCTAGACGTGCAGGCTTTAGTAGTTTTGGCACACGGGCTCAGTAGTTGCAGCCTGCAGGCCTCTACAGCGTGCTGGCTTCAGTGGTTGCAGCACACGGGCTCTAGAGCACAGGTTCAGTATAGTCATGGCTCACGGGCATAGTTTTCCCATGGCATGTGGAATCTTTCCAGACCAGGGATCAAACCTGTGTCCCCTGCACTGGCAGATGGATTCTTATCCAATGTACCACCAGGGAAGTCTTACGTACATTATTGGTGAAGAAAGCCTTTTCCAAAGGCCTGCCGGCCAGCTTCAGTTCTCTGAGGCCCCAGTAGATAGGATTGTTAATTCATGCTCTTGCCATAACAGAGGCTAGAAAGAGAACTTTCTGGCACTTTTAGCTTCTGTGGTATAGGCAGGCTCTGCCAGCAAGGGAGAAAGTTGTGGAAGGAAAAATTGTTAAATTGGTAGCCAACAGTTTTTGCCATATGTACCATTGAAAGTAACTAATACTTTGTGTTATCTTATTGTAGTAATATATTTTTTTAGAATACAAGTACAGTTTAAGATGGGCGAAACATTCTTAACACTGGGAATTGTGATGCTTATGGTGTCATGTTCTCTACATTGAGAAATCTGCAGATTCTAGTACCCTTTGGAACTATTGTCACTGTGTTTTGTGTTCTCTGTATTGAGAAATTTGCAGACGCTAGTTCCCTTCGACATCTTATATAATGATGATAGTTTTAAGAGTATGTCTCCTTTTTTTTGGAAAGCTTTTCACCATTGACAGCTTGTGCAGCAGTAACTCCATGCTGTGGTGTTTACTCTGTTGCTAGAACAGAAACCCATCCTCAAGTTCTGGGAAAAATCCTGAGAATTATAATGAAATATCAAATGCTCAAATGATTTCAACACATTTTCAGATGAAGCTGCTGTCAGCAACTTACTGTCCTTGGAGTAACACATAGGCAAGTGGCTTAAATGAAAATAACTAGTGTGACCTTTATGTTGAAATTGGAAGTTCTTCTTATCTTTGTTTCAAGAGTGGAAATGACAGCCTCATCATAGTCATTGTTACAGTAACATATGGTCAGAAACATAGCCTGAGAGTAGGGTCAATATGTAAAGGTGTCCTTCAAGTAGTTTTGTCCTCTACAGTGTCTTAATCAGCCCTAGAATCTTTATGATTGCATTCTTGTAGGGTCATGTAAATCAAAGAAACACAAAGGGGATTGCATCTTAGATTCTAGCAGTTGATATCTGCCAGCCATCTACAATGAAAATTCCAGTCAGCTATTTAAAAAAAGAAAAAATGAAATGTCAGTGAAAAGCTGCTAATACACAAAGGACACATATCTGGACTTCAAGAATGTAGGACATTTGTGGTGAAAGGTTCCAGTTAAAGCAAATATTTATCCTTACCTTCGTGTGTTTTTTCTAGGTCAGGTATAAAATGGCTTTATTTTGAATAATAATCTGGTATATATATATATATATATATATTTTAATCTGATATATTTTTACGAGTCTATTCTAATGAATTATAGACCTTGAATATCTTCTGTAATTTCATTTTTTTAAGCCTTTTTTAAAAAATGCAATACAAACACCAGAAAAGTGAACTAAACTACCTTCAGGAAGCAATTGCAATTGGCTTTATTTATTGGCTCCCTAAATTACTTAGAAAAAGTTTAAGTGGAAAAAGCTAAAAAAAAAAAAAAAAAAAAAAAAACCCAAGCCCTGAGAAGTTCCAAATCCTTGCCTCTCATGGTTTTAATTTATTTTAACGTTTCCTTAGAGAAAACTGAAAAAGTGTACAAATGAGAATAACAAAAAACTATACGTAAGTCCATAATACAACCTTTCCCTACTACCCACATCTTACATAGCCATGATACATTTATTGAAAGTAAGGAATTAATGTCAGTATGTTTATTTCTGATTGTCATTTCATTCGAATTATGTTAACCAACATGTTTTTTGCCAAATTACCTGTAGCTGTTTTTGTTCAGGTGCTCGGTTATGTCTGACTCTTTGCGACCCCGTGGACTGCAGCATGCTAGGCTTCCCTGTCCTTTACTATCTCCTGGAGTTTGCTCAAACTCATGTCCATTGAGTTGATGATGCTGTCCAACTCTCTAATTTTCCATTGTTGCCTTCTCCTCGTGCCCTCAGTCTTTCCTGAAATCAGGGTCTTTTCCAGTGAGTTGGCTCTTTGTATCATGTAGCCAAACTATTGGAGCTTCAGCTTCAGCATCAGTCCTTCCAATGAATATTTGGGGTAGATTTTCTTTAGGATTGACTGGTTTGATCTCCTTGTAATCCAAGGGACATTCAAGAGTCTTCTCTAGCACTACAGTTTGAAAGCATCCATTCTTTGAAATGCTGTGAAAGTGAAATTGTTAATCAGTCAACCGTGTCTGACGTTTTGTGACCCCAGAGACTGTAGCCTGCCAGGCTCCTCTGTCCATGGAATTCTCTAGTCAGGAATACAGGAGTGAGTAGCTGTTCCATTCTCCAGGGGATCTTCCAGACCCAGGGATTGAACCTGAGTCTCCTGCATTGCAGGCAGATTTTTACCATCTGAGCCACCAGGGGAGCCCTCGAAATGCAGTACTTGGGTGCAATCTTAAAAATGATAGAATGAAAAAAAAAATGATAGAATGATCTCAGTTCATTTCCAGGGCAAACCATGGAGCTTCCCAGTATTCCAAGTCTATACTCCAACCCCTAATGCCAAAGAAGCTGAAGTTGAATGGTTCTCTGAAGACCTACAAGACCTTCTGGGACTAACACCAAAAAACGATGTCCTTTTCATCATAGGGTATTGAAATGCAAAAGTAGGAAGTCAAGAGATACCTGGATTAAGAGGCAATTTTGGCCTTGGAGAAAAGAATGAAGCAGGGCAAAGGCCAACAGAGTTTTGCCAAGAGAACGCACTGGTCATAGCACCTTCCTCAAACAACACAAGAGACAACTATATACATGGACATTACCAGATGGTAATGTCAATGTCAATGTCAATGTCAATGTCAATACCAAAATCACATTGATTATATTCTTTGCAGTTGAAGATGGAGAAGCTCTATACAGTCAGCAAAAACAAGACTGGGAGCTGACTGTGACTCAGATCATGAGCAAAATTCAGACTTAATTTGAAGAAAGTAGGGAAAACCACTAGACCATTCAGGTATGACCTAAATAAAATCCCTTATGATTATACAACAGAGGTGACAAATAGATTCAAGGGATTAGATCTGATAGACAGAGTGCCTGATGAACTATGGATGGAGGTTCGTGACACTGTACAGGAGGTGGTGACTAAAACCATCCCCAAGAAAAAGAAATACAAGAAGGCAAAGTGGTTGTCTGAGGAGGCCTTACAAATAGCTGAGAAAAGAGAAGCGAAAGGCAAAGGAGAAAAGGAAAGATATACCCATTTGAATGCAGAGTTCCAAAGAATAGCAAGGAGAGATAAGAAAGCAAGTCTTCTTAAGTGAACAATGCAAAGAAATAGAGGAAAATAATAGAATAGGAAAAACTAGAGATCTCTTCAAGGACATTAGAGATACTAACAGAACATTTCATGCAAAGATGGGCACAATAAAGAGCAGAATTGGTAAGGACCTAACAGATGCAGAAGAGATTGAAAAGAGGTGGCAAGAATACACAGAAGAATTGTATAAAAAAGGTCTTAATGACACAGATAAGCGTGATGGTGTGGTCAGTCACCTAGAGCCAGACATCTTGGAGTGTGAAGTCAAGTGGCCCTTAGAAAGCATTACTACAAACAAAGCAAGTGGAGGTGATGAAATTCCAACTGAGCTATTTCAAATCCGAAAAGATCGTGTTGTTAAAAGTGCTGCACTTTGGAAATTTGGAAATGCCAGAAAATTTGGAAAACTCAGCAATGGCCACAGGACTGGAAATGGTCAGTTTTCATTCCAATCCCAAAGAAAGGCAATGCCAAAGAATGTTCAAACTACTGTACAGTTGTACTCATTTCACATGTTAGGAAGGTAATGCTCAAAATCCTTCAAGCTAGGCTTCAACAGTATGTGAACTGAGAATTTCCAGATGTACAGTGGATTTAGAAAAGGTGGATTAAATTGCCAGCATCCATTGGATCATAGAAAAAGCAAGGGAATTCCAGAAAAACATCAACTTTTGTTTCATTGACTACACTGAAGTCTTTGACTGTGTGGATCACAACAAACTGGAAAATTCTTAAAGAGATGGGAATACCAGACCACCTGACCTGCCTCTTGAGAAACCTATATTCAGGTCAAGAAGCAACAGTTAGAGCCTTACATGGAACAACAGACTGGTTTCAAATCAGGAAGTGAGTACATCAAGGCTGTATATTGTTACCCTGCTTATTTAACTTATATGCAGAGTGCATCATGTGAAATGCTGGGCTGGATGAATCATAAGCTGGAATCAAGATTGCTGGGAGAAATATCAACAACTTCAGATATGCAGATGACACCACTCTAATGGGAGAAAGTGAAGAGGAACTAAAGAGCCTCTTGATGAAAGTGAAAGAGGAGAGTGAAAAGGCTGGCTTAAATTCAGCACTGAAAAAACTAAGATCATGCCATCCAGTCCCATCACTTCATGGCCAGTCAGTTCAATTCAGTTCAGTTCAGTCACTCAGTCATGTCCGACTCTTTGAGACCCCATGGACTGCAGCATGCCAGGCTTCCCTGTCCATCAGCAACTCCCAGGGCTTACTCAAACTCACATCCATTGGGTTGATGATGCCATCCAACCATCTCATCCTCTGTGTCCCCTTCTCCTCCCGTCTTCAATCTTTCCCAGCATCAGGGTCTTTTCCAAGGAGTCGGTTCTTCACATCAGTTGGCCAAAGTGTTGGAGTTTCAGCTTCAGCAGCAGTCCTTCCAATGAATATTCAGGACCGATTTCCTTTAGGATGGACTGGTTGGATCTCCTTGCAGTCCAAGGGACTCTCAAGAGTCTTCTCCAACACCACAGTTCAAAAGCATCAATTCTTCGGTGCTCAGCTTTCATGACTATTGGAAAAACCATAGCTTTGACTAGATGGACCTTTGTTGGCAAAGTAATGTGTCTGCTTTTTAATATGCTGTCTAGGTTGGTCATAGCTTTTCTTCCAAGGAGCAAGCGTCTTTCATTTCATGGCTGCAGTCACCATCTGCATTGATTTTGGAGCCCAAAAAAGTCTGTCACTGTTTCCATTGTTTCCCCATCTATTTGCATGAAATGATGGGACTGGATGCCATGACCTTAGTTTTTTGAATGCTGAGTTGTAAGCCAACTTTCTCACTCTCCTCTTTCACTTTCATCAAGATGCTCTTTAGTTCTTCTTTGCTTTCTGTCATAAGGGTGTTGTCATCTGCATATCTGAAGTTATTGATATTTCTCCTGGCAATCTGTGGCAATGGGACGGTGACCACAGCCTTGAAATAAAAACACTTTCTCCTTGGAAGAAAAGCTATGACAAACTTAGATAGTGTATTAGAAAGCAGAGACATCACTTTGCTGACAAAGGTCCATATAGGCAAAGCTGTGGTTTTTCCAGTAATCATGTACGAATGTGAGAGTGGCACCTGTGGCTGTACTATTGATCTTAAGGTCGCTGCTATGTCCTCACAGCAGGACCTGCTTTCAGGTGGTCATGTGCCCTTAATCCCTTGTTCCTCAGGCTACAGGTGATTGATTGCCTTTTGGGAAGGTACCTTTGGAGAGCACATGCCTTTTGGCTAGCCATGGCCAATCTAAATGCTAGCCAGAAACCTGTGATGTGATTTGGTCAGAAAGATGACTTTCTAATTTTAATTTCATTTCTCATTTATGTGTATCTTTGTAATATTTTTGTCCCACTTTTTAAATGTGGTCCAAGTGTTTTCTTTTTCAAAACAAGAAAATCCTGGTCAAAGTTGTATGAAATTGTTGTTGTTCAGTCGTTAAGTTGTATGTGACTCTTTTGCGACCCCTTGAACTGTAACCCACCAGATTCCCCTTGTCCATGGGATAGCCCAGGCAAGAATACTGGAGTGGGTTGCCATTGTCTTCTCCAAGGGATCTTCCCAACTCAGGGATCAAACCCTCGTCTCCTGCAGGCATCTTCTTTACTGCGGAGGGAATCCCATGAATTACATAGCTGTGTCGTAGTTCACTGTGGTTGGAGTGTGAGTTTATGTGTTGTGGGAGGAGGGAGAGAAACAGAAGAAATGGGACGAGATCAAGCGGGACAGCTCACCGGGTGGTGTGTCTCTTCAAGGAACCCATTCATCGACGTTACTGATTTACTGTGTTCTGTGTTTTTTCTTTGTGATTTTTGATTCTAGAGATGGGGATCTGTCATAGGTTCTAGGATATTTTCAACTGTTAACCCCTTTAAATACTGTCTCTACCCAGTTTTATCATCTCTCACTTTATCTTCTTTGTATCTTATCTATTCTTTATATGCAACTTTTTCCTTTTTTATGCTTTATTCTATAGGCACCTGGGATTAGGCAAAGTGCCACCTTAATCCAAGGTTTGTAATTTGCAGGACCGTGAGACCATGCAAAACTTGGTTACCGTACTTCAGGGACTGGTTCACTTTCAGGTGACTATTACCATAAGAGTGTTGCCCTTTGGCGTTATCGGTTATATCGGGAATGCTCTTATTAGACTTGTCATCTTATGTGGGTCCTATGCATTGAATTATGTTCCTCACAACCTACGGCACCATCAAACAAAAATTTTTATTTTTCCTCAGGGTCAAATGCCCTCAAGATCAAAAGCAGCTCTAATGCTAATTTATTCTAGGTTCCTGGTTCTCTCTTAGAATTTTAACTGGGTATTCCTTACTCTCTTATTATGGCTTAATGACTTTTAAGAATTTTCTTTTTATATTTTGCCTGGTGTTTTTAGTTGTTTTCATAGGATGAGTTGGCTTGAATCTTGCTCATCACTTTGGAGAACTGGAACTTATGTTGTTACTTACATATTTTAGTATTTCTGCTATTTATCATGATTAACTTAAACACACACAGACACGTATAAGATACTTTTGTATTCTTAAAGTTACATTAGAGTTATAAATTCATGTGGAAAGAACTGATATTCTATTACATTATCCCTGAACCATAAAGGAGGATGAAGCACCTTTCCATTATATTCAAACAGACTCTGTTGTTCTTCAAAGTTTTTATAGGCTAAATTTTATTCTTACGGACTTTTATTTATTTTAATTTAAAAGAAACTTGTCTTGATTCTTTGTTAGATTTGTTTCTGTTTTGTATTTCTGATTTAGTCACTTTCTCCTGGAGAAGGCATCCTGTGGATTTACATACCATCTTTGTAAAACTCTGCAATTGCATTGTTCTTAAAGTAGAAATAGGGACTTATTTATGGTCATTTATATGACTTTGATATCCAAATTAAAATGTGGTAGTTGTCTACTTTTAACTTTTTTTTTGATGACTCTTGAATAGCCAGTGCAATCTTTTTTTCTTTTTTTAAGCTTTATTTATTTATTTTTGGCTATGCTGGGTCCTCATTGCTTTGCATGTGCTTTCTCTAGTTATGTTGATCAGGGCCTACTCTCCCTTGGGGTACACAGGCTTCTCATTGTGGTGGCTTCTTCTCTTGTGGAGCATGAGCTCTAGGTACACAAGCTTCAGTAGTTGCACCTCTCAGGGTCTAGAGCGCAAGCTTGGTTGCTCTAAGGCATATGGAATCTTCCCGGACCAGGGACCAAACCCATGTCCCCTGCATTGGCAGGCAGATCCTGATCTACTATGCCACCAGGGAAGTCCTACTTTTAATTTTTTTAACTCCTTAATACTCAGATTTATTAGAAGATTTTAAAGTTTATTTTGACTCTCACATTTTACTTTGTTCATTCACTTATGTAGAGCTGTTTATTGAGCACCTGTTATTGACCAGACCCTGGGGTGAACAAGACAGACAAGGAAGAACTTTGGAGATTAGATTGCAAGGAGTGCTGGAGAGGAAGTAACAGGGTACCGTGCAGCTTCAGATAGGGTGGCCAGAGAGTCCTCTTCAAGGATGAAACATTCACATTGAAATTAAAGGCTGAGTTGGAGCAACCTGTATAAAGAGCTGTGGGCTTAATTGAAGGAAACACCATGTGGAAAAACCAGGGGAGAGGAAGATTGTGTGTCTGTGTTTGTGTGTGTCTGTGCACAAATCCAGTCATGTCCGACTCTTTGCAGCCTCATAGACTCTACCCTGCCAGGCTCCTTTGTCCATGGAGTTTTCCAGGCAAGAATACTGGAGCAGATTGCCATTTCCCACTCCAACGGATCTTCCCAACTTAGGGATCAAACTGGCATCTCTCATGTCTCCTGCACTGGCAGGTAGGTTCTTTACCACTGGCACCCTTGGGAAGCCCTAGAGAGGAGAGACCCTGACATATCTTGGGAACCAGTGTGATTTTGGTTGTCCACCTGTAGAACAGCATGCTGTGATTTTGGAGAGGTAGGTCATGTCAGCAAGGGCTCTACCTTTTTACTTTTCATTCAGTGAGAAACTTAATTGAAAGTATAGTGGACATAAATTTTGTAAACTACAAATTTGAATGTGCAAACATGTAATTTTCATTTTTTCTCTATAACTAAAATTACCTTATTTCTGGGGCTTCTTATTCTACTACATAATAGAAAACAATCTTGCCAGTACCTTCTGGTTTAACTTAGTTAATTCCAGGTTAACTAAGATGTTCTGGTAAATAGTCAGTCCTTCGGATAAGTGTTCAGTTTTCTCATACAGACCACCCCTTTTTTTTCTGGGGTGAGAATTATTGACAGAGAAGCCATGTAGTATTTTCTGCCATAGAGGTGGGGCCTCTCATCTTTGCCATCCTGTGCCCTTGGCCACTGTGAGATTGTCCCTTATACTGGCTTAGTCTTGAATGGCACTGTCTGCCCCGCTGCATCTGAGGCTGAGGTCCATGGCCATTGGTCCGGGTCAGCAAGTCTGTGTATGCTGGGTCTTCCTTAATCGCAGGCTTTTTTGGGTCCATTGGCCCAAAGCAACTCCTTACTGGTTTCCACGTTACGCTGGCATGCTTGGGACTCTGAGGCAGCTTTTCAGGAGTGTGGTCTGGGCGTGTTATTGGCTGTTGCTTCCCTACTACATTGAATTAGTGTTAGCTGTAAAGTTCTGCTAAAAGGCTTGTAGTTCCCTGGACCATGACTTGGAAAAGGGAAACATAATTATCTTATATTTTAGATCCTTCCCCACAAACATACTGGAGATCTTCCTCACCCCAGCCTTAGCCCTGGTTGGGACAGGAGATAGAATTTTGAACTTGTATCTAAGCTATCTCCCAGTTCCTCTTTCTCTCTGCACTCCTCCCCTAGGTTTTTATGTCCTCTCAATTGTTGTGGGAGAATTGCATTTTTGTCACCACCTGCTACTTTCTTTATGCTGTAGTTTAAAGTATAAAGGCTTCCCTGATAGCTTAGTTGGTAAAGAATCCATCTGCAATGCAGGAGACCCTGGTTTGATTCCTGGGTCAGGAAGATCCACTGGAGAAGGGATAGGCTACCCATTCCAGTATACTTGGGCTTTCTTTGTGGCTCAGCTGATAAAGAATCTGCCTGCAATGCAGGAGACCTGGGTTTGACCCCTGGGTTGGGAAGATCCCCTGGAGAAGGGAAAGGCTACCCACTCTAGTATTCTGGCCTGGGGAATTCCCTGGACTGTATAGTCCATGGGGTCGCAAAGAGTTGGGCAACTTTCATTTCACTTCACTTACATATAACGTCTGCCAGCTGTTTTCTTGCCTTGGGGTGTGATGTTTAAAGCCATGTTTTTAGAATTTAAAAAAACTCTTTTTACTCTTAAACCTCAGGTACTGCCACTGAAATTCTTAGCTTTCAAAAGTGATGGTTTCAGTGGATTAAAAAACTAATTAAAAGAGCTGAAACTATAAAAAAAAATCTTAGAAAAAATGTAGGTGCAGATATTTATGATCTTAGATTAGGCAGAGGTTCCTTACATAGGACACGAAAAGCACAAGTAGTCAAAGAAAAAATAGATAAGTTGGATTTCATCAAAATTGAAAACTTTGGTTATCAAAGGATATTATCAAGATAGTGAAATACACAAGTACCAATATCTTTTCATAGAGAATAAAACCAATGAAATCCTGGTTCTAGAACTCAGGACAGAATTCTCAGCTAGAGATGTGAATTTTGTCATCATTAGTGAGTAGGTAACATAGTAATCCTGGGATGGATGTGAGATGAGCATAGAGGGGAGTCATGGGGGAAGTGTAAGCATCTATGGGCTGAATAGAGAAAGGAAGGGACGATATGAGAGGTTGAAAAAAGAATATGAATTACATAGAAGCTTCCCCAACTTGACTTTAAGTTTCTTGAGGGCTAAAATTGTCATGTTCATCATTTTATTCCCAATTCTTATCATAAAGTAGGTTTTCAGTAGATGTCATTAAATGAAGATCGAGAAGTTTTAGGAAAAGAACAGTTAGCAGTGACAAATGTAGCAAATAGTTTGACTGCAATAAGGACAGAGCAACAAGTAGCTGATTGATTATCCTCTGTGGAACAGTTTCAGTGAAATCTTTATGGTAGAGACAGATGCCAGGTTGCTGAGAGCTCGAGTGAGTGGTTGTGAGAGAGTGGAAGCAGTAAGTACAGATATTCTTTTCAAAAAGCTTATAGATCATATAAGCTTATATGATATATGTATATCATATAAGCTTATAAGATCATAGGTAGAGGGCATGTTCTATCAGGAGAAAGTTCAGCATATTTATGTGTTAAACGGAGAGGGTCAGAAGGAAGGGAGAGGTTAATGACACAGGAAGCAGGAAGTATGTGAGATGGATTGAACATTGTCCTTATGCATGGAGAGAATAGAGTGAGGATACTAGGTTTGAGTGGCAATAGGAATATTGTTTCTACCACAGTAGGGATAAAGGAAGAAAGGATGGTGCAGATGGAGAAGAGTGAGGAATTTGGGACATCAATACACTTGATTAATTTTTTTGAAGGGGGGATCACCTCATTAGCTGAGATTATAGGGGATGATGATTGTAGGAGAGAGTTGGAGGGAAAAGGGAGAATTTCTTTTATTTTTTAATGTTTAATTATTTATTTGTCTGTGGTGTGTCTGAGTCCTGACATGAGGGTTTTTCTAGTTATGGTGTGCAGGCTTCTCTCCAGTTAATCAGAGCACAGGCTCACTGGTTATGGTACACAGGCTTAGTTGCCCCAAGGCTTTTGGGATCTTAGTTCCCAGACCAGAGGTCGAACCAGTGTCTCCTGGATTGCACAGTGGATTCTTAACTCCTGGACCACAAGGGAAATGCAGAAAGGGAGAACTTTGAGAAGGCCATTGAGAGAAATGAGAGGGTTAACTGAATTGGATTATTACTTAGAAGAATTGTAATAATTATCCATGGCTCTGGTATATTTAGTTGTCAGATGATTCCCCCACCCCTCACCCCTATCTCTCAGGCCTCACCAGCCTGAGGGTTTGAGTGGACAAGTTGAGCAATTGGACTGATTTTAATTTGAGTTTTACAGCCCAGTGTAGCAGATAAAAGATGCAAGAGATTTCAGTATTATGAGCATTTGAAGTTCTGGGCCACTGAGGATAGGCAGAGTAGGAAACAGATGAAACCAGGAAGTAGCTTCTGTAGTCATGGTTGAGACGTGCTATTGAAATTTAAGATTAAATAGGAGAAGCACTTGCTGGTATGACTGAAGGTGAGATCTGGCTATGGGTTTCTGAAGTGGAGAGATGGTGAAGATTCCTGGAGTTGGAGGAGATAAGGAAACTGTAGAGCTAAAATTTTATAGGAGTCACCTAAACAGGAAGTGACTTGCTCAGAACAGTGGCAGAGCAAGGGGTGGAAAGATACTGAACCATGTTCCAAAGCCGTTAGTGATTGTGGAAGAGTGACCAGGAGGACAGGCAAGGACAGATGACCTAACCCTCAGAAGACGTCCTTTTATCTGAGGGTAAAGAACTGTGATGGTGAACAAGGCATAACTGCCATGCTTCACGTTTGCTGAGTGTGGAGAGATTAGCTTGCACCCAGATTAGTTTTGAGAACAAGACTGCTGGCAACCAATTTAAGTTGGTTGGGGTTTAGGGTATTTGTTTGCAGTGAAACAGTGGAAAGGTTATTAAGAAGTATAGCTATGGGACGTGTGTGATGGTCAAAGAGGGAGAGAGTACAGAGTAGGAATGAGATCAGAGTGCAGCAGGAAAGAGGGATTAATTGAAGGGGCTTACATTTCAGATGACTGTAAGAACATGGTGGTCTTAGCTAATCTCAAAATTTTTATTAATTTTCTGGGAAAATGCCTTGATGCTGACAGATTGAAATTCTGGGTTATGCACAAAGCTTGATGACTTCATTATTTTCAGGTCTACTTGGCAGTGTTTAGCTGTCTGTGGCCTTTGCTCAGAATGTCATAAAGAACCCTAGCATGGGACTGTTTTCTTTTGTGGCAAGGCTTAGCCTTGGGAAAGAGGAAGGCAGGGGTGGAATCGATTGGTGTTCACTTGATTTTTTTGATCTTGACAAACTGACTGTCTCTGAGGGGTTTGTATATGGGTAGAGATAAGCCTAAGTTCAAAGAAATGAGAAATCATTAGGTCTTCAGATCTTTGCACAGTGGGCACTAGGTTGGGGAGTGGAAAAGTTTCTGAATCACAAAATGAGGTCACAAATAGCAATATGTTTAGTTCTTGATTTCTTTTGAGGCATGTGAATTTAGTAACATTGTAGCAATAGTTAATCCATATTTAAGTTATAAATTTAACCTAAAATGCTACATATTAAATGTCTAGCTTTTTTTTTTTTTTGGCTGCACTCTGTGACTTGTGGGATCTTGGTTCCCCTGAGCAGGGATTGAACTCGGGCCACAACAGTGAAAGCACCAAGTCCTAA